>NC_058524.1:126613927-126916957 GCF_904849725.1 Hordeum vulgare subsp. vulgare | reverse complement strand
TCATAACTCGTCTCCACGCGACTTATTGAGCCAGAGCAGAGTTGCTCAAATTCAAGCTTCTCGTAATGGGGAAGCTTCAGCTTAGTGATATCTTGTTCCGCGGAAGGATGGGACTGTTTTGATGCATGTTTGGATAACACCGCTGTTGCAGGTTTGGAATAGCCAGTACTAGTAACAATTATAGTATTTGGATCTTTAGTCGCCTTGGAAAAGCTCGACGGGTTAACATTTTCAGTGGTTTCCTTTAGAGGGCCTGGAGAGTCGACCCGGACATCAGGAATGTCATCCACAGGATCATCACAAGCCGTCGCTCTCCTCGTCAAAGTATGGGGCAGAGGTGCTCATGCCTAACACCTCAGTCATCTTAGGAGAAGAAGACAAGTCGCCAATTTTTCTCTTCTTTGCTCGTGCTCTGAGATGAAGACACAAAAGTTAGAACAAATATCATTATTGGGAAGGAAAAAGGTTAATAAAAGAACTTACCCCTGTGCACGAATCCTTGGTGGAAGAGCTGACATTACTGAGTCGCCAGATGAAGGAGGAAAGACCTGAAAGAATAAAAGTTCAATGAAGAGACGAGTTGTGAATCACATTTTCTACAAGAAGGAGAATGTGTTAACACGAGTATACCTCACTTGGGCGTTTCCGACCGGTTGTCTTTTCAGGTAACCCGGAAACTAATTCGCCAGAATGGCTTCGGGTTTTACGTTTGGGAGCATACCTCACCTTCTTCAAAAGGAAATCAGGGTCCAGACAAGCATTTCTATGAGACATGGGAACTTTTCCACAAATCCGCCTGGCCGGCCTAGATGAAGGGGAAGTTGAGTCGGAAGAAATAGAAATTACCTCGACCATGTCATCTTGGCTCTCATAGCCATCATCCTACGCACAAAGGTAACATGACATAGGTGCTACTTCTCAAACAACAGCGCCAGAAATTGACACGTTGACGGAGACTTTCTTGCGTTGGTTTTTCCCTTGAAGAGGAAAGGGTGATGCAGCAAAGGAGCAGTAAGTATTTCCCTTAGTTTGAGAACCAAGGGATCAATCCAGTAGGAGAATCTCGTCAAGTCCAGAGTACCTGCGCAAACACAAAAGAGCATGCACCCAACGCTATAAAGGGTTGTCAATCCCTTCAAGATTGATTGCAAAGCGAGATCTGAAGGCGGAAAGTGCAACGAAGTAAAAGAGTAAGGCTGAAAATATGGTGTGAAGTAGACCCGGGGGCCATCGTGTTCACGAGAGGCTTTTCTCAAAATAACAAATATTACGGTGGGTGAACAAATTACTATAGAGCAATTGATAGAACCGCGCAAAGTCATGACGATATCTAAGGCAATGATCATATATATATGCATCACGTCCGAGACAAGTAGACCGATACTTTCTGGATCTACTACTATTACTCCACACATCGACCGCTATCCAGCATGCATCTAGTGTATTGAGTTCATGACGAACAGAGTAACGCCTTAAGCAAGATGACATGATGTAGAGGGATAAACTCAAAACCAATGATGAAAACCCCATCTTTTTACCCTTGATGGCAACAACACGATGCGTGCCTCGCTACCCCTTCTGTCACTGGGTGAGGTCACCGCACGGTATGAACCCAAAACCAAGCACTTGTCCCATTGCAAGAATCATAGATCAAGCTGGCTAACCAAAACCCACAACTCAAAGAGAATTACAAGGATATGAAATCATGCATAAGAGAGATCAGAAGAAACTCAAATAAATATCATAGATAATCTGATAATAAATCCACAATTCATCCGATCTCGACAAACAGACTGCAAAAGAATATTACATCTGATAGATCTCCGTGAAGATCATGGAGAACTTTGTATTGAAGATCCAAGAGAGAGAAGAAGCCATCTAGCTACTAGCTATCTACCCGTAGGTCTATGGTGAACTACTCACACATCATCGGAGAGGTCATGGTGTTGATGAAGAATCCCTCCGTATCCGAATCCCCCCTCCGACAGGGCACCAGAACGTGCCCCAGATGGGATCTTGCAGAGACAGAAGCTTGCGGCGGTAGAAAAGTTCTTTCGATGATCTCCTGATTTTTTCTGGAATTTTTGGGAATATATAGGCGAAAGACCTAGGGCAGAGGTGGCCCAGGGAGCCCACAAGCCTGGGAGGCGCCCCCCCGGCCGCGGCTAGGGGGCTTGTGGTGTACCTGGTGGCTGATACGTCTCCGTCGTATCTACTTTTCCAAACTCTCTTGCCCTTGTTTTGGACTCTAACTTGCATGATTTAAATGGAACTAACTCGGACTAACGTTGTTTTCAGCAGAATTCCAATGGTGTTGTTTTTGTGCAGAAATAAAAGTTCTCGGAATGTCTTGAAAATTTACGCAGATTTTTTCTGGAATAAAGAAAAATACATGCGCAAAGATCCACCGGAGGAGGTGGACTAGTGGGCCACAAACCACAAGCCACGGCCACCCCCCTGGCCGCGTCGTGAGGGCTTGTGGGGCCCATGTGGCTCCACCGCCCCCAAAATCAGCTCTATATCTTCCGGCTCGCCCGGAAAAAAAATCAGAGAGAAGGTTTCATCGCGTTTTACGATACGGAGGCGCCGCCACCTCCTGTTCTTCATCTAGAGGGCAGATCTAGAGTCCGTTAGGGGCTCCGGAGAGGGGAAATCATCGCCATCGTCATCATCAACCTTCCTCCATCGACAATTCCGTGATGCTCTTCATCGTTCGTGAGTAATCTCATCGTAGGCTTGTTGGACGGTGATGAGTTCGATGAGATCTATCATGTAATCGAGTTAGTTTTGACGGGGATTGATCCCTAGTATCCACTATGTTCTAGATTGATGTTGCTACTACTTGGCTATGCTTAATGCTTGTCACTAGGGCCCGAGTGCCATGATTTCAGATCTGAAGGTATTATGTTGTCGCCAATATATGTGTGTTTTAGATCCTATCTTGCAAGTTGTAGTCACCTACTATGTGTTATCACCCGGCAACCCCGGAGTGACAATAGCCGGAACCACTCCCGGAGATGACCATAGTATAAGGAGTTCATGTATTCACCGCGTGTTAATGCGTTGGTCCGGTTCTTGTTAAAAGGAGAACCTTCATATCCCGTAGTTTCCATTAGGACCCCTCTGCCACGGGAGGGATGGAGAATAGATGTCTTGCAAGTTCTATTCCCTAAGCACGTATGACTACATACGGAATACATACCTACATTAGATTGACGAATGGGATCTAGTTACATATCTCTTCGTGTTATAGCTGTTACATGCTGAATCACATCCTTCATACGCATCCATCACCGATCCACTACCTACGAGTCTTTTACTACTGGTCCTTGCTACGTTACTTTGTCTAGGCTTGTCCCTTGCTACAGAAGGGATTGGGCCACTTTGCTACTACTGTTGCTCTGTTGCTACTGCTGTTACTTTGCTGCTACTGCTGTCACTACTGCTGTTCCTTGCTACTTCAATGTTACTTGTTGCAAGATCTTTTCCGACACTGTTGGCAGGGAAGAATAGTCACTCGCCCATGTGCAACCTACCGGCGCTATTGATACAACATTTAGGAATAGTCTGCCATCAACAGATCGTTTTTGGCACCGTTGCTATCATACTACTTTGCTACTGATACTTTGCTTGTAGACACTAATCTTTCAGGTGTGCTTGAATTTGACAAACTCAGCTGCTAATACTTGAGAATATTCTTTCACTTTCCCTTTGGCGAACCAACAAATTTGGGTCGAATACTCTACCCTCGAAAACTGTTGCGATCCCCTATACTTCACGGTCATCAAGACATTTTTCTGGCACCATTGCCGGGGAAGCACAGCTATATTCTCTGAGTCACTTGGGATTTTCATCTGCTGATCACTATGAGGAATACGAAAGATCCAAGAACTAAAATCTTGCCTTCTACTACGAGGAGAGGTAAGGAACTTACATCTAGCAGTGCACTTGATTCACCTTCAGTTTTGAGTAAGTTTGCAACTTCGCCTCCTGCTGGACATCTTGATATGTCGCCTGTGCTTGATGATGCTACTTCTGCTGCCCATGATGCTTATGATGCTATGCTTGATACTATGCCTGATGATGTTATGCTTGATACTATGCCTGATGATGCTATGCTTGATACTATGCCTGATGATGCTATGCTTGATACTATGCCTGATGATGCTATGCTTGATACTGCTTTGCCACTAGGTGTCCTTGATGCACAAATTGCTGGAGTTGCTGCTAGATGTGATGATACTTCTGAAACTGCTGATACTATTGAAGTAGAACCTCTTACTATGCCTATTATGCCTCATACGCGCTATGTTATGGAGGGAGAGATAGTTGAGGATTTTCTTGCGTGTAAGGATAGCTATGATGTTGAGAAACTACTGCGCAAGTGGAAAGAAAAATCTCTGAACGCTAGGATGAGATATGACCCAAAGTTTGCTACTTCGCCTATCTTTGTGACCGGTAAGGATTATGAATTCTCTATCGTCCCTGAGCTAATCACTCTGGTCGAATCTGATCCCTTTCACGGTTATGAGTCTGAAACGGTTGTAGTCCATCTTACCAAACTGCATGATATAGCCACCCTATTCGCTAGTGAGGAAAAGATCTGCCACTACTATATCCTCAAGCTGTTACCTTTCTCGCTAAAGGATGATGCTAAGACTTGGTTCACTTCTCTTCCTCCTGGTTGTGTGCGTAGCCCCCAGGATATGGTCTACTACTTCTGTGAAAAATATTTCCCTGCCCATAAGAAGCAAGCTGCCTTGCAGGAAATATACAACTTTGCTCAAGCTGAGGAAGAGAGTCTCCCACAAGCTTGGGGGAGGCTCATCCAACTACTGAATGCTTTGCCTGATCACCCTCTTGAGAAGAATGAAATACTTGATATCTTCTATAATGGACTTACCGATGCTTCCAAAGACCACCTAGATAGTTGTGCTGGTTGTGTTTTTAGGGAACAAACCGTAGAACAAGCTGAGATTCTACTGAATAACATCTTGTGCAATGAGAATGCTTGGGCTATTCCCGAACCACCTCCTAAGCCAACTCCGAAGAAAAGAGGTATTCTATTCCTTAGTCCTGAAGATATGCAAGAAGACAAGAAATCTATGCGAGAGAAAGGCATTAAATCTGAAGATGTCAAAAATCTACCACCTATCGAAGAGATCCATGGTCTCGATAACCCGATACAGGTAGTAGAAATAAATTCTCTGAGTAGGTTTGATGAGAGTGATATTGCTTTTGATAAACCTGCTAGCTTATGCATGGATGAATTTGATAACTTTGTTGCCAAACAACAAAGTTTCAATGATTATGTTAGCAGACAATTGGAAAAGAATACTCGTATGCTTAGTCATTTAAGTGCTTGTGTGGACAGAAATGTCAATGATCTTAAGCTTTTGAGTAAACATGCCTCTATGGTTACTACTCAGGTAGAACAAGTACTTAAACCTCAGAATGACTTGCTCAATGAGTTGAATGACAATTCCGTTAGAGT
Source organism: Hordeum vulgare subsp. vulgare (assembly GCF_904849725.1). Classification (NCBI taxonomy): domain Eukaryota; kingdom Viridiplantae; phylum Streptophyta; class Magnoliopsida; order Poales; family Poaceae; genus Hordeum; species Hordeum vulgare. The sequence continues at coordinate 126,911,463 of NC_058524.1, read as the reverse complement.
CATCACTAGAGGCGGTAGAATGACCTAGGAACCTCTGTATCATGAGGGTCATCCGAAGAGAATGAACAAGATTCTCAAGGAGTTAGAACTGATGCACCTAGTCATCCTAGAAGGAAGAAGAAAGATGATTGGGATGTGCACCCTAGCAACCCTGTTGCTGCTACACCTGAGAGTCCAAACGATGTCTCCGTCTTTGATGCCAAAACACAATCTGGTGATGCACCTGAGCCTAATGATAATATCAATAGTGATGTTCATGAAGATGCTCAACCTAGCAATGATAAGGATGTGGAGATTGGACCTGTTGATCTTGATAACCCACAACCTAAGACTAAGAGATACGATAAGAATGATTTCACTGCTAGAAGCATGGTAAATAAAGGGAAGAATGGGTTCAGAAACCCATGCCCTTTCCTCCCAAACCATCCAAGAAAAAGGATGATGAAGATTTTGAGCGATTTGTTGAAATGATCAGACCTGTCTTTCTGCAAATGCGTTTGACAGATATGCTCAAGATGTCTCCGTATGCTAAGTACATGAAAGATATTGTGACTAATAAGAGGAGGATACCAGAGGTTGAGATTTCCACCATGCTTGCTAACTATACCTTCAAGGGTGGAACTCCCAAGAAACTAGGTGACCCCGGTGTGCCCACTATTCCTTGCTCCATTAAAGGTAACTATGTGAGAACTGCTTTATGCGACCTTGGAGCCGGTGTTAGTGTTATGCCTCTCTCTCTCTTTATCGTAGACTTGAACTGGATAAGTTGACACCCACTAAAATCTCTCTGCAAATGGCCGACAAATCAACTGCTTTCCCTATCGGCATTTGCGAGGATGTGCCTGTTGTTGTTGCTAATGTCACTATCCTAACAGACTTTGTTATCTTGGATATTCCTGAGGACGATGCCATGGCAGTCATCCTCGGAAGACCCTTTTTTAAATACCGCATGGGCTGTTATAGATTGCAACAAAGGCAATGTCACTTTCCATGTCAACGGTAATGAGCATACGGTGCACTTTCCGAAGAAACAGTATCGAGTACATTGCATCAATGCCCTATTCCTCGTGTCAAGATGAAGTATGATTTGCTTGTTGGGGAGATACACATCCACATTGAGGTGACCTAGTGACTATTCCAAAATTATCCGTTCTCTTTTGCGATTCGAAAAGGTTTGTCGAGGAGACTTGATCAACCTCGCTGACGGATTTCTTTTGATGACCATGAGATGGATGAATCGAGGAGTCACAAACCTGTGTTCCAAGCTTTCACCTTAGGTTGCTTAGAAGCAAAATGATAGGTTTAGTTTAGTTTTCCCTGTTTTCTGTTTTAGCATCCGGTAGAAAAGTACCCCGAAAATAAAAGTTCTCCGAACGTCCAGAAAATCAAGTATGATTTTTTCTGGAATTTTTGCAAAATACTGAGACAAAGAGCTTGTCTGGGAGCCACACCAGTGGGCCACAAGCCCTAGGGGCGCGTGCACCCCCCTGGCCGCGCCACCCAGTCTTGTGGGGCCCACAGGCACCCCCTCCACTCCTTCTTGCTGTTATCTCCTTCTCCTAGCTCCAGAAAAAATCGTTTCACAGCTCAAACCTGTGTTCTTGCTCCTCTTGCTGGGATTTTCGATCTCTTTGCTCAAATCACCGTTCTCCGAACTGTTTTAGGGAAATTACTCCTTCGTAAGTGACTCCTCCATTGGTCCAATTAGTTTTTGCTCTAGTGCCTTATACTCCGCGTATTTTTGTTGCCTTGCTGACCATGTTCTTGAGCTTTGCCTGCTGATTTTAGCTGGCCCCAAGTAGTTTTGATGCGTAATATGGCCTCTAGGCACTTGTGGGAGTAGTTGCTACGAGTTTCGTTGGTCCTTATTCACTTTCCCTTAGAAGTCACTAAAATTTCAGAAATTTTCAAAGATAGAAAAGGGAAAAGATGAGGAGGTTCTTGAGAGGCTCTTCAAGCCGTGACCCCGAGGATGATGGGAGTGAGAAGAAGCCCAAGTATCTGGTCCCTCGAGTCACGGAAGTTCGAGCTTGCGAGTGGCCAAGCAACATGTTCTTACGCGCCGCTGGAATTTATGAGGACTTTTATCACTTGGTGGAGAACGCAGGCCTTACTGCCTTTGTTGAAGATAAGTGTCCGCAATACCTCCTCCTCACTAATATCTTCGTACAAAGCTTTAACTTCTATCCGAGGAAGAATCCTCCTATGGTTGAGTTTAAACTTTATGATATCCCCCAACGCATGTCACTCCAGGATTTTTTTAATGTTTGCAAATTACCTTATGTTGGGGATATTCATGAACCTCGTCCACGGGACTTGGAAGCTTTCATCGGTACAATTGTTGTAGGAGAGGATAGAGGAGTGTCTTGCGCTAGAGCTGCTAGCATTCATTTTCCCGTGCTTCGGTACTTCTCACTATTTGTGGGAAAATGTTTTATTGGCCATGGGAAAGCTGGGTCACTTAGTTCCCCAGATCTTGCGGTCTTGCGCGAAGCCCTTTATAACGATAAAACTTATAGCTTGGGCGCTATAGTAGCTCAACGGTTGAACCTGAACAGTTCTAAAGGTGTTGTCTATGGAGGTATCTATGCTACCCGTCTTGCCAGACACTTTGAGATACCCATTAGACTGGATGAGGAAGAAGAGATTCTTCTTCCCGAGAGATATCTAGATTACGATAGCATGGTTCGCCATGACTTTATTGATAGAGATATAAATAGAAGGATGATTTATAACCTGGTATTTAGTCAGGGTACTCGTGAGACTATTACTTTCCCTACTCCTTCTTTGTTCAATCTTCATGGAGGTAGGTACACTATTATGCCCTCGGACATCTACGCATATTGGGGCTTAGCCCAACCACAGGTGCGCGTGCCCGAGCCACCAGTCGAGTACCAGACGCTAGTTTATCAGTGGGAGCCAGAGGAGCTCACACAGGAGTGGCATCCTCAGTCCACTCTGGAGTACCCCGGTGCTGGTTATTTCCCTCCTTGGGAGTAGACCAAGTTAGGCCAAAAGCCTAAGCCTGGGGGGGGGGTACGTGTTCTCACCGACTTTACATTCTTGCTTATGATTTCGCTTTGTTAGCCGGTGTTCACACCTTGCCACTATATCATCCATGCTAGTTTATTTTCTTTTTCCCGTTTTCTTTTCGTGTGTTTGTCTAGTTTGAGAAAACCCAAAAAGATTTTCTTTTTCTTCTTTTTGCTTGTTGGGTGCTTTCCCGTGTAAATAGTTTTCTTTTTCTTTGGGTCAAGATAGAAGATATTGGTTACAATGTTTAGTGGCTCTTGCATGCATACCTGTTTAGCTTTCAAAAAGCCATATTACTTTGTCTTCTCCTTTGTGTTTGCCTGCAGATTCCAGCTTTAGTTCACATCGTTCGGTCGTGCAAGTGAAAGGCAATAATGACGATATACGATGAAGTGACTGAGCCAGGAAAAGCTGGTATGAACTCGATCTATTTTGTTTTTGTAAATATGACTAGCTCATCATGCCTGATTCAGCTTTGTTGTGAGAGAATCGTGTTTGCAATGAAAACTTAGAGATCATAGTTGTTTATGCCATGCTTACTTAGCTAGGAGCTTATAATGGTTTGTCTTGGATGCCCACATGAATTTTGAGATGACTTTGTTTTAGTATGATAGGATGGTATCCTCCTTTGAATGATTCAAGTGGCTTGACTTAGTGCATGTTCACGCATGTAGTTGAAACAAAATCAACATAGCCTCTATGATGTTCATGTTCATAGTGATTTATGTCCTACTCATGCTTGCACTCAATGTTAGTTAATCTCAATGCATTTTGATGACTGTTGTCGCTCTCTAGTTGGTCGCTTCCCAGTCTTTTGCTAGCCTTCACTTGTACTAACCGGAAATACTGCTTGTGCATCCACCTCCATAAACCCAAAGTTGTTCCATGTGGGTCCACCACCTACCTATATGCGGTATCTACCTGTCGTTCCAAGTAAATTTGCATGTGCCACTCTCTAAACCTTCAAGAAATAATCTGTTTTGCATGCCCAAACCGCTCATGTTGTGACAGGGGGCTATTGGTATCTTCCATGCTAGGCGTGTTATCCTCGATATGTGTTTATTCACTATCATTCATGAGAAAGGGTCTAGTAATTGGAATTCCCAGTTCCATGCTCAAATCGAAAAGATAATTGCAAACAAATCTCCCCCAGGATTGATGTTGGTATGGACGGTACCCGAGGATTCGGCTAGCCGTGGAGTGTGATTGATTGGTGGTGGGGGAGTCAAAACTTTACTTTTCTGTTTGGGAACCGCCTATAGCATGTGTAGCATGGAAGATGTTGAGAACTCTTAGTCATTGCGTTGACAATGAAAGCATTCCACCAAAAATTATTATCTCTGTTTTCAAAGCTTGAGCTCTGGCACCTCTACAAATCAATGGTTCCCTCTGCGAAGGGCCTGTCTATTTATGTTCCTCTTGAGTCATCCTCCTCTTACAAAAGCACCAATTAGAGAGAACCTCTATCGTTTTTATGCCTTGCTTTTAACTGTGTTGAATGTGACTATGATTGGATCCTCATTGCCTTGAATTACAATGTCTAGTCAGCCCTTGGTCTTTGAAGGTGCTCTACATTTATGTCTTGCGGTCTTAGAAAGAGCTAGCGAGATACCACCTGTTCGTACTGCTTCATGTTGTTTAGATTGAAGTGTTAACATTTGAGGCTTATTATTATTTGCTCGCTAGTTGATTATGCCATTGATATGAGTTTACCGTGAGACCTAGATGTCATTTGCTTATGTGGTTTGCTTGTGATCTTGCTGAAATCCTAGTTATGAGTTACACATAGTTGCAACAACAAGATCAAACAGAGTTCGTCAAAGTTTTTCTTTTGTCTCTCTCAGTTTGTCAACTGAGTTGCTTGAGGACAAGCAAGGATTTAAGCTTGGGGGAGTTGATACGTCTCCGTCGTATCTACTTTTCCCAACTCTTTTGCCCTTGTTTTGGACTCTAACTTGCATGATTTTAATGGAACTAACCCGGACTAACGCTGTTTTCAGCAGAATTGCCATGGTGTTGTTTTTGTGCAGAAATAAAAATTCTAGGAATGTCCTGAAAATTTACGGAGATTTTTTTCTGGAATAAAAGAAAAATACATGCGCAAAGATCCACCGGAGGAGGTGGACCAGTGGGCCACAAGCCCACAGGCCACGGCGACCCCCCTGGCCTTGCCGTGAGGGCTTGTGGGGCCCACGTAGCTCCACCGCCCCCAAACTCAGCTCTATATCTTCCGTCTTCCCCGGAAAAAAAATCAGAGAGAAGGTTTCATCTTGTTTTACGATACGGAGGCGCCGCCACCTCCTGTTCTTCATCTGGAGGGCAGATCTGAAGTCCGTTCGAGGCTCCGGAGAGCGGAAATCGTCGCCATCGTCGTCATCAACCTTCCGCCATCGACAATTCCATGATGCTCTTCATCGTTTGTGAGTAATCTCGTCGTAGGCTTGCTGGACGGTGATGAGTTGGATGAGATCTATCATGTAATCGAGTTAGTTTTGATGGGGATTGATCCCTAGTATCCACTATGTTCTAGATTAATGTTGCTACTCCTTGGCTATGGTTAATGCTTGTCACTAGGGCCTGAGTGCCATGATTTCAGATCTGAACCTATTATGTTGTCGCCAATATATGTGTGTTTTAGATCCTATCTTGCAAGTTGTAGTCACCTACTATGTGTTATGACTCGACAACCCCGGAGTGACAATAGCCGGAACCACTCCCGGAGATGACCATAGTATGAGGAGTTCATGTATTCACCGCGTGTTAATGCGTTGGTCTGGTTCTTTATTAAAAGGAGAACCTTAATATCCCATAGTTTCCATTAGGACCCCGCTGCCACGGGAGGGATGGACAATAGATGTCATGCAAGTTCTTTTCCCTAAGCACGTATGACTACATACGGAATACATGCCTACATTAGATTGATGAACGGGAGCTAGTTACATATCTCTCTCTGTTATAGCTGTTACATGATGAATCACATCCGTCATACTCATCCATCACCGATCCACTGCCTACGAGTCTTTTACTACTGGTCCTTGCTATGTTAGTTTGTCTAGGCTTGTCCCTTGCTACAAAAGGGATTGGGCCACTTTGCTACTACTGTTGCTCTGTTGCTACTGCTGTTACTTTGCTGCTGCTGCTGTCACTACTTCTGTTCCTTGCTACTTTGTTGTTACTTGTTGCAAGATCTTTTTCGAAACTGTTGTCGGGGAAGAATAGTTACTCGCCCACGTGCAACCTACTAGCGCCATTGATACAATAATTAGGAATAGTCTGCCGTCAACAGATTGTTTCTGGCATCATTGCTATCATACTACTTTGCTACTGATACTTTGCTTGCAGACACTAATCTTTCTGGTGTGGTTGAGTCTGACAAACTCAGCTGCTAATACTTGAGAATATTCTTTCGCTTTCCCTTTGGAGAACCAACAAATTTGGGTCGAATACTCTACCCTCGAAAACTCTTGCGATCCCCTATACTTGAGGGTCATCAGTGCCCCCCCGCCTTGGTTCTCAAGTTCCCCGATCTTCTTGTGTTTCGGAAAAAATCTTTTTGGAAGTTTCATTCCGTTTGGACTCTGTTTAAAATTCTCCTCTGAAAAGGGTCAAAAACACGGAAAAACAGGAACTGACACTTGGCACTGAGTTAATAAGTTAGTCCCAAAAAAGATATAAAAGGCATACAAAACATCCAAAGTTTGACAAGATAATAGCATGAAACCATCAAAAATTATACCTACGTTGGAGACGTATCAAGCATCCCCAAGCTTAACTCCTGCTCGTCCTCGAGTAGGGAAGTGATAAAGACTGAATTTTTGATGTGGAATGCTACCTAACATAGTTGTCCTTTGTAACTTCTTTCATGTGACATGAATGTTCAGATCCGTAAGATTCAAAACAATAGTTTGCTATTGACATGAAAACAATAATACTCCAAGCAAACTAGCAGGGTAATCATGAACTTTCGAAATAACAAGGCCAAAGAAAGTTATCCCTACAAAATCATATAGTCTGGCTATGCTCCATCATCCTCACACAACTAATTTAAATCATGCACAACCCCGGTATTGGCCGAGTAATTGTTTTCGCACTCTTACTTTCTCAAACTTTTTATAACTATCACGCAATACATGAGCTTGAGCCATGGATATAACACTATAGGTGGAATAGAGTGTGGTGGTGGTTGTGAGACAAAAAAAGGAGGAGATGGTTACATTGACTCGGCGTATCAAAGGGCTATGGGGATGCCCATTAATAGATATCAATGTGAATGAGTAGGGATTGCCATACAAAGGATGCACTACAGCTATAAGTATGTGAAATCTCAAAAGAAGATCTAGTGGGTGTGCATCCAACTTGCTTGCTCACGAAGACCTAGGGCAATTTTGAGGAAGCCCATCATTGAAATATACAAGCCAAGTTATATAATAAAGATTCCCACTAGCATATGGTGGTGACAAAACGAGAGGCTCTCAATCATGAACAACATGGTGCTATTATGAAGCACAAGTGTGGAAAAAGATAGTAGCATTGTCCCTTCTCTCTTTTTTCTCTCTCTCTCCTTTTTATTTTATTTGGGCTCTTGGCCTCTTTTTTTTATCTGGGATCTTTGGCCTCTTTTTTTATATATCCTCACATGGGAGAATGCTGTAATAATGATGATCATCACACTTTTATTTACTCACACATCAAAGCTCAGAACGATGATGACTCTATAGGAAATGCCTCCGACAGTGTATCGGGATGTGCAACGATCTAGCTTGGCGTATGATGTTGAAACATCTCGCTAGCTATCTTATGATCATGCAAAGGCAATATGAGAGTGACGGCACAAGTCATGAGATGGAACGGTGGGAGTTGCATGGAAATATATCTCGGAATGGCTATGAAAATGCCATAGTAGGTAGGTATGGTGGCTGTTTTGAGGAAGGCATATGGTGGGTTTGTGTGCCGACGAAAATTGCACAGCACTAGAGAGGCTAGCAATGGTCGAAGGTGAAAGTGCATCTATACCATGGGCTCACATTAGTCATGAAGAACTCACATACTTGTTGCAAAAGTTTTTATTAGTAATCGAAACAAAGTGCTAAACGCATACTCCTAGGGGAAGGGTTGGTAGATGTTAACGATCGCGCGATCCCGGCCGCAACACAAAGGCTGACAATCAATAGATCAATTATGCTCTGACTTCCTAACATAGCGGTTCACCATACGTCCATGTTACGGGAATCACTAACTTCAACGCAAGTATTTCTAGATTCTCAACACCCTACTAACATAACTCTTAATATTACCAAATCCACGTCTTAAAACTAATTGAGAGGAATCAAAACTTCTCTTTCTACTCAATGCACATGAAGATGGAGGTTTTTGTATCCTCTTTGGGTACCTATCAACTTTGGGACTACTTTCATATCACAAACCAACTACCAAGTCACGCACCGCCGTGCTCTAAAAGATCTAAGTGAAGCACATAGAGCAAAATTATCTAGCTCAAAAGATATAAGTGAAGCACGATGAGCATTCTAGCAAAATCATGATGAGTGCATGTCTCTCTCAAAAGGTGTGCAGCAAGGATGATTGTGACAAAAAAAAAGAAGACTCCTACGATACAAGATGCTCCAAGGAAAACACATATCATGTGGTGAATAAAAATATAGCTCCAAGTAATGTTACTGATGGATTGAAGACGAAAGAGGGGATGCCTTCCCGGGGCATCCCCAAGCTTAGGCTTTTTGGTTTCCTTGAATTTGGCTTGGGGTGCCTTGGGCATCCCCAAGCTTGAGCTCTTTCCACTCTTTATCCCTTTGTCCATGAGAACATCATCCAAAACTTGAAAACTTCACAACACAAAACTTAAACAGAAACTCGTGATATCATTAGCACAAGAAAACAAACTACCACCCTTTGAGATACTGTAGCAATCTTAATTTCTATTTATATTGGTGTTAGATTACTATATTATCACTTTTTCATGGCTAGTACCCCCTGATACTATCCATAGTTTTATCAAAACAAGCAACCAACTCAACAAAAAACAGAATCTGTCAAAAACAGACTAGTCTGTAGCAATCTGTATACTTCGTATACTTCTGGTACCTCTAAAATTCTGAACAATCACGACTAACTGGGAAAAAGGCATATCAACCAGAAGAAAAAATAATCAACTCAAAATCTCTCTGAATAAAAATGAAAAATTATCTCATGAGCGAAAAGTTTCTGTCACCAAGACTAGTCATAAAGGTTTTACTTGGCTCAAACACAAAAAGAAACACAAAAGACACTATCATAACAGAATTATGATGGTGTGGACGCAACAAAACATAAAGAAAAAGATAAATTCATTGGGTTGCCTCCCAACAAGCGCTATTGTTTAACGCCCTTAGCTAGGTATAAGGTGATGGAATCACATATCGTCGTCTTTGGTGCTCAAACCATAAGTAGCCCTCATCATGGATTCATAAGGCAATCTTATTTTCTTTCTAGGAAAATGCTCCATGCCCTTCTTTAAAGGAAATTGAAATCTAATATTCCCTTCCTTCATATCGATGATAGCACCAATAGTCCTTAGGAAAGGTCTACCAAGAATAATAGGGCATGTAGGATTGCAATCAATGTCAAGCACAATGAAATTCACGGGTGCATAGTTCCTATTTGCAATAATAATAACATCATTGATCCTTCCCATAGGTTTCTTGACAGTAGAATCCGCAAGATGCAAATTAAGAGAACACTCTTCAATCTAATTAAAACCTAGAACATCACATAAAGACTTTGGAATCGCGGAAACACTAGCACCCAAATCACACAAAGCATTGCATGCATAGTTTTTGATTTTCATTCTGATAGTAGGTTCCCACTCATCATGAAGCTTTCTAGGGATAGATACTTCCAATTCAAGTTCCTCTTCAAGAGATTTTATCATAGCTTCGACGATATGATTGGTAAAGGACTTGTTTTGGCTATAAGCGTGTGGATAGTTTAGCATGGATTGCATCAAGGAAATGCATTCAATCAAGGAGCAACTATTATAATTGAACTCCTTGAAATCCAAAGTAGTAATTTCATTAGTACTCAAAGTTTTAATATCTTCTACTCCACTTTCAATGCTTTTAGCATCAAGATAGATGGACTCCAAATCATTGGGGCATTTTTCAACCAAAGTGGATTCATATCCAGCCCCATAATCATTAGGTTTCACACAAGAAAACAAAGATTCAATGGGAGTCACACCAAGCACTTTAAGATCTTCGTGATTCTTATCACGAGAACACGCCTTTTTAAGCCATTCATGTCTACCACGAATTTGGGCGGTTGTTTCTTTGCTCTCACTCATTGAAACACGCATAGCTTTCAAAGTTTCATCCATATTGATCTTGGGAGGAGCACATCTAACTTTCAAAGCATCAATATCACTAGACATTCTATCAACGCTCCTAACCAAATCGTAAATTTTGAGTAGTTTTTCCTCTATGGACGCATTGAAAATCTTTTGTGAGTTGATAAACTCTTTGATATTACTCTCTAGATCAGAGGGTAATCTATTGTGATTTCCATGAGTATTGTTGTAGGAGTTGCCAAAGTTATTAGAGGAGTTACTAGGGAAAGGCCAAGGAACATAGTTTCCTCTAAAAGAATTGTTGTTGCCAAAATTATTCCTACCAACAAAATTAACGTCCAAGCTCGCGTTGCTACTCTCAATCAAGGAAGACAAGGGCATATCTTTCGTATCTAAAGGAGCACTTCTACTAGCAACCAAATTCATTAACTCATCCATCTTAGCACTCAACGAGTTAATTTCTTCTATAGCATGTACCTTCTTACTAGTAGGTGACCTTTAAGTGTGCCACTGAGAGTAGTTCATCGTGATATTGTCTAGGAGTTTTGTGGCTTCTTCTAACGTGATTTCCATGAACGTTCCACCGGAGGCGGAGTCCAAGATGTTTCTAGAAGCGAAATTCAAGCCAGCGTAGAAGATTTGTATAATCATCCAAAGACTCAAGCCATGAGCGGGACAATTTCTAATCATCAATTTCATTCTCTCCCAAGATTGTGCAACATGTTCATGATCAAGTTGCTTAAAATTCATGATATAATTACGGAGAGAGATAATCTTAGCCGACGGAAAAAACCTGGATATGTAAGCATCTTTGCACTTATTCCAATAATCAATACTATTTTTGGGCAAAGACGAAAACCAAGTTTTTGCTCGATCTCGCAACGAGAAAGAAAAAAGCTTCAATTTAATCACATCATTATACACATATTTCATCTTTTGCATATCGCTAATCTCAATGAAGGTATTAAGATGTGATGTGGAATCTTCACTAGGAAGGCCGGAGAATTGCTCTTTCATAACAGGATCCAGCAAAGCGGCATTGATTTCGTACGACTCCGCACTAGTGGCGGGAGCAATCGGAGAACTAGTAAAATCATTATTATTAGTATTCAATATGTCACAAAGTTTGGTGTTTTCAGTCATGGTGACTTCAACAAGCAAGCAAGCACACAAGCGAACAAAAGCAAGCGAGAGAAAAGGGCGAACGAAAAAGGCAAATCTTTTTGTAAACTTTTGTTTTTCAGAAGTGGGGGAGAGGAAAACGAGAGGCCAAAGAAAGGTAAATGCAAGAGATGAGTTTGCGAGACTTACTTGGATGAGTTCTTGACTTGATCCTCCCCGGCAACGGTGCCAGAAATCCTTCTGCTTCTTCTCAAACAACAGCGCCAGAAATTGACACGTTGACGGAGACTAGCTTGCGTTGGTTTTTCCCTTGAAGAGGAAAGGGTGAAGCAGCACATGAGCAGTAAGTATTTCTCTCAGTTTGAGAACCAAGGTATCAATCCAGTAGGAGAATCTCATCAAGTCCAGAGTAACTGCGCAAACACAAAAGAGCTTGCAGCCAATGCTATAAAGGGGTTGTCAATCCCTTCAAGATTGATTGCAAAGTGAGATCAGAAGGCGGAAAGTGCAACAAAGTAAAAGAGTAAGGCTGAAAATATGGTGTGAAGTAGACCCTGTTGGGGAACGTAGCATAAATTCAAAATTTTCCTACGCATATTCAGATCTTCCTATGGAGAGACCAACGACGAGAGAGGGGGTAAGAGCATCTTCATACCTTTGAAGATCGCTAAGCGGAAGCGTTACTAGAACGCGGTTGATGGAGTCGTACTCGCAGTGATTAGGATCGTGGTGTGATTCCGATCTAGTGCCGAACTACGGCACCTCCGCGTTCAACACACGTGCAGCCCGTTGACGTCTCCAGCACCTTGATCCAGCAAGGAGGAGGGAGAGGTTGGGGAAGAACTCCACAGCACGACGGCCTGGTGTCGATGGAGAGACGAGGTCTCCCGGCAGGGATTCGCCAAGCACCGGCAGAGAGGAGGAGAAAGAAGGGCAGGGCTGCGCCGAGGGAGAGGCAAAAGTCTGATCTCCAATGGCCAAAAGTGCCCACTAAATATAGGGGGAGGGAGGGGCTGCACCCCCTTGAGGGTTTGCCTCTCCTGGGGGGGAGGGGCGGCAGCCCTAGATGGGGCTGGTGCGGCGGCCAAGGGGGAGAGGAGGGGTGTGGTGCACCCTGGTGGGCCTTAGGCCCACCTGGCTTAGGGTCCCCCCCCCCCATTTTCTCTCCCCCACGCATTGGGTTGAGTGGGGAGGCGCACCAGCCCACCTACGGGGTGGTTCCCTTCCCCACTTGACCCAATTTACCTCCCGGGTTCGTTGCCCCCCTCGGTGGACCCCCGGGGCCACCTCCGGTGGTCCCGGTGGTCCTGGTACGTTACCGGTGATGTCCGAAACAATTCCGGTATCCGAAACCATCCGACCTATATATCAATCTTTACCTCCGGACCATTCCGGAGCTCCTCGTGACGTCCGGGATCTCATCCGGGACTTCGAGCAACTTTCGGTAACCTCGTATAACAATTCCCTATAACCCTAGCATCATCGAACCTTAAGTGTGTAGACCCTACGGGTTCGGGAGACAGGTAGACATGACCGAGACGCCTCTCCGGCCAATAACCATCAGCGGGGTCTGGATACCCATGGTGGCTCCCACTTGCTCCACGATGATCTCATCGGATGAACCACGATGTCAAGGATTCAATCAATCCCGTATACGATTCCCTTTGTTTGTCGGTATAGAACTTGCCCGAAATTCGATCGTCGGTATACCTATACCTTGTTCAATCTCTTTACCGGTATGTCTCCTTACTCGTTCCGTAGCACGTCATCGTGTGACTAACTCCTTAGTCACATTGAGCTCATGATGATGTTCTACCGAGTGGGCCTAGAGATACCTCTCCGTCACACGGAGTGACAAATCCCGATCTCGATTTGTACCAACCCAACCGACACTTTTGGAGGTACCCGTAGTGCACCTTTATAGTCACCCAGTTACGTTGTGACGTTTGATACACCCAAAGCACTCCTACGGTATCCGGGAGTTGCACAATCTCACGGTCGAAGGAAAAGATACTTGACATTAGAAAAGCTTTAGCATACGAACAATACGATCTAGTGCTATGCTTAGGATTGGGTCTTGTCCATCACATCATTCTCCTAATGATGTGATCCCATTATCAATGACATCTAGTGCCCATGATCAGGAAACCATGATAATCTATTGACTAACGAGCTAGCCAACTAGAGGCTTGCTAGGGACACTTTGTGATCTATTTATTCACACATGTATTACTGTTTCCTGTTAATACAATTATAGCATGAACAATAGACGATTATCATGAACAAGGAAATATGATAATAACCATTTTATTATTGCCTCTAGGGAATATTTCCAACAGTCTCCCACTTGCACTAGAGTCAATAATCTAGTTACATTGTGATGTATCGAACACCCATAGCATTATGGTGTTGATCACGTTTTGCTCGTGGAAGAGGTTTAGTCAACGGGTCTGCAATATTCAGATTCGTGTGTACTTTACAAATATCTATCACTCCACTCTGGACATGGTCCTGGATGGAGTTGTAGCGGCGTTTGATGTGCTTCGTCTTTCGGTGAAACCTAGGCTCCTTGGCTATGGCAATGGCCCCAGTGTTATCACAGAAGAGTGTCATTGGACCCGACGCGCTTGGAACCACTCCAAGGTCGGTGATGAGCTCCTTCATCCAAATTCCTTCATGAGCTGCTTCTCAAGTAGCTATGTACTCCGCTTCACATGTAGATGCTGCCATGACTTCTTGCTTGTTGCTGCACCAGCTCACTTCCCCACCATTCAACACATATACGTATCCGGTCTGTGACTTAGAGTCATCCGGATCTGTGTCGAAGCTAGCGTCGACGTAACCCTTTACGACGAGCTCTTCGTCACCTCCATAAACGAGAAAAATTTCCTTAGTCCTTTTCAGGTACTTAAGGATATTATTGACCGCTGTCCAGTGTTCCATACCTGGATCACTTTGGTACCTCCCTACCAAACTTATGGCAAGGTTTATATCAGGTCTGGTACACAGCATGGCATACATTAGAGAGCCCACGCCTGAAGCGCAGGGGACATAACTCATCTTCTCTCTATCTGCTGCCGTGGTCGGCGACTGAGTCTTACTCAATCTCATACCTTGCAAAACCGGCAAGAACCCTTTCTTTGAGTTTTCCATATTGAACTTCTTCAATATCTTGTCAAGGTATGTACTTTGCGAAAGACCTATGAGGCGTCTTGATCTATCTCTATAGATCTTGATGCCTAATATGTATGCATCTTCTCCAACGTCCTTCATTGAAAAACTCTTGTTCAAATAGGCCTTTATGCTCTCCAACATCTCTATATTATTCCGCATCAATAATATGTCATCCACATACAGTATGAGGAAAGCTACAGAGCTCCCACTCACTTTCTTGTACAGACAGGCTTCTCCGTAAACCTGTATGAAACCAAACGCTTTAATCACCTCATTAAAGCGAATGTTCCAACTCCGAGATGCTTGCACCAGCCCATAGATGGACGCTGGAGCTTGCACACTTTGTTAGCACCCTCAGGGTCGACAAAACCTTCTGGTTGCATCATATACAACTCTTCCTTAAGGTTCCCGTTAAGCAACGCTGTTTTGACGTCCATTTGCCAAATTTCATAATCATAAAAGGCGGCAATTGCTAACATGATTCAGACTGATTTCAGCTTCGCTACGGGAGAGAAAGTCTCTTCGTAGTAAACTCCTTGAATTTTTTGAAAACCCTTTGCGACAAGTTGATCTTTGTAAACGGTTACATTACCGTTTGCATCAGTCTTCTTCTTGAAGATCCATTTATTTTCTATGGCTCGCCGGTCATCGAGCAAGTCCACCAAAGTCCATACCTTGTTCTCACACATGGATCCTATCTCGGGTTTCATAGCCTCAAGCCATTTGTTGGAATCCGGGTCCGCCATCGCTTCTTCATAGTTCGAACGTTCAGAGTTGTCTAACAACATGATTTCCATCACAGGGTTGCCGTACCACTCTGGTGCGGAGCATGCCCTTGTGGACCTTCGCGGTTCAGTAGTAACTTGATCCGAAGCTTCATGATCATCATCATTAACTTCCTCTTCAGTTGGTGTAGGCGCCACAGGAACAACTTCCCGCGCTGCGCTACTATCCTGTTCGAGAGGGGGTGTAATTACCTCATCAAGTTCTACCTTCCTCCCACTTACTTATTTCGAGAGAAACTCTTTCTCTAGAAAGGATCCATTCTTGGCAATAAAGGTTTTACCTTCGGATCTAAGATAGAAGGTATACCCAATAGTTTCCTTACGGTATCCTATGAATACGCAATTCTCCGCTTTGGGTTCGAGCTTTTCTGGTTGAAGTTTCTTCACATAAGCATCACAGCCCCAAACTTTAAGAAACGACAACTTAGGTTTCTTGCCAAACCATAGTTCATACGGTGTCGTCCCAACGGATTTAGACGGTGCCCTATTTAAAGTGAATGCCGCAGTTTCTAATGCGTATCCCCAAAATGATAGGGGTAAGTCGGTAAGAGACATCATAGATCATACCATATCTAATAAAGTGCGATTACGACGTTCAGACACTCCGTTGCGTTGCGGTGTGCCAGGTGGCGTCAGTTGTGAAACGATTCCACACTTCCTTAGGTGTGTGCCAAACTCGTGACTCAAATATTCTCCTCCACGATCAGATCGTAGACACTTAATTTTTCTGTCACGTTGATTCTCGACCTCACTCTGAAATTCCTTGAACTTTTCAAACTTCTCAGATTTGTGCTTCATTAAGTAGATATACCCATACCTACTCAAATCATCGATGAGAGTGGGAACATAACGATAGCCACCGCGAGCTTCAACGTTCATTGGACCACACACATCAGTATGTATTATTTCCAATAAGTTGGTTGTTGTCTCCATTATTCCTGAGAATGGAGTCTTAGTCATCTTGCCCATGAGGCACGGTTTGCATGTGTCAAATGATTCAAAGTCAAGAGACTCTAATAGTCCATCAGTATGGAGCTTCTTCATGCGCTTAACGCCGATATGACCAAGGCGGCAGTGCCACAAGTATGTGGGACTATCATTATCAACTTTACATCTTTTGGTACTCACACTATGAATATGTGTAACATCATGATCGAGATTCATCAAGAATAAACCATTCACGAGCGGAGCATGACCATAAAACGTATCACTCATATAAATAGAACAACCATTATTCTCTGACTTAAATGAGTAGCCGTCTCGCATTAAGCAAGACCCTGATATAATGTGCATGCTTAAAGCTGGTACTAAATAACAATTATTAAGGTTTAAAACTAATCCCGATGGTAGATGTAGAGGTAGCGTGCCGACGACGATCACATCGACCTTTGAACCATTCCCGACGCGCATCGTCACCTCGTCCTTGGCCAGTCTCCACTTATTCCGCAGTTCCTGCTTTGAGTTGCAAATGTGAGCAACATCACCGTTATCAAATACCCAGGAGCTACTATGAGCGCTGGTAAGGTACACATCAATAACATGTATATCACATATACCTTTAACGTTGTCGGCCTTCTTGTCCACTAAGTATTTGGGGCAGTTCCGCTTTGAGTGACCTTTTCCTTTGCAATAGAAGCACTCGGTCTCAGGCTTGGGTCCATTCTTTTTCTTCTTCCCGGCATCTGGCTTACCGGGCGCGGCAACAGCTTTGCCGTCTTTCTTGAAGTTCTTCTTACCCTTGCCTTTCTTGAAACTAGTGGTCTTGTTGACCATCAACACTTGATGCTCTTTCTTGATTTCTACTTCTGGAGACTTGAGCATCGAGTACAACTCGGGAATGGTCTTCTCCATCCCTTGCAAGTTGTAGTTAAGCACAAAGCCTTTGTAGCTTGGTGGGAGAGACTAGATGATTCTGTCAATTATAGCATCATCCGGAAGTTCGACTCCAAGTGAAGTCAGACGACCGTGTAACCCAGACATTTTGAGTATGTGCTCACTGACAGAACTGTTCTCCTCCATCTTACAGCTAAAGAACATATCGGAGACTTCATATCTCTCGACACGGGCATGAGCTTGAAAAACTAGCTTCAGCTCCTGGAACATCTCATATGCCCCGTGTTGCTCAAAACGCCTTTGGAGCCTCGTTTCTAAACTGTATAACATGCCACACCTAACCAGAGAGTAGTCATCACTCCGCATTTGCCAGATGTTCAGAATGTCCTGTGCTGCTGCGGGAGCAGGAGGGTCACCTAGCGGCGCATCAAGGACATAAGCCTTTTTAGCTGCTTCAAGGATGAGCTTCAAGTTGCGAACCCAGTCCGCATAGTTGCTACCATCATCTTTAAGCTTGTCTTTCTCTAGGAATGCGTTGAAATTGAGGTTGACGTTGGCCATCTACAATATTTATAAAGACAATTTTTAGACTAATTTCATGACAATTAAGTTCATTTAATCAAATTAAGTATGAACTCCCACTTAAATCGACATCCCTCTAGTCATCTAAGTGATACATGATCCATGTTGACTAACCCGTGTCCGATCATCACGTGAGACGGACTAGTCACCATGGTGAGCAACTTCATGCTGATCGTATTCAACCATACGACTCATGTTTGACCTTTCGGTCTCTTGTATTCGAGGTCAAGTCTGTACATGCTAAGCTCGTCGAGTCAACCTAGGTGTTTCGCGTGTGTAAATCTGGCTTACACCCGTTGTATGCGAACGTTAGAATCTATCACACCCGATCATCACGTGGTGCTTCGAGACAACGAACCTTCGCAACAGTGCGCACTTAGGGGAATACGTTCTCGAAATTTTAAGAGGGATCATCTTATTATGCTACCATCGTTCTAAGAAATAAGATGTAAAACATGATAAACATCACAATGCAATCATATACTGACATGATATGGCCATTATCATCTTCGCCCTTTCGATCTCCATCCTCAGGCATCACATGATCATCATCGTCACCGGCGTGACACCATGATCTCCATCATCGTGTCTCCGTGAAGTCGTCACGCCAACTACTACTATCACTACTACTATAGCTAACCGTTAGCAATGAAGTAAAAGTAGTAAGCACATGGCGTTGCATCTCATACAATAAATTAAGACAACTCCTATGGCTCCTGCCGGTTGTCATACTCATCGAGATGCAAGTCGTGAAACCTATTACAATAACATGATCATCTCATACATCATACATGCAACATCACAATTTTGGCCATATCACATCACATGTCAAACCCTGCAAAAACAAGTTAGACGTCCTCTAATTGTTGTTGCAAGTTTTACTTGGCTAATTTGGGTTTCTAGCAAGAACACCTTCTTACCTACATGACAGCCACAACGATGATATGCCAAAGCTATTTACCCTTCATAAGAACCCTTTTCATCAAATCCAATCCGACTAGAGTAGGAGAGACAGACACCCGCTAGCCACCTTTATGCACGGTGTGCATGTTTGTCGGTGGAACCAGTCTCACGTAAGCGTACGTGTAAAGTCGGTCCGGGCCGCTTCATCCCACAATACCGAAAAGAATAAGACTATTAGCGGCAACCAAATTGACACATCATCACCCACAACTTTTGTGTTCTACTCGTGCATAGAATCTATGCATAGAAAACCTGGCTCGGATGCCACTGTTGGGGAACATAGCATAAATTCGAAATTTTCCTACGCATATTCAGATCTTCCTACGGAGAGACCAGCAAAGAGAGAGGGGTAAGAGCATCTTCATACCTTTGAAGATCGCTAAGCGGAAGCGTTACTAGAACACGGTTGATGGAGTCGTACTCGCAGCGATTCGGATCGCGGTGTGATTCCGATCTAGTGCCGAACTACGGCACCTCCGCGTTCAGCACACGTGCAGCCCGGTGACGTCTCCCGCACCTTGATCCAGCAAGGAGGAGGGAGAGGTTGGGGAAGAACTCCATCAACACGACGGTGTGGTGTCGATGGAGAGACGAGGTGTCCCAGCAGGGCTTCGCCAAGCACCGGCAGAGAGGAGGAGAAAGAAGGGCAGGGCTGCGCCGAGGGAGAGACAAAAGTCTGATCTCCAATGGCCAAAAGTGCCCACTATATATAGGGGGAGGGAGGGGCTGCGCCCCCTTGAGGGTTTCCCTCTCCTGGGGGGGGGCAGCCCTAGATGGGGCTGGTGCGGCGGCCAAGGGGGGGAGGAGGGGTGTGGCGCACCCCTGGTGGGCCTTAGGCGCACCCCTGGTGGGCCTTAGGCGCACCCCTGGTGGGCCTTAGGCCCACCTGGCTTAGGGTTTGCTCCCCCTTTTCTCTCCCCCACGCATTGTGATGAGTGGGGAGGCGCACCAGACCACCTAGGGGCTGGTTCCCTTCCCCACTTGGCCCAATTTACCTCCTGGGGTCGTTGCCACCCCTTCGGTGGACCCCCCGGGGCCACCTCCGGTGGTCCCCGTGGTCCCGGTACGTTACTGGTGATGCCCGAAACACTTCCGGTATCTGAAACGATCCAACCTATATATCAATCTTTACCTCCGGACCATTCCGGAGCTCCTCGTGACGTATGTGATCTCATCAGGACTCCGAAAAACTTTCGGTAACCTCGTATAACAATTCCCTCTAACCCTAGCGTCATCGAACCTTAAGTGTGTAGACCCTACGGGTTCGGGAGACAGGCACACATGACCGAGACGCCTCTCCGGCCAATAACCATCAGCGGGGTCTGGATACCCATGGTGGCTCCCACTTGCTCCATGATGATCTCATCGGATGAACCACGATGTCAAGGATTCAATCAATCCCGTATACGATTCCCTTTGTTTGTCGGTATAGAACTTGCCCGAGATTCGATCGTCGGTATACCTATACCTTGTTCAATCTCGTTACCGGTAAGTCTCCTTACTCGTTTCGTAGCACGTCATTGTGTGACTAACTACTTAGTCACATTGAGCTCATGATGATGTTCTACCGAGTGGGCCCAGAGATACCTCTCCGTCACATGGAGTGACAAATCCCGATATCGATTCGTACCAACCCAACAGACACTTTCGGAGGTACCCGTAGTGCACCTTTATAGCCACCCAGTTACGTTGTGACGTTTGATACACCCAAAGCACTCCTACGGAATCCGGGAGTTGCACAATCTTACAGTCGAATGAAAAGATACTTGACATTAGAAAAGCTTTAGCATACGAACAATACGATCTAGTGCTATGCTTAGGATTGGGTCTTGTCCATCACATCATTCTCCTAATGATGTGATCTCGTTATCAATGACATCTAATGCCCATGATCAGGAAACCATGATCATCTATTGACTAACGAGCTAGCCAACTAGAGGCTTGCTAGGGACACTTTGTGATCTATTTATTCACACATGTATTAATGTTTCCTGTTAATACAATTATAGCATGAACAATAGATGATTATCATGAACAAGGAAATATGATAATAACCATTTTATTATTGCCTCTAGGGCATATTTCCAACAGACCCGGGGGCTATAGTGTTCACTAGAGGCTTCTCTCAAAATAGCAAATATTACGGTGGGTGAACGAATTACTGTCGAGCAATTGACAGAACCGTGCAAAGTCATGACGATATCTAAGGAAATGATCATACATATAGGCATCACGTCCGAGACAAGTAGACTGATACTTTGTGCATCTACTACTATTACTCCACACATCGACCGCTATCCAGCATGCATTTAGTGTATTGAGTTCATGACGAACAGAGTAACGCCTTAAGCAAGATGACATGATGTAGAGGGATAAACTCAAACCAATGATGAAAATCCCATGTTTTTACCCTTGATGGCAATAACACGATGCATGCCTCGCTACCCCTTCTGTCACCGGGTGAGGTCACCGCACGGTATGAACCCAAAACCAAGCACTTCTCCCATTGCAAGAATCATAGATCAAGCTGGCCAAACAAAACCCACAACTCGAAGGGAATTACAAGGATATTAAATCATGCATAAGAGAGATCAGAAGAAATTTAAATAAGATTCATAGATAATCTGACCATAAATCCACAATTCATCGGATCTCGACAAACACACCACAAAAAAAGATTACATCGGATAGAT
Organism: Hordeum vulgare subsp. vulgare; assembly: GCF_904849725.1. Lineage (NCBI taxonomy): Eukaryota > Viridiplantae > Streptophyta > Magnoliopsida > Poales > Poaceae > Hordeum > Hordeum vulgare. The sequence goes on along the minus strand of NC_058524.1, from coordinate 126,889,939 downwards.
CTCCATGAAGATCATGGAGAACTTTGTATTGAAGATCCAAGAGATAGAAGAAGCTATCTAGCTACTATCTATGGACCCGTAGGTCTATGGTGAACTACTCACACATCATCGGAGAGGTCATGGTGTTGATGAAGAAGCCCTCCGTATCCGAATCCCCCGTCCGACAGGGCACCAGAACGTGCCCCAGATGGGATCTTGCGGAGATAGAAACTTGCGGGGGCGGAAAAGTACTTTCGATGATCTCCTGATTTTTTTCTGGAATTTTTGGGAATATATAGGCGAAAGACCTAGGGCAGAGGTGGCCCAGGGAGCCCACGAGACTGGGAGGCGCGGTCCACCCTGGACACGGATAGGGGGCTTGTGGGGTCCCTAGTGGCCCCCTGCCTTGGTTCTCAAGTTCCCCGATCTTCTTCTATTTCGGAAAAAATCTTTTTGGAAGTTTCGTTTCGTTTGGACTCCATTTAAAATTCTCCTCTGAAAAGGGTCAAAAACACGGAAAAAACAGGAACTGGCACTTGGCACTGAGTTCATAAGTTAGTCCCAAAAAAGATATAAAAGGCATACAAAACATCCAAAGTTTGACAAGATAATAGCATGAAACCATAAAAAATTCTAGATACATTGGTGACTTATCAATAAGCATAAGTCGGAACATAATGATGACAAACAAAAGGGTAAATTTTTACCTCTGACTGTTCTTCGCCGGCTTGGGACTCGTCGACGACGGATGACTCTTTGGCAGCGGCTTGGTCCTTGCTCTTCTTCTTCTTCTTTGGTGGCAGCTTAGTTGTTTTCTGGACAGTCACCTTTGGCCTTCGAGACCAAAACGCTGATCCTTTCTGGTGGATAGAATCAAATTTCAAACCTGGAACATTGGCACATATGTTGAAAAAGGTAAAAGGGGGCGACTTAGATTGTTATCGGTGGAGCCGGGTTGGAGAGGCAGAAAGGCTTGAGCCCGACCTTGGCACAGTTTTCCAAGGACTCACCGGTTAACTTCTTGATTATATCGACAATGTCTTTCTCGGTGAGTCTTGTATGAAAAAAGCATTGGGGATGGTTCTCGCTGCCATCGTACTCGCACATCAGACCATGCTGGCGACTCAGAGGAAGAATTCTCCACTCCACCCAACAACGGAATAGGTCAACCCCGGTGAGCCCATTATTGGTCAAAGACCTTAGCCGGAGAAGGTGGGGATGAATTATGATTCTTCTTCTTCGGTAAGTTTCTCTGGCAGCTTGAAGTCCATGGGTAAGCGATCTTCTCTATAACCTATAAGTGGATTCTCACCGGGAGGAGAAGTGTCATGACAATAAAACCAAGACTTGGCCCAGCCTTTGGGATGGTTGGGTGATAACCCACAAGTATAAGGGATCGCAACAGTTTTCAAGGGTAGAGTATTAAACCCAAATTTGTTGATTCGACACAAGGGGAAGCAAAAGAATATTCTCGAGTATTATCACTTGAGTTGTCAATTAAACCACACCTGAAAGACTTAGTATCTGCAGCAAAGTATCAGTAGCAAAGTAATGTGATAGCAACAGTAGCAATGGTAACAATAGAAGCAGTGACAGCAGTAGCGGTAACAGTAGCAGCAATGACAGCAGTAGCGGCAATGTAATGTAGCAAGGACCAGTAGGAAAAGTCTCATAGGCATTGGATCGGTGATGGATAATTATGCCAGATGACATTCGTCATGCAACAGTTATAACATGGGGAGATATGTAGCTAGCTCCAGTTCGTCAATGTAATGTAGGCATGCATTCCGTATATAGTCATACATGCTTAAGGAAAAGAACTAGCATGACATCACTTGTCCATCCCTCCCGTGGCAGCGGGGTCCTAATGGAAACTATGGGATATTAAGGTTCTCCTTTTAATAGAGAATCGGAACAAAGCATTAGCACTTAGTGAATACATGAACTCCTCATACTATTGTCATCTCCGGGAGTGGTTCCCGCTATTGTCACTCCGGGGTTGCCGGGTCATAACACATAGTAGGTGACTACAACTTGCAAGATAGGATCAAGAACACACATATATTGATGACAACATAATAGGTTCAGATCTGAAATCATGGCACTCGGGCCCTGGTGACAAGCATTAAGCATGACAAAGTAGTAGCAACATCAATCTCAGAACATAGTGGATACTAGGGATCAATCCGCATCAAAACTACCTCGATTACATGATAGACCTCATCCAACCATCACCGTCCAGCAAGCCTACAATGAGATTACTCACGAACGATGAAGAGCATCATGGAAATGGCAATGAAGGAAGGTTGGTGATGACGATGGCGACAATCTCCCCTCTTCGGAGCCCAGAACGGACTCTAGATCTGCCTTCTAGAGGAAGAACAGGTGGTGGCGGTGCCTCCGTATCGTAAAACGCGATGAACTCTTCTCCTTGATTTTTTCCGGAGGAAAGGGACTAAATAGAGATGGAGTTGGAGGCGGTGGAGCCCCGAGGGCCCCACAAGCCTGCTAGGCGCGGCCAGGGGGGCGCGCCTCCTGGGCTTGTGGGCTCCTCGCTCCACGCCTCCGGTTGATTCTTGCGCCACTATTTTTTATCTATTCCACTAAAAAATCCTCGTAAATTTCCAGGTCATTACGAGAACTTTTATTTCTGCGCAAAACCAACACCATGGCAATTCTGGTGAAAACAGCGTCTTGTACTAGCATATTCCTTGTAGTGTTGTGGGCTCCACGCTCCACTTCCTCCGCTGATTCTTGCGCCAGTATTTTTTATATATTCCACAAAAATTCTCCGTAAATTTTCAGGTCATTCCGAGAACTTTTATTTCTGCGCAAAAACAACAACATGGCAATTCTGCTGAAAACAACGTTAGTCCGGGTTAGTTCCATTCAAATCATGCAAATTAGAGTCCAAAACAAGGGCAAAAGAGTTCGGAAAAGTAGATACGATGGATACGTATCAACTCCCCCAAGCTTAAAGCCTTGCTTGTCCTCAAGCAATTCAGTTGACAAACTGAAAGAGACAAAATAAAAACTTTTAAGAACTCTCTTTGATCTTGTTGTTGCAACTATGTCTAACTCATATCTAGAATTTCAGCAAGATCACAAGCAAACCACATAAGCAAATGACATCTAGGTCTCACAGTAAACTCATATCAATGGCATAATCAACTAGCGAGCAAATAATAATAAGTCTCAAACGTCAACACTTCAATCAAAACAATCATGAAGCAGTACGAACAAATGGTATCTCGCTAGCTCTTTCTGAGACCGCAAAACATAAATGCACAACATGTTCAAAGACCAAGGGCTGACTGAACATTGTAATTCATGGCAAATAAGATCCAATCCCAATCATACTCAATAACAATTAAAAGCAAAGCATAAAAATGACGGAGTTGCTCTCTAATTGGTGCTCTTTGAAAGAAGAGGATGACTCAATAGAAACATAAACAGATAGGCCCTTCGTAGAGGGAAGCATTGATTTGCTGAGGTGCTAGAGCTCAAGCTTTGAAGACAGAGATAAATAATTTTGGGTGGTATGCTTGCAATGTCAACGCGATGACCAACAGTTTTCACCATCTTCCAAGCTACACATACTATAGGCCATTCCCAAACAGAAAAGTAAAGTTCTGACTCCCCCACCACTGATCAATCACACTCCACGACTAGCCGAATACTCGGGTGCCGTCCATACCAACAACAATCCAGGGGGAGTTTTGTTTGAAATTATGTTTTCAATTTGAGCATGGAACTGGGCATTCCAATTATCGGCCCCTTTCTCATGAATGATAGTGAATAAACACGTATCGAGGATAACACGCCTAGCATGGAAGATACAGACCACCCCTTGTCACCACATGAGCGGTTCGGGCATGCAAAACAGATTATTTCTTGAAGGTTTAGAGAGTGGTACATGCAAATTTACTTGGAACGGCAGGTAGATACCGCTTATAGGTAGGTATGGTGGACTCATAAGGAACAACTTTGGGTTTATGGAAGTGGATGCACAAGCAATATTCCCGCTTAGTACAAGTGAAGGCTAGCAAAAGACTAGGAAGCGACAAACTAGAGAGCGACAACGGTCATCAATATGCATTGAAATTAACCAACATTGAGTGCAAGCATGAGTAGGACATAAATCACCATAAACATGAATATCACAGAGGCTATGTTCATTTTGTTTCAACTACATGCGTAAACATGCGCCAAGTCAAGCCACTTGAATCATTCAAAGGAGGATACCATCCTATCATACTACATCATAATCATCACGAAATTCATGTTGGCATCCAAGAAAACCATTATAAGCTCCTAGATAATTAAGCATGGCATCAGAAACTAAGATCTCTAAGTTGTCATTGAAAACATGTTTCTCTCATAACAAAGCTGAATTAGGAACGATGAGCTAGTCATATTTACAAAAACAAAATAGGTCAAGTTCATACAAGCTTTTCCAGGCTCAGTCACTTCATCATATATCGTCATTATTGCCTTTCACTTGCACAACCGAATCAAGTGAATAATAATGAGAGTGTTCGTGCAATAGACTAAGCTGGAATCTGCAAGCAAACACAAAGGAGAAGACAAAGTAATATGGCTCTTTGACAGATAAACAAATATGCATGCGAGAGCCACTAAACATTGTAACCATGGTCTTCTACCTTGACCCAAAGAAAAAGAAAACTATTTACACGGGAAAGCTCCCAACAAGCAAAAGAGGAACGGGAAATCTTTTTGGGTTTTCTCAAACTAAACAAACACACGAGAAGAAAGCGAGAAAAATAAATAAAATAGCATGGATGATACAGTGGGAAGGTGTGAACACCGACTATCAAAGTGAAAGCGTGAGCATGAATGTAGAGTCGGTGAGAAACACGTACTCCTGCAAGATTAGGCTTTTGGCCTAAGTTGGTCTACTCCCATGGCTGGTCCAGGCGATATCCAAAAATCATAATGGGGGTTGTACGGGAATGCAGCAGCTACCGCCTGAATAGCTGCCTCACGGAGGAGAGCAGCCTTTGCCTCCCTGTCATACTCCTCTGCCTCTCCTCTGGTTATATAATATCTCCGTTTTACCTGTCCTCGTAGTTGAGGGCAAGACTTTAGTTTTTGGATCTCTCGGATTCCTCATAGTGATCAATAGATGTAAATCCCAAGTGACTCAGAGAATAATTCTAGGCCTCCCCGGCAACGGCGCCAGAAAATAGTCTTGATAACCCACAAGTATAAGGGATCGCAACAGTTTTCGAGGGTAGAGTATTCAACCCAAATTTGTTGATTTGACACAAGGGGAAGCAAAAGAATATTCTCGAGTATTATCACTTGAGTTGTCAATTAAACCACACCTGAAAGACTTAGTATCTGCAGCAAAGTAATGTGATAGCAATGGTAACAATAGCAGCAGTGACAGCAGTAGCGGTAACAGTAGCAGTAGTGACGGCAGTAGCGGCAAAGTAACATAGCAAGGACCAGTAGGAAAAGACTCGTAGGCATTGGATCGGTGATGGATAATTATGCCGGATGACATTCATCATGCAACAGTTGTAACATGTGGAGATATGTAGCTAGGTCCAGTTCGTAAATGTAATGTAGGCATGCATTCCGTATATAGTCATACGTGCCTAAGGAAAAGAACTTGTATGACATCTATTGTCCATCCCTCCCGTGGCAGCGGGGTCCTAATGGAAACTATGGGATATTAAGGTTCTCCTTTTAATAGAGAATTAGACCAAAGCATTAGCACTTAGTGAATACATGAACTCCTCATAATATGGTCATCTCCGGGAGTGGTTCCGGCTATTGTCACTCCGGGGTTGCTGGGTCATAAGACATAGTAGGTGACTACAACTTGCAAGATAGGATCAAGAACACACATATATTGATGACAACCTACTAGGTTTAGATCTGAAATCATGGCACTCGGGCCCTAGTGACAAGCATTAAGCATGGCAAAGTAGTGGCAACATCAATCTCAGAACATAGTGGATACTAGGGATCAATCCCCATCAAAACTAACTCGATTACATGATAGATCTCATCCAACCCATCACCGTCCAACAAGCCTACAATGAGATTACTCACGAACGATGAAGAGCATCATGGAATTGGCGATGAAGGAAGGTTGGTAATGACGATGGCGACGATCTCCCCTCTCTGGAGCCCAGAACGGACTCCAGATCTGACCTCCAAAGGATGAACAGGTGGTGGCGCCGCCTCCGTATCGTAAAGCGCGATAAACTCTTCTCCTTGATTTTTTTTCCGAACGAAATAGACTAAATAGAGGTGGAGTTGGAGGCGGTGGAGCCCCGAGGGCCCCACAAGCCTGCTAGGCGCGGCTAGGGGGGCCCGCACCTCCTGGGCTTGTGGGCTCCTCGCTCCACACCTCCGGTTGATTCTTTTGCCAGTATATTTTATATATTCCACAAAAAATCCTCGTAAATTTCCAGGTCATTCCGAGAACTTTTATTTCTGCGCAAAAACAACACCATGGTAATTCTGCTGAAAACTGCGTTAGTTCGGGTTAGTTCCATTCAAATCTTGCAAATTGGAGTCCAAAACAAGGGCAAAAAGAGTTTGGGAAAGTAGATACGATGGAGACGTATCACTGGGCAGGAGGACAGACGGAAACCCACGTTCGCGGCGCCGCTGGATGTTGACCCCCCCCCCCCCCCCGAGTTCCAAGTTGGGCCCGTTGGTAAATTCGGTCTGGCGGTTCAGATGGAAGAAGTTCCAAAATAATGGAACTGTGGGCTCTGTCTGCAGATAGGCCTCGTAAAATACTTGGAATAGACAGAGGTTACTAATAGATTTGGGCCCTAGATCCTGAGGGTGAACATTGAGGATGTGCAGAGCGTCTCTAAAAAACTTTGACCCGGGAGGCTTGAAGCCTCGTTCAAGATGATCAATAAAAACAACTACTTCCCCCTCGGCAGGATTGGGAGTCACCTCGCATGGGGCGGTCCGCCAACCAACAACTTCCTTATGATCAGGATAACCCTCCTTGACATATTTCTCGACAAAGGTGTCATTAATCTTGGTTGGTAGCCAATTGGATTTCGAGATGCTGACCATGACTACAAAAAAGAAGGAACAAGGCGGCTCATTAAGGACCATAAAACGTGGTAACTCGCTAGGTGGAGATCTACAATATGTCTGTAGGGACATTATGACTCGCCGTTAGGTGACCAAAGGTCTAGATATGAGGATATTCTAACTCGCTAGTTGAGCGATTTACGGTATGTCTACAAAGGCGTTATGACTCGCCATTCGCAATCAAAGGAATAGCTATGGTAATGTTCTAACTCGTTGTGGTGGAAGAAGGTGAGTGGCGACTCAGAAAGGATTTTTCCTTAGGGATATTCCCGGGAGTAGGATAAACAAGTTTCTAAAAGCAAGCAATAAAATACGGATCTACGGGTGGATCAAATTAAAGAGATAAGGCTTGACGAAACTTCAAAGACTACGAACGCGAGAATGCGACAGGGATGTTGTATGAATCTATGAAGTAAAAGCATCAAAATGGCGGGAGATGCGGCAAAACTACCAGGACCTACCGTCGCAAAGGATCTACCATAAAGAAGTTGACGGATCTAAAAAAGGGCGAAATGTTCATCGCATTGCTAAAGGTAACCTAGAATAACATGGCGGCGAGGTCTAACCCTAATGAAGGAAAGGCGCTCACCTGAGAGAGAAGGATGATCCACGGAGGCGGATGCGGAAGATATGCGGTGGATGCTGCACCTTCAGTTGGCCTGGGGACGTCCGGACCACGATGGCTGGCGACGAAGCTTCGGGAACGGCGAAGAGATAGAGGCACAGGCACGAGGCAGACGAAGCTGACGAGGAAGACAAAGTGGGGGTAGGTGACGGTGCCCCCACTCCCCTGCGGTTATTTAAAGGACGGGCGTTGGAAACAAAGTGGCAGGCGCGGGAATAGAGGCGACAGATTGAAGATTTGCAATGATTGCGCCTGGATTTTTGGGATAACTAAATGGCGGTGATAAAGATCCGTTGGGTGGTTGCATCATTAAGTCCCAAAATTGGAGGGAAAGGGTAATGTCATCAAAAACTACTTGGCGTCTCAAACAATGCATAGTGGATGGCGGCTTGTCATTCGTCAAAAGATGGGAGTGATACAAGTCGCCCCAAAATGAGTGGAAGTTCATTGGCATGAATAAGTTCAAGTCAATCTAGGGCCTAATGTTGGGGATATTACCTGCGGAGTAACCCGCCCTAGCTCGGCCGGGTCACTAAAGGGCAGACTCATCCTTTGCTAATGCAAGCATTGGCCCAGGGGCTCAGAAGCCGGATGGCAGTTCAGGAGCGATGCAGAGGATAGGCCGCCAAGGAGGTTTCTAGTATTGGAAAGCTCGGCGACTTAGAGATATGGAAAACCACGATCTGTAGCATGGCTAGGACTCTTGTAAACCCTAGGGCCTCGACCTGTATATAAAGGCGAGACCCTGGGGAAGATAGGGCAAGTTAGAAATCATCGAGAGCTAGGTCAGGCGAGTTGCGCCCTCCTTGTAATCGAAATCATCATCAATCTACACAAAGCAGGATGTAGGCTTTTACCTCCACACGAGGGACCAAACCTGGGTAAATGTGAGTCTCGCTTTTGCTCACCCCCTTTGAGTCGCCACCAAGGTGCGATGGCTCCTTCACTAAGTCCTTTCACGAGGACATCTGCCGTGACAAAACCACGACATTGTCCATTTGAATTGCTTCACATGGATTTATTAGGACCTACTCATTATGCTACTCTAACCAATGCATCATCTCTATATGGGTTTGTCATTTTTGATGATTATCCTAGATACACTTGGGTGCATATTATCCTATATAAAACTGAAGTGCAGGAAGTCTTCAAACTATTCTCCTCAAGGGCCTCAACAAACTTCGGCGTCAAGATCAAACACATCAGGAGTGACAATGGGACATAATTCAAGAATACTGGTCTTGATGATTATCTTCATGAACTTGGTATTACTCATGAATTGTTTGCTCCTTATACTCCTCAACAGAATGGCCTCGTTGAGCGAAAGAACAGGACTCTGGTTGAAATGGAACGAACCATGCTTGAAGAATATCAGACCCCTCGATGCTTTTGGCCTGAAGCAATCAACACTGCCTGCCATATCATGAACACGGTATATATTCACAAATTCCTCAAGAAAACTTCATACAAACTCCTCACTGACAACAAACCCACTGTAAGTTATTTCAAAGTCTCCGGTGCAAGATGCTGGATTAGGGATCCTCACCATAGTTCAAAATTTGCACCTAAGGCACATGAAGGTTTCATACTTGGTTATGGAAAGGACTCGCACACCTACAGAGTCTTCAACATCTATCACCACAAGATTTTTCAGACTGTAGATGTGCGGTTCGATGAAACTAATGGCTCACAAAGAGAGCAATTGCCTCATGTGCCAGATAAACAGACCCCTGAGGAAGCTATCAAGCACAACGCTACTAAAGACACCATCCATGTTGAAGAACAACCTCTTGCTGAAGAAATTGTGCCCAACAATGATGAAAGAAAAACTGATGCACCTGACAAAATTGCTCCAGATCAAATTCCTGAACTGATTCCATGTCATTAACCTGCGCATCCACGGATTGCCAATGAAGTGGAAATTGACAAAATCATCGATGAAATCGATGCACCAGGTCCCCTCACTCTCTCAAAAGCTTCACATTTAACTAACCTTTGTGGGCATTTCTCCTTCGTGTCTATGACAGAACCCTCAAAAGTTGTTGAAGCATTCTTGGAACCTGAGTGGATTCAAGCCATGCAAGATGAACTTCTTCAGTTCAAGCCAAATGATGTGTGGGAACTCGTCAAGCGCCCTGATCCTCGAAAGCACAATGTCTTTGGAACAAAGTGGATCTTCTGAAACAAAAAAGATGAGGAGGGTCAGGTAGTGAGGAATAAGGCACGACTTGTAGCCCAAGGATACACACAGGTTGAAGGAATTGACTTTGATGAAACTTTTGCACCTGTTGCTAGACTTGAAGCAATTCGCATACTACTTGCTTATGCTAATCATCATAATATGACTCTCTATCAAATGGATGTGAAAAGTGCATTCCTCAATGGTAAGCTTGAGGAAGAAGTATATGTTGCTCAACCCCCAGGTTTTCAAGACCCAAAGCATCCTGACAAAGTCTTCAAACTCAAGAAAGTACTCTATGGCCTCAAAGCAAGCCCCTCGGGCGTGGTATGATATATTGAAGGAATTCCTAATGAAGAAAGGCTTCAAACCCGGTTCACTTGATCCTTCTCTTTTCACAAAGTCCTATGACAATGAATTATTTGTGTGCCAAATTCATGTGGACGATATCATCTTTGGTTGTACTGACAAACGTTACAGTGATGAATTTGCCTACATGATGAGTGAAGAATATCAAATGTCTATGATGGGGGAGCTGAAATTCTTCCTAGGTCTTCAAATTCGTCAACAACACAATGGCATATTCATCTCTCAGGAGAAATACCTCAAGGACGTCCTGAAGAAATTTGGCATGAATGAATGCAGAGGCGTCAAAATTCCTATGCCTACCAATGGTGACCTCTCCTTTGATGAAAATGGTGTAGACTTTGATCAACAGGTATATCGCTCCATGATTGGCTCTTTATTGTACCTATGTGCATCTAGGCCTAACATTATGCTTAGTGTTTGCATGTGTGCATGTTTCCAAGCAAAACTGAAGGAATCACACCATAAGGCTATGAAACATATTCTTCGATATTTAGCTCACACACCAACGCTTGGATTATGGTACCCCAAGGGCTCAAATCTTCATCTCGTCAGATATTCTGGTTCTGATTATGCTGGTGACCGTGTGGATCACAAGTCAACGTCAGTCACATCTCATTTCCTCGGATGCTCCATAGTCTGCTAGTCCTCAAAGAAGCAGAACTGCGTATCACTATCCACCTAAAGATGAATACATTGATGTTGGATCTTGCTGTGCTCAACTGCTTTGGATGAAGCAAACCCTCAAGGACTATGGCATCAACTTGAAGAATGTGCCACTCTAGTGTAACAATGAGGGTGCCATCAAGATCGCCTACAACCCTGTACAACACTCGAACACCAAGCACATCCATATTGGTCATCATTTTCTTCGTGACCATGTGCTCAAGGGCAATATCATCATCCACCACGTGAAGACTGATGGCCAGCTAGCTCATATCTTCACCAAGCTGTGGATGAGAAAAGATTTTGTAAGTTGCTGTGTGAGCTAAATATCCTAGAATCTTCGAATGTCTTGTAAAAATGCACACATCCTAACACTGATGCAAAATTGATGACTTAGATGTGCAACACACAAAGTGATGTTTTTACTCAAATAATGATGAAAAACACTCCGAGTGTGAAGAAATCAATGCAGAATCAGATTCTTAGGGCCCTACGACAATTGTAAGCGGCACCTGTAATCTTCATTCCTATACGGTGGGTAACGCCACCACCAAACTTTGAAATTCCTCAAATGATGAAATTCTTCAAAACCGAGGCTTTTAGCAAAGTCCTCAAAATTTTCAATTTCATCTAATTTTTCAAAGTCATCAAAATTTTCAAATTCATCAAATGTTTGAAATCATGGCATCGTGAAATCATCAAATCCATTAGTATCATCAAATTGTCAATTTCATCAAATCTGTCATGATCATGAAATTGTCAATGTCATCAAATCTGCCATTATCATCAAATTGTCAATGTCAACAAATCTGTCATTGTCATCAAAATTTTCAATGTCATCAAATTTTGAATGTTATCAAAAAATTTCAAGATCATCATTGACTATATATATATTTTTTTTCAATGTCCTCAACAACATTCACTTATTGCTCTGTTTCCAAGTTGGTTTTTCCTCTAAGTGAATGTGATTGGACCCCAGAACCCCTCTATCCTAAACTCAATCCAGTCTATTCTCAAATTCTTCATATGTGTTCTGATTGAAACTTGTTCAAATTCATCACTGAGTCCTTGTCAGCTGATGACTTCGCAACAAATTCCTCAAAATCTCAAATTCTTATCGTTACCGCAAAAACCGCATCCACTACTTACGAGTAGATAAGCACGACCTCCACTAACTCCACCGCTTCTTACGCGGGTGACATGTGTCAAGAGGAGCGCAATAGGCAGGGGCAATTCGGTCCAAAAATTCTGCACATGACCGTTTTCACCTCGGCTATAAATAGCACACATACCCCCTCAGGTGAAACCCTTCCTCCCACTCGCACTCGCTCCTCTCACACTCAGCTACAGCGCCACCGCTGAATTTCATCATCGCGGGAGAAGAAGAGCTTCACTGCCTCGACTTCGCCGTAGCCGAACTCACACTGACCGCCAATTTCTTCAAGTCACCGTCGCCGTAGCTGATCTCAGTCGCCGAGTTAGGGCACTGAAGATCTGAATAGACAATCTTCGTTCCTTTTCTTCCTCAGTTCGTCGTGTTCATCACTCAGGGTAATTAAACTCCGATTTTATAGCCCTGCTTAGATCTATATACTTTGTGTAAAACCGTGAAATCTGTTATTCCTTAGAACTTTGATGAATTTCCCTAAGCCTCCAAATTCTTCACGAGATTCCTCAATTGTGCAAATTTTCGGATCTGCACAACTCTAGAATCCAAGATCATAATGCTTAGTCAAATTCCTCAAACACTATAATTGCTCAAATTCCACAAACTTAGGCAATTTTTGAAATTCCTCAAAATCTAAGAACGCATATGACCTCTTCAAATTCTTCGCACCTATACTCTGTTCATAGGTACAAAATGTCAGTTGATGAATCTCTACGTTCTCATCAACTTAACTCATTTGCAGCGTTTCTTGAAGAAAATCTCTTTGTTTCATCAAAAAGCCAAATTCCTCATCAAAAACCTCCGCTGAAGAAAATGGAAGAGCAGAAGCATCAGAAAGGTGGAAAGAAGCTAGAACAGAATACTGCAATGGATATCCCTAAGGAAATCTATGCTAAATATTGCACACCTGGTGAAGAGATCTATGGCAAAGAGCCCCCCTTTAAGCTCAAGCTAAGGCTTCAAAAGATTGAGAGGAGGTGGGTACGGGACTGGAAGAATTACAGATTTTTCACTCCTAGGTATGCCAAGAATTTGCTGTCAAATCTCCCTGCAACAGACCTCCACTTGGCCAACAACAAGCAGCACATCCCTCAAGTGTAGTCACAATTGATGACTATCCTGATGAAAAGGCCAAACACTTGGCTAAGCTGAAGAAAATGGGAAAGGTACCGATGCCGCTGAAATAGCTGCTTCGGCCTCCTCCTCAGCTCTCGAGGCTTCTGCAATAGAAGCACCGTCAAAGAAGGTGGCCATGAAGAAAGTTAGTGCCAAATCCTCAACATCAGCTTTAAAGTCATCAACTGCTGCAAAATCCTCAACTGACGTAGCAAAGTCATCACCTCCACTGGAGCCGCAGTCGAGCAAGCCAGCTACAGGGACTTCAATTCCCTCAAAACCTTCTGCCTCAAGCTGTGCTCCGAAACCCTCAAGTGGCATTTTGAAGACAAAGGCCACTACAGGAAGAGGTAGCAGACCAAGCCCGAAGACTCGTCAATATTCCTTCTGCATGAGAGGAAAGTGAGGAACATGACTCAGAAACACTCGAAGCAATCATTAGAAACAAGCAGGAAAGGATTGCTCGAACAATGGGCTCCCAAGTTCCTCTATTAGTGGACTCAAAGATAATGTTGAAATTCATCTACCAATGGTATGTGGATCCAAACACACCCGTTGATGATTTAGGCCTTCCACCTGCCTTAGTCACATGGTTGCCACTTTAATCAATGAAGCAAAATGGAAGTCTCACCAAGCTGAACAAGCAAGGAGGGCAAAGGCACAAAAGGGGAAGTACTTGCGCTAAAATATTCTGAAATTGACGCCACCAGCTTGCATCTACACAAGATGAGTTGAAAGTCCACACTGAAAATCATACAAGTCTTCATGCTGAGAACAAAAACATGAAGTAATGGCTCTGAAGGCTTAGTTCAACTTGGGAAGAGAATGGTACGACGTGATGATGACACTATTTGTTCGCTTTCTACACAAAGGCCATGTCATGCCTGCAAACCTGTACCAGTCGGACAAAATACTTCATGTACTTAATATGCCTTATGAGAAGATAGATGCATGCGAGAAAGGATGTGTCTTATTTAGGAAGGAGTATGCACACTTGGACTATTGTCCCAATTGCGAGTCTTGCAGAGATCTTGTAGTAGACAACGGTATGGGTGAGAAGAGGCAGACCATAATCGCAGTTAGTGTTCTTCCGTATATGCCAATCATACCAAGGCTTCAACGTCTTTTTATGGTCAAAGAGACAACAAGACAGATGACATGGCACAAAATGGGGAAAAGAACCGAACTAGATGTGGATGGGAATAAGATGGTGGTACACACATCGGATGGGGAAGCGTGGAAACATTTCGATGGATTGCATCAGGATAAAGAGGCAGATCCAAGGAATTCTCGAGTCTGCATCGCCACAGACGGTTTTAATCCCTTTGGCATGACAACAACCCAATACAGTAATTGGCCTGTATTTGTCATTCCACTCAATCTGCCCCCCCGGGAAGATTATGCAAAGAAAGAACATATTTCTGACGTTGATAATTCCAGGGCCCAATTATCCGGGGAAGAATATGAATATGTACATGCAGCCTCTTAAGAATGAATTGCAAGAAGCTTGGGATAATGGTCAAGACATACGACGTCGCTAGAAAAGAAAACTTCGAAATGCATGTGTGGTACATGTACTCTATGCATGATTTACCGGCATATGCGATATTTTCTGGATGGTGTGTGCATGGAAGGTTCACGTGCCCCCACATGCAAGGCAGCTCTTCAGTTTCATTGGTTGTAGGAGGGTTGGAAGTATTCTTGCTTTGACTTGCATAGACAGTTCCTGGATCCTGACCATCAGTTCAGAAAAGACAAGAAGAACTTTACCAAAGGTAAAGTTGTCAAAAACTTGGCACCACCTGCTTGATAGTCCAACAGATCCTAGATCAGTTAAACGCCCTCAGTCCTGATCCAGAGCGTCCAGGGTATTTCAAGGGGTATAATTCAAAACACGCTTGGACTCACAAGCCATGCTTGTGGGATCTGCCTTACTTGAAAGACCTCCTTGTTCCACACAATATGGACATGATGCACACTGAAAAGATTATCGGAGAGGCTATTTTTGGTACATTGTTCGACATAGATGGGAAGACAAAGGATAATACTAAGGCTAGAGTCGATCAAGAGAAACTATGTCACAGACCGTTACAAAACATGCGAGAAGGCAAAGAAAAGCAGAAGTTGTCGAAGCCAAAGGCCTTGTTCAATCTTGGAAGGCCAGTTATGAGGGAAATTATCTTGTGGGTCAAAATGCACTTGATGTTCCCCGATGGGTATGCAATGAATCTAAAGAGGGGAGCGAGTCTTGAAAAATTAAAAATCTTTGGTCTCAAGAGTCATGATTGGCACATATGGCTTGAGCGGGTAATGTCGGTGATGTTACGTGGATTTATTCCTAAGGATGAATGGCTAGTACTAGAGCAGCTGAGCTATTTCTTCCGTGTTCTTTGTGTGACAGAATTGTCGCCCGGCATGGTTGATGACATGGAGGAGTTTGCACCGGAGTTGCTATGCAAGTTAGAGAAGATCTTTCCGTCGGGCTTCTTTAATCCAATGTAGCATTTGATTTTACATCTACCGACCGAGGTAAGATTGAATGGGCCCGTGCAAAATCGTTGGTGCTATGCAACTGAGAGGATGCAGAAGACGCTTCGAGCTAAATGTAAAAATAAGCGTAGAATTGAAGCATCGATGGTTGAGGCATTCATTACTGAGCTGGTGGTAAACTTTGTGACAGCACACTACGAAGCCAAAAAACATCATTTGCATAATCCGAAGCCTCGGTACAATGATGCAGACCCTAAAAAGGTGAATCTAACCTCAGCATATTCAAAGGGAAGCTCGCACCAGCCGGTGCTTCGAAACCAATAACGTTGGATGTCGAAGAATGGTGAAACATTTCATTGTATATCTTCAACAACCTAACAGAAGTGCGGCCGTACATCGAGTAAGTTCTCAGCACATTTTTCCGTAACTTAAAATTCCTTTGAACTGCTCTTATTCCCGGATATTTCATACAGTCGATACGTCGCTGATACATCTCAAACGTATCTATAATTTTTGATGGTTTCACGCTGTTATCTTGCCTTCTTTGTATGTTTTATGTACCTTTTATATCTTTTTGGGACTAACTTATTAATTCAGTGCCAAGTGTGAGTTCCTGTTTTTCTCGTGTTTTTGACTCCTTTCAGATCTGATTTTGGAACGGAATCCAAATGGAAGAAAAACCCCCAAATGATTTTTTCCCGAACGGAAGAAGTCCAAGGGGCTTTTGGTCCAAGCCAGGTGGGCTCCACGGAGCCCACAAGCCCCCACTCCGCCACCAGGGGGAGGCGGCGGTGGGTAGGCTTGTGGCCTCCCTGGCCGCCCCCTGACCTAGATCTTTGGCCTATAAATTCCCAAATATTCCGCAAAAAATCAGGGGAGCCTCGAAAATACTTTTCCGCCGTCGCAAGCTTCCGTTTCCGCGAGATCTCATCTGGAGACCCTTCCCGGCACCATGTCAGAGGGGACTTTGGAGTTGGAGGGCTTCTTCATCATCATCATCGCCCCTCCAATGACTCGTGAGTAGTTCACTTCAGACCTACGGGTCTGTAGTTAGTAGCTAGATGGCTTCTTCTCTCTCTTGGATCTTCAATACAAAGTTCTCCATGATCTTCATGGAGATCTATCCGATGTAATCTTCTTTGGCGGTGTGTTTGTCGAGATCCGATGAATTGTGGACTTGCGATCAGATTATGTATGATATATATTTGAGTCTTTGCTGATTTCTTATATGCATGATTTGATATCCTTGTAAGTCTCTCCGAGTCTTGGGTTTTGTTTGGCCAACTAGATCTATGATTCTTGCAATGGGAGAAGTGCTTGGTTTTCGGTTCTGCCATGTGGTGACCTTTCCCAGTGACAGTAGGGGTAGCAAGGCACACATCAAGTAGTTGCCATCAAGGGTAAAAAGATAGGGTTTTAATCATTGGTTTGAGATTATCCCTCTACATCATGTCATCTTGCTTAAGGCTTTACTCTGTTCTTATGGACTTAATACACTAGATGCATGCTTGATAGCGGTCGACGTGTGGAGTAATAGTAGTAGATGCAGAAAGTATCGGTCTACTTGTTTCAGATGTGATGCCAATAGAAATAATCATTGCATAGATATCGTCATGACTATGCACAGTTCTATCAATTGCTCGACCGTAATTTTTTCACTCACCGTCTACTTGCTTTCATGAGAGAAGCCACTAGTAAACACTACGGGCCCCGGGTCTATTCATATCCATTGTTTACAACTCTGCTTTTACTTTGCTTTGTTACTTCGTTGCTTTCACTTCTCACTTGGCAAACAATCTATAAGGGATTGACAACCCCTTCATAGCGTTGGGTGCAAGCTTTTGTGTTTGTGCAGGATCTTGAGATACTCTTCCGCCGGATTGATACCTTGGTTCTCAAACTGAGGGAAATACTTACCGTCGCTGTGCTACATCACCCTTTCCACTTCGAGGGAATACCAACGCAAGGCTCCAAGGCCACGAGGTAAATCCTATGCATACTTGCCTAGGAAGTCCCTTAAGGCGTAGCCGTAGCTGAAGGATTCCTCGTGCTGTCGACACAACTATTTCTGGCGCCGTTGCAAGGGATGCACAGCAGCCATGAGAAGTATTTCTGGCGCCGTTGCCGGGGAGGAGAAATTAAGATCTATCCAAGCAGGTCTCACAAACTCTTCTCTTGCATTTACTTTTGTTGCCAGTTGCCTCTCGCTTTCCTCTCTCCCACTTCACACTTGTCGTTTTCATTCGCTTTTCTCCTCCGTTGTTTTCTTTTGCTTTTTGCCTTTCCCTTTCGCCGCCTGCTCCTAGGTTTGTTCGTGAGAGATTTTTCCTCATGGCCAAACCAAACTATTTCAGAAAATTGGAGGAGATTGAAACTAATGTCAAAGGTTTCATGTCTTCACAGTTTGGCCAAAATAGTTACTTCCGTAGGGACTTAAAAGAGCAAAACTCCTTTTTGGTCTGCTTGAATAAAGAGGTCGATGATATGGCCAATGATTTCCTTGCACTTAGTTCCCAGTTTGCTCATCTTGAAAAATTGGTGGGCCAAATTTCTGACAAGCAGGCTACCTTAGTCAATAAGATGGCAGCTAAACCTGAAATTTGTGATGAAAATCACGAGGATCTTAAAGTGCTTGGTGTGTCTCCTCTTGAATCTTTGTTTTCGCGTGTCAAACCTACTTATGGAGGGGCTGGATATGAATCCACTTTGGTTGAAAAACGCCCCAATGATTCGGAGTCCACCTATCTTGATGTTAAAGGTGTGGAGAGTGGAGTAGAAGAAGTCAAAATTTTGGGTAGTAATGAAACTCCCACTTTGGATTTCAAGGAATTCAATTTTGATAATTGCTCCTTGTTTGAATGCATTTCTTTGATGCAATCCATTGCAAACTCTCCACATGCTTATAGCCAAAGTAAAGCCTTTACCGCGCATATCGGAGATGCTATGATGAAATCTCTTGAAGAGAAGCTCGAACTAGAAGTCTCTATACCTAGAAAACTTCATGATGAGTGGGAACCTATTATGAAAATCAAGATCAAAAACTATGAGTGCAATGCTTTGTGTGATTTGGGTGCTAGTGTTTTCGCGATTCCAAAGTCTTTATGTGATATTCTTGGTTTTCATGAGATTGAAGAGTGTTCTCTTAATTTGCATCTTGCGGATTCTACTATCAAGAACCAATGGGGAGGATCGATGAAGTTCTTATTGTTGCAAATAAGAAATATGTACCCGTGGATTTCATTGTACTTGACATAGATTGCAATCCTTCATGTCCCATTATTCTTGGTAGACCTTTTCTAAGGACTATTGGTGCTATCATCAATATGAAGGAAGGGAATATTAGATTTCAATTTCCTTTGAAGAAGGGCATGGAGAACTTTCCTAGAAAGAAAATAAGATTGCCTTATGAATCTATGATGAGGGCTACTTATGGTTTGAGCACCAAAGATGACTATACGTGATTCCATCACTTTCGCCTAGCTAAGGGCGTTAAACAAAAGCGCTTGTTGGGAGGCAACCCAACGAATCTATCCTTTTTCTTTCTGTTTTGTGTTTTCCACACTTTCATAATTCTGTTATGATTGTGTTTTTTGTGTTTCTTTTTGCGTTTGTGTCAAGCAAAACCGTTATGATTAGTCTTGAGCATGATCGTTTGGTCACGCTGGAAAAGAAAGAAACTTTCTGCTCACGAAAAGAATTTTCATTTTTTTCTGTAAGAGATTTTGAGTTGATTCTTTTTTCTGCTGATTGCTATGCAAATTCGTCAGACTGTCGTAATTTTGCAGAATTTGGGAAGTACCAGAGGTATACGAAACATACAGATTGCTACAGACTGGTCTGCTGCTAACAGATTCTGTTTTTGTTGTGTTGGTTGCTTATTTTGATGAAACTATGGATAGTATCGGGGGGTATTAGCCATGGAAGATTGAAAGTACAGTAACCCAACATCAACACAAGTAGAATTTAAGTTTGATACAGTACCTAAGGAAGTGGTGGTTTGCTTCCTTGTACTAATGTTATCACGAGTTTCTGTTTAAGTTTCGTGTTGTGAAGTTTTCATGTTTTGGGTGAAGTTCTTATGGACAAAAAGATAAAGAGTGGCAAGAGCTCAAGCTTGGGGATGCCCAAGAAACCACCAAGAGATTCAAGGATGCCGTAAAAGCCTAAGCTTGGGGATGCCCCGGGAAGGTATCCCCTCTCTCGTCTTCAATCCATCGGTAACGTTACTTGGGGCTATATTTTTATTCACCACATGTTATGTGTTTTTGCTTGGAGCATCTTGTATTGTAGGAGTCTTTTATTTTTGATGTGTCATAATCATCCTTTCTGCACACCTAGAGATATAGACATGCACACACCGTGATTTTTTCGAGCTTCACTTATATTTTTTGGTAGACAATTCAGCTCACATGTGCTTCACTTATATCTTTTGAGCTAGATAATTTTGCTCTATGTGCTTCACTTATATCTTTTAGAGCACAGCGATGCGTGGCTTGGTAGTTGATCTATGCTTTGAAAGTAGTCTCAAAAGGGGTAGTTATCCAAAGGGATACGAAAACTTCCACCTTCATGTGCATTGAATAGTTAGAGAAGTTTGATTCATCTCAATTAGTTTTGAGTTGTGGTTATGGTAATATTGAAGTCATGCTAGTAAGGTGTTGTGGATCTAGAAATACTTGTGTTGAAGTTAGTGATTCCCGTAGCATGCACGTATGGTGAACCGCTATGTTATGAAATCTGAGCATGATTAGTATATTGATTGTCATCCTTTGTGTGGCGGTCGGGATGGAGTGATGGTTTATACCTACCAACCCTTCCCCTAGGAGTATGCGTTGAATGCTTTGTTTCGATTACTAATAAAACTTTTGCAACAAGTATATGAGTTCTTCATGACTAATGTTGAGTCCATGGTTTAGATGCACTTTCACCTTCCACCATCACTATCTTCTTAGTGTCGTGCAACTTTCGCCGGTGTAATAAACCCACCATTAGCCTCCCCCAAAACAGCCACCATACCTACCTACTATGGCTTTTTCAAAGTCATTCCGAGATATATTGCCATGCAACTACCACCATGATATGTGCCACCACGTCTACATTGCCTTTGCACGATCGTAAGATAGCTAGCATGATGTTTCCATTGATGTCTATGCCATGCTAGATCATTGCCATGGTACACTACCGAAGGCATTCCATATAGAGTCATAGTTTCTCTAAGTTTTGAGTTGAAGGTGTGATGATCATCACTTCCCTACTCGAGGACGAGTAGGAGTTAAGCTTGGGGATGCTTGATACGTCTCAAACGTATCTATAATTTTTGATGGTTTCACGCTGTTATCTTGCCTTCTTTGTATGTTTTATGTACCTTTTTATATCTTTTTTGGGCTTATTAATTCAGTGCCAAGTGTGAGTTCCTGTTTTTTCCGTGTTTTTGACTCTTTTCAGATCTAATTTTGGAACAGAGTCCAAACGGAAGAAAAACCCCGAAATGATTATTTCCCGAACGGAAGAAGTCCAAGGGGCTTTTGGGCCAAGCCAGGTGGGCTCCAGGGAGCCCACAAGCCCCCACTCGGCCACCAGGGGGGAGGCGGCGGTGGGTAGGCTTGTGGCCTCCCTGGTCGCCCCCTGACCTAGATCTTTGGCCCGTAAATTCCCCAATATTCTGCAAAAAATCAGGGGAGCCTCGAAAATACTTTCCCGCCGCCGCAAGCTTCCGTTTCCGCGAGATCTCATCTGGAGACCCTTCCCGGCACCCTGTCGGAGGGGGCTCTGGAGTTGGAGGGCTTCTTCATCATCATCATCGCCCCTCCAATGACTCGTGAGTAGTTCACTTCAGACCTACGGATCTGTACTTAGTAGCTAGATGGCTTCTTTTCTATCTTGGATCTTCAATACAAAGTTCTCCATGATCTTCATGGAGATCTATCCGATGTAATCTTCTTTCGCGGTGTGTTTGTCGAGATCTGATGAATTGTGGACTTGTGATCAGATTATCTATGATATATATTTGAGTCTTTGCTGATTTCTTATATTCATGATTTGATATCCTTGTAAGTCTCTCCGAGTCTTGGGTTTTGTTTGGCCAACTAGATCTATGATTCTTGCAATGGGAGAAGTGCTTGGTTTTGGGTTCTGCCATGTGGTGACCTTTCCCAGTGACAGTAGGGGCAGCAGGGCACACATCAAGTAGTTGCCATCAAGGGTAAAAAGATAGGGTTTTTATCATTGGTTTGAGATTATCCCTCTATGTCATGTCATCTTGCTTAAGGCGTTACTCTGTTCTTATGGACTTAATACACTAGATGCATGCTGGATAGCGGTCGACGTGTGGAGTAATAGTAGTAGATGCAGAAAGTATCGGTCTACTTGTTTCGAACGTGATGCCAATAGAAATAATCATTGCATAGATATCGTCATGAATCTGCACAGTTCTATCAATTGCTCGATAGTAATTTGTTCACCCACCGTCTACTTGCTTTCATCAAAGAAGCCACTAGTAAACACTACGGGCCCCGGGTCTATTCATATCCATTGTTTACAACGCCGCTTTTACTTTGCTTTGTTACTTCGTTGCTTTCAGTTCTCACTTGGCAAACAATCTATAAAGGATTGACAACCCCTTCATAGCGTTGGGTGCAAGCTTTTGTGTTTGTGCAGGATCTTGAGATACTCTTCCGCCGGATTGATACCTTGGTTCTCAAACTGGGGGAAGTACTGACCGTCGCTGTGCTACATCACCCTTTCCGCTTCGAGGGAACACCAACGCAAGGCTCCAAGGCCACGAGGTAAATCCTATGCATACTTGCCTAGGAAGTCCCTTAAGGCGTAGCCGCAGCTGAAGGATTCCTGGTGCCGTCGACACAACTATTTCTGGCGCCATTGCAAGGGATACACAGCAGCCACCAGAAGTATTTCTGGCGCCGTTGCCGGGGAGGAGAAATCAAGATCTATCCAAGTAGGTCTCATAAACTCTTCTCTTGCATTTACTTTTGTTGCCAGTTGCCTCTCGCTTTCCTCTCCCCCACTTCACATTTGTCGTTTTCATTCGCTTTTCTCCTCCGTTGTTTTCTTTTGCTTTTTGCCTTTCCCTTTCGCCGCCTTCTCCTAGGTTTGTTCGTGAGATATTTTTCCTCATGGCCAAACCAAACTATTTCAGAAAATTGGAGGAGATTGAAACTAATGTCAAAGGTTTCATGTCTTCACAGTTTGGCCAAAATAGTTACTTCCGTAGGGAATTAAAAGAGCAAAACTCCTTTTTGGTCTACTAGAATAAAGAGGTCGATGATATGGCCAATTATTTCCTTGCACTTAGTTCCCAGTTTGCTCATCTTGAAAAATTGGTGGGCCAAATTTCTGACAAGCAGGCTACCTTAGTCAATAAGATAGCAGCTAAACCTGAAATTTGTGATGAAAATCACGAGGATCTTAAAGTGCTTGGTGTGTCTCCTCTTGAATCTTTGTTTTCGCGTGTCAAACCTACTTATGGAGGGGCTGGATATGAATCCCCTTTGGTTGAAAAACGCCCCAATGATTCGGAGTCCACCTATCTTGATGATAAAGGTGTGGAGAGTGGATTAGAAGAAGTCAAAAATTTGGGTAGTAATGAAACTCCCACTTTGGATTTCAAGGAATTCAATTAGGATAATTTCTCCTTGTTTCAATGCATTTCTTTGATGCAATCCATTGCAAACTCTCCACATGCTTATAGCCAAAGTAAAGCCTTTACCGCGCATATCGGAGATGCTATGATGAAATCTCTTGAAGATAAGCTCGAACTAGAAGTCTCTATACCTAGAAAACTTCATGATGAGTGGGAACATATTATCAAAATCAAGATAAAAAACTATGAGTGCAATGCTTTGTGTGATTTGGGTGCTAGTGTTTCCGCGATTCCAAAGTATTTATGTGATATTCTTGGTTTTCATGAGATTGAAGAGTGTTCTCTTAATTTGCATCTTGCGGATTCTACTATCAAGAAGCCCATGGGGAGGATCGGTGATGTTCTTATTGTTGCAAATAAGAAATATGTACCCGTGGATTTCATTGTACTTGACATAGATTGAAATCCTTCATGTCCCATTATTCTTGGTAGACCTTTCCTAAGGACTATTGGTGCTATCATCGATATGAAGGAAAGGAATATTAGATTTCAATTTCCTTTAAATAAGGGCATGGAGCACTTTCCTAGAAATAAAATAAGATTTCCTTATGAATCTATGATGAGGGCTACTTATGTTTTGAGCACCAAAGATGACTATACGTGATTCCATCACTTTCGCCTAGCTAAGGGCGGTAAACAAAAGTGCTTGTTGGGAGGCAACCCGACGAATCTATCATTTTTCTTTCTGTTTTGTGTTTTCCACACTTTCATAATTCTGTTATGATTGTGTTTTTTGTGTTTCTTTTTGCGTTTGTGCCAAGCAAAACTGTTATGATTAGTCTTGAGGATGATCGTTTGGTCACGCTCGGAAAGAAAGAAACTTTCTACTCACGAAAAGAATTTTCATTTTTTCTGTAAGAGATTTTGAGTTGATTCTTTTTGCTGCTGATTGCTACGCAAATTCTTCAGACTGTCGTTATTTTTCAGAATTTTTTAAGTACCATAGGTATACGAAACATACAGATTGCTACAGACTGGTCTGCTGTTAACAGATTCTGTTTTTGTTGTGTTGGTTGCTTACTTTGATGAAACTATGGATAGTATCGGGGGGTCTTAGCCATGGAAGATTGAAAGTACAGTAGGCCAACATCAGCACAAGTATAATTTAAGTTTGATACAGTACCTAAGGAAGTGGTGGTTTTCTTTCTTGTACTAATGTTATCACGAGTTTCTGTTTAAGTTTCGTGTTGTGAAGTTTTCAAGTTTTGGGTGAAGTTCTTATGGACAAAAAGATAAAGATTGGCAAGAGCTCAAGCTTGGGGATTCCCAAGGCACCCCAAGAGATTCAAGGATGCCGTAAAAGCCTAAGCTTGGGGATGCCCCGGGAAGGCATCCCCTCTCTCGTCTTCAATCCATCGGTAACGTTACTTGGGGCTATATTTTTATTCACCACATGTTATGTGTTTTTGCTTGGAGCGTCTTGTATCATAGGAGTCTTTTATTTTTCTATGTCACAATCATCCTTGCTGCACACCTAGAGAGATAGACATGCACACACCGTGATTTTGTCGAGCTTCACTTATATCTTTTGGTAGACAATTCAGCTCACATGAGCTTCACTTATATCTTTTGAGCTAGATACTTTTGCTCTATGTGCTTCACTTATATCTTTTAGAGCACAGCGGTGCGTGTCTTGGTAGTTGATCTATGCTTTGAAAGTAGTCACAAAAGGGGTAGTTATCCAAAGGTATATGAAAACTTCCACCTTCATGTTCATTGAATAGTTAGAGAAGTTTGATTCATCTCAATTAGTTTTGAGTTGTGGTTATGGTAATATTGAAGTCATGCTAGTAAGGTGTTGTGGATCTAGAAATACTTGTGTTGAAGTTAGTGATTCCCGTAGCATGCACGTATGGTGAACCACTATGTGATGAAATCTGAGCATGATTAGTATATTGATTTTCATCCTTTGCGTGGCGGTCGGGATCGCGCGATGGTTTATACCTACCAACCCTTCCCCTAGGAGTATGCGTTGAATGCTTTGTTTCGATTACTAATAAAACTTTTGCAACAAGTATATGAGTTCTTCATGACTAATGTTGAGTCCATGGTTTAGATGCACATTCACCTTCCACCATCACTATCTTCTTAGTGACGTGCAACTTTCGCCGGTGCACAAAACCCACCATTAGCCTCCCTCAAAACAGCCACCATACCTACCTACTATGGCTTTTTTAAAGTCATTCCAAGATATATTGCCATGCAACTACCACCATGATATGTGCCACCACGTCTACATTTCCTTTGCACGATCGTAAGATAGCTAGCATGATGTTTTCATTGATGTCTATGCCATGCTAGATCATTGCCACGATACACTACCGAAGGCATTCCATATAGAGTCATAGTTGCTCTAAGTTTTGAGTTGAAGGTGTGATGATCATCATTATTGGAGCATTGTCCCATGTGAGGAAATAAAAGAGGCCAAAGAAGCCCATAAAAAAGAGTCCAAAGATCCCACCAATATAAAAAAATATGAGAGAAAAAGAGAGAAGGGACAATGCTACCACTTTTTCCACACTTGTGCATATTGAGCACCATGATCTTCTGGATTGAGAGTCTCTCATTTTATCACCACCATATAGCTAGTGGGAAATTCTCATTATATAACTTGGTTTATATATTCCAATGATAGGCTTCCTCAAAATTGCCTTAGGTCTTAGTGAGCAAGCAAGTTGGATGCACACCCACTAGTTTTCTTTAAGAGCTTTCACATACTTGTAGCTCTAGTGCATCATTTGTATGGAAATCCATACTCATTCACATTGATATCTATTGATGGGCATCTCCACAACTCATTGATGTGCCTAGTTAATGTGACTATCTTCTCCTTTTTTGTCTTATAACCTCCACCACATTCCACACCATCTATAGTGCTATAACCATGGCTCATGCTCATGTATTGCATGACAGTTGAAAATGTTTGAGAAAGTAAAGGTGTGAAACAATTACTTGGCCAATACCGGGGTTGTGCATGATTTAAATTCGTTGTGCAATGATGATAGAGCATAGCCAGACTATATGCTTTTGTAGGGATAACTTTCTTTTGGCCTTGTTATTTTGAAAGTTGATGATTACTTTGCTAGTTTGCTTGAATTATTATTGTTTCCACGTCAATAGCAAACTATTGTTTTGAATCTAATGTATCTGAACATTCACGTCACATAAGGGGAATTACGAAGGACACCTATGCTAGGTAGCATGAAAGCATCAAAAATTCATTCTTATCACTTCCCTACTCGAGGACGAGCAGGAGTTAAGCTTGGGGATGCTTGATACGTCTCAAACGTATCTATAATTTTTGATGGTTTCATGCTGTTATCTTGCCTTCTTTGTATGTTTTATGTACCTTTTTATATCTTTTTGGGACTAACTTATTAATTCAGTGCCAAGTGCCAGTTCCTGTTTTTTCCGTATATTTGACCCTTTTCAGATCTGATTTTGGAACGGAGTCCAAACGGAAGAAAAACCCCGGAATGATTTTTCCCGAACCGAAGAAATCCAGGGGGCTTTTGGGCCAACCCAGGTGGGCTTCAGGGAGCCCACAAGCCCCCACTTCGCCACTAGGGGGAGGCGGCGGTGGGCAGGCTTGTGGCCTCCCTGGCCGCCCCCTAACCTAGATCTTTGGCCTATAAATTCGCAAATATTCCACAAAAAATCAGGGGAGCCTCGAAAATACTTTTCCGCCGCCGCAAGCTTCCGTTTCCGCGAGATCTCATCTGGAGACCCTTCCCGGCACCGTGCCAGAGGGGACTTTGGAGTTGGAGAGCTTCTTCATCATCATCATCGCCCCTCCAATGACTCGTGAGTAGTTCACTTCAGACCTACGGGTCTGTAATTAGTAGCTAGATGGCTTCTTCTCTCTCTTGGATCTTCAATCGAAGTTCTCCACGATCTTCATGGAGATCTATCCGATGTAATCTTCTTTGGCGGTGTGTTTGTCGAGATCCGATGAATTGTGGACTTGTGATCAGATTATCTATGATATATATTTGAGTCTTTGCTGATTTCTTATATGCATGATTTGATATCCTTGTAAGTCTCTCCGAGTCTTGGGTTTTGTTTGGCCAACTAGATCTATGATTCTTGCAATGGGAGAAGTGCTTGGTTTTGGGTTCTGCCATGTGGTGACCTTTCCAAGTGACAGTAGGGGCAGCAAGGCACACATCAAGTAGTTGCCATCAAGGGTAAAAAGACAGGGTTTTTATCATTGGTTTGAGATTATCCCTCTACATCATGTCATCTTGCTTAAGGCGTTACTCTGTTCTTATGGACTTAATACACTAGATGCATGCTGGATAGCGGTCGACATGTGGAGTAATAGTAGTAGATGCAGAAAGTATCGGTCTACTTGTTTCGGACGTGATGCCTATAGAAATAATAATTGCATAGATATCATCACGACTCTGCACAGTACTATCAATTGCTCGACAATAATTTGTTCACCCACCGTCTACTTGCTTTCATGAGAGAAGCCACTACTAAACACTACGGTCCGCGGGTCTATTCACATCCATCATTTACAACTCCGCTTTTACTTTGCTTTGTTACTTCGTTGCTTTCACTTCTCACTTGGCAAACAATCTATAAGGGATTGACAACCCCTTCATAGCGTTGGGTGCAAGCTTTTGTGTTTGTGCAAGATCTTGAGATACTCTTCCGCCGGATTGATACCTTGGTTCTCAAACTGAGGGAAATACTTACCGTTGCTGTGCTACATCACCCTTTCCGCTTCGAGGGAACACCAATGCAAGGCTCCAAGGCCACGGGGGAAATCCTTTGCATACTTGCCTAGGAAGTCCCTTAAGGCATAGCCGCAGCTGAAGGATTCCTGGTGCCGTCGACACAACTATTTCTGGCGTCGTTGCAAGGGATACATAGCAGCCATCAGTCGCCAAATTCTCAGATGGAGCGGTGATCCTAAATGATTTCGTCGAAGAGTATGAGCTTCTAGCAAAACATGCACGCGGCTATCCCGGTTTCATCTCTTGGTTCAAACAAACGGTAATTATCAATAAAGGACCATTTCATTTCTTGGTCTAACTTCCGGCTAATGCAACAATCATTTTGTATTAAACTTGTAGGCTAATTCAGAGTCTATGGACGCCGAATTGAGACAACCCGCTAATGGTTTTGACTATAAGGTCCGTTCATTTGAGAAATACAACATCAACGGGTATCTCTTTTGTACCTTTGGCAAAGAACTATCTATGCCCGACCAGAAATCTACAAATTGTTGTGTATCTACTATCGGCGAAGGTGGTATCGAGTATTATGGAAGAGTTGAAGCAATTTATGAACTTCAATTCTATGGTGAAAACCCACCGAACGTCGTAGTCTTCAAATGTTATTGGTTGCAGCCGAAGGAGACTAGAAGGACTCATGAACATATAGAACTAGTCTAAATCAATTCCAAACATCCATTTATATGTTCCCGATGTCTATATTACGGCTCAACAGGCGACCCAAGTTTTCTATCTATCGTGGGCATGCCAAACTGATAAGAATCTGGAAGGTTGGTATGTTGTTTATGAAGTGCCGCCACGTGTTAGACCACCTCTCCCAAATGAACAGGATTATGAACCCCACATTAACCCAGACACATATGATGGAGAATTCATCCAAGAAACACGTCTTTCCAAGAAACGTTTCAAGAACCGTCGTGCTTCACCCCAGAACATGGAAGTAGACAGCGACAATGAATCCGACTTCACCCCTGAGCCAGAACCAGAAGAGATGGAACTAGAAGAGGTTACTGATGCGTATGACCTGTCAATGCTTGACCGATTACAGAAAGGCCTTCCACAACTTCATGTCGTTGAACCTGATGAGCACATCATAAATGAAGACATGCGTGATAGTGATGATGAGGATGCATTTATTGATGATGATTATTAGTTTGTAAGATTCCCAACTTAAATTATATATGTACATATTATTATTCATGTCAGTAATTCAAGTTTTTTATGTTTTACTAATTTCTTTTAATCTTTATCATGGCAGGTCAGCAGGTATTGAAAGATGGTGGCCACGGGTCCAGATCGCTCAACGGGTTCTTCTTCGGCGGCCCTCACGAGGTGTGGTAGTTACATTCCACCCCTATCTCTCGGTAGAGCCTTGGTAGACAGTATGACGACACCACCCGCGGGTGCTTCTTCGTCGGTGGCATTTCCCATTGGGAGAGGTGCTGGTCGGGTAGGGAAGAAGGGGAAGGGTACAGGGAGAGGTGGTCGCCATGGAAGAGGTAGCCGGACTGTTACACCGACCTTGCCACCACCACCAGCTCATTCACCCGAGCACAAGGCTACAATGGTGGACCCGTTTGCGGAGGAGGCTACGGGGACTCCGGTCTAGGAGCGTCGAGTGGACGGGCATTCGTCCCATGAGACTCCGCTCCAGGATCAGCCTCGGGTCGAGGTGCCTTCGGCCCACGAGACTCTGGTTCCTGAGGCTACGTCCGAGGAGACTCATGCCACACACGCTTCGGCCGACGTGGAGACGTTCGGATGGGGTGCCTGGCCGGATCGGACCGAGGTGCTGGATTGGACCGAGGGTCCGGGTGGCTGTTCTGTTGATGGCGGGGATGAGTCTACGGATAGTGAGGGCGACGTGCAGGTGGAGAGGGCCATCGTGTAGACCCATGGTAGTGCACGTCTCCCGGCCACGCCGGCTACCCGCGAGCAGAGGCCGGTGATTAATCCTTAAGGGGATAGGTACGTACATTCACTCTTTTTTTAGCTTCTGCCTTCAAGTTTCTTCAAATATCTAATGTGTTGACCTTATCATACTGCAGGGGGTGGAAACACCCTGGTGGAGTTCGCAAGCCGAATAGCGTCCTTGGTGTGCTTTGCCGGACAAATTTCCCGGGGTTTGTCATGTTGCCTGGTGAGGGTCAAGTTCCTACACTAGGATTTACCTGGGAGCACTACGAGGCTGTGCAGGCCCCGCCGGAGGAGATTATAGATGGTGTTTTGTGCCACACGAGGGCCGAGATGGTGATCAACAACTTTTGGGTAAATTATCCTTTTACACAATCTAAAATTAACAATATAGCTAATTATTGTACTAATCGGTGTTGTCTCGTTTGATTGCATACCTTCTATAGGTGTGATGAGGGATATGAGGAGGAGGCGTCCAAGGTTATCGAGGCCGAGTGTAGGCGGTTATTACAGAACTTACGCCACGAGGCTCGTCCGCAGGCCATTCGAGACTACTATGCGTGGTATTAAGAAGCTAAAGAAGGAGTGCCGCGGAAAGTATCTGAAGAAGGAGCAGTACATGAAGGTAATTACCTATTCTTAAGGCCTTGTACGTAGTTTTATTGATTTGATTCATAGGCGTAGCGCTCAAAATTATTTCTTATAACTTGGATAACATGGATTGTTCGGAGGCGTTGGTGGATGAGTGGTGCACATGCAACTGGCGAGCCGTCCACGACAATGTGAAGCATCGGCGTAGCCAAATGGTTGGTGTGCCACACCATCAAGGTAGCGCCAACTTACTTTAGTTCGGACGAAACTGGGTATGTGGTTTGCTTCATGATTCATGCAATTCATTCTTCATGCTAGCTTGAGCCCCTTACTAATAATTTGTTCCTCTCTTTTAGGCGCATCACAATAAGATGAAGATGCCAGACTTGTAAGACCTTTATGGCATGGCCCATACCGCCTCGTAGAAGAAGGTGAAGACATTCTCTGAGTCTGGCCTAGATGGTCCAAATAACTTCACCAACATCTCATCCCACCACAAGCTCGTGAAATACAGGGACAAGGGGAAGGCTTGGAAAGGGGAGGACTTTAACCCGAGCCAGGAAGCTTTGGATCGAGAGCTGGTGATGATATCTGGTGGCGGGAGGCCCCATGGCTCTATAGCCATTGGAGATGGGATAATACGTTGTCCACTCACTCTCCTGGATATCAAGGCGCGCGAGTCGAGATCCTGTCCTAAGATAACGCCTCGTCCACAGCCATTCGATCTTGCCATCGAGGTTAGTTGTACGGACTCAGAAAACTTTCATCCATTTCATTGTGTGTGTGGCCATCGATCATTACTGTGGTAACGAGGAATGGTGTTGTGGGCTGCTCTTCAGAAAGAGAGAGTGGCAAACTAGGCTGCTCTTGAGAAAGAGAGATTGGCAAGCCAGGCTTCTCTTCAGGCTGCTCTTGAGGAGAGGGACTGGACCGCGGCTCGGTTGATTGAGGAGGAGAGGGCCCGGAATGAGGCGGCTCACCTGGCCATGTACGACCCTATTGTGGTAAGTTTATTTTTTACATTAGCCAAATCATGTGTGTAATGTATGTTTCATTATAACTAATACGACTGACTCTTCAAAACCGAATGTGTAGTCTATGTGCGAGAAGACCGGTCAAGCCCCTCCGTCGATGCCCATCTTCTCTGCGATTGGCACGGTGAGTTTCATTCCAATGGTCATTAGAAATTAGTATTAACAATTGAGTGTCCTCATGCTAACTGAGACATTGCAAAATATCTTTTCTATAGAATAACTCCCAAGCGGCATCGCACGACCCTTCTCCAGGGCAACCGTCTCCAAACGAACCCGACACGAGCAAACGTGGTGTTTCTCCTCCTTGATGACCATTGTAGTAATTTTTCTCCAAAATGAGATAATAAGCTCCCACTTGATTTCTACTAGGAAAAATGGTTAGTGAAACCACTAGTTTCATAACTTAGCTAATTTAACTCCAAAATGGTTAGTGAAACGACTAGTTTCAGAACTTAGCAAATTTAGCTCCAAAATGATGTAATAAGCTCAATTGAAATAGAAAAAATGAAAAGAAGGAATAAGAATAAGAAGAGAAGAAGAAGGATAAGAAGGAGAAGGAGCCCTCCTTCTTCTCCTTCTTCTTCTTGTCTCCTCCTTCTCCTTCTTCTTCTTCTTCTCTTCTTCTTTTTTAATTCCAAAAATACATACTTAGCTAATTTATCTCCAAGAAGAGGATAACAGGAGAAATGAAAAGAAGGAAGAAGAAGAAGAAGAGAAGAAGAAGAGAAGGAGAAGGAGAAGAAGGAGGAGGAGGAGGAGAAGAAGAAGAAGAAGGACTCAATCTTCTTCTCTCCTCCTTCTTGTCCTTCTTCTTCTCCTTCTTCTTCTCTTCTTCATTTTTCTTATTTTCTTCTTCTTCCCCTCCTGCTTCTCCATCTCCTTCTTCTTTTTCTTCTCCTTCTTCTCTTCTTGCTTCTTCTCTTTCTTCTTAAATTTAGCTTATTTTCCCCAACAAAGACATACTTAGGTAATTATCCTCCAAAATGACATAATTAACTTAGTTAGGTAAAAACATCATAAGAACCTTGGTTAGCTCATTAAAATGACTAATTAAGCTCCTAAAAGACATAATAAGCTCAAAATGACATAAGAACCTTGGTTAGCTCATTAATATTATATACTTAGCTTGTTTTACTCTAGAATAACATAATTAGCCCATTTAGCTCCAAAAATACATAGTTAGCTAATTTAGCTCCAAGAAGAGGATAACAGGAGAAATGAAAAGAAGGAAGAAGAAGAAGAACAAGAACAAGATAAGAAGAAGAGAAGGAGAAGGAGAAGAAGAAGGAGGAGGAGGATAAGAAGAAGAGAAGAAGGAGAAGGAGGAGAAGAAGGAGAAGGAGCCCTCCTTCTTGTCCTTCTTCTTCTCTCCTCCTTCTTCACCTTCTTCTTCTATTCTTCTTTTTGTCTTATTTGCTTCTTCTTCTCCTCCTCCTTCTCCTTCTCCTTCTTCTTTTTCTTCTCCTTCTTTTTCTTCTCCTTCTTCTCTTCTTTCTTCTTCTCTTTCTTCTTCAATTTAGCTTATTTTCCCCAATAATGACATACTTAGCTAATTATCCTCCAAAATGACATAATTAGCTTAGATGGGTAAAAACATCATAAGAACCTCGGTTAGCTCATTAAAATGACTAATTAAGGTCCTAAAAGACATAATAAGCTCAAAATGGCATAATAACCTTGGTTAGCTCATTAATATTATATACTTAGCTTGTTTTCCTCTAGAATGACATAATTAGCCCATTAAGCTCCAAAAATACATACTTAGCTAATTTAGCTCCAAGAAGAGGATAAGAGGAGAAATGAAAAGAAGGAAGAATAAGAAGAGAAGAAGAAGAGAAGGATAAGGAGAAGAAGAAGAAGGAGGAGGAGAATAAGAAGAGAAGAAGGAGAAGGAGGACAAGGAGGAGAAGAAGGAGAAGGAGCCCTCCTTCTTCTCTTTCTTCTTATCCTTCTTCTTCTCTTATTATTTATTCTTCCTTTATTCTACTTTTCTTATTCTTCTCCTCCTTCTTCTCCTTCTCCTTCTTATTTTTCTGCCCCGTCTTCTCTTGTTGCTTCTTCTCTTTCTTCTTCAATTTAGCTCATTTTCCCCAACAAAGACATAAGTAGCTAATTATCCTCGAAAATGACATAATTAGCTTAGTTAGGTAAAAACATCATAACAACCTTGGTTAGCTCATTAAAAGGACTAATTAAGCTCCTAAAATACATAATAAGCTAAAAATGGCATAAGAACCTTGGTTAGCTCATTAATATTATATACTTAGCTTGTTTTCCTCTAGAATGACATAATTAGCCCATTAAGCTCCAAAAATACATACTTAGCTCATTTAGCTCCAAGAAGAGGAGAAGAGGAGAAATGAAAAGAAGGAAGAAGAAGAAGAAGAAGAAGAAGAAGAAGAGAAGGAGAAGTAGAAGAAGAAGGAGGAGGAGGACAAGAATAAGAGAAGAAGTACAAGGAGGAGAAGGAGGAGAAGGAGGAGACGAAGGAGAAGGAGCCCTCCTTCTTCTCCTTCTTCTTCTCCGTATGCTTATCTCCTCCTTCTTCTCCTTCTTCTTCTCTTCTTCTTTTCTTCTTCTTTTTTTCTTATTTTCTTCTTCTTCTCCTCCTCCTTCTCCCTTTTATTCTCCTTCTTCTCTTCTTGCTTCTTCTCTTTCTTCTTCAATTTAGCTTATTTTCCCCAACAAAGACATACTTACCTAATTATCCTCCAAAATGACATAATTTGCTTAGTTAGGTAAAAACAACATAAGAACCTTGGTTAGCTCATTAAAATGACTAACTAATCTCCTAAAGGACATAATAAGCTCAAAATGGCATAAGAACCTTCGTTAGCTCATTAATATTATACACTTAGCTTGTTTTCCTCTAGAATGACATAATTAGCCCATTAAGCTCCAAAAATACATACTTAGCTAATTTAGATCCAAGAAGAGGAGAAGAGGAGAAATTAAAAGAAGGAAGAAGAAGAAGAAGAAGAGAAGGAGAAGGAGAAGGAGAAGGAGAAGGAGGAGGAGGAGGAGGAGGAGAAGAAGAGAAGAAGGAGAAGGAGGAGAAGGAGGATAAGAAGGAGGAGGAGCCTTCCTTCTTCTCCTTCTTTTTCTACTTCTGCTTCTCTCCTCCTTCTACTACTTCTTATTCTCTTCTTCTTCTCTTCTTCTTTTCTTCTTCTTTTCTTCTTCTTATCCTCCTCCTTCTCCTTCTCCTTCTTCTTTTTCTTCTCCTTCTTCTCTTCTTGCTTCTTCTCTTTCTTCTTCAATTTAGCTTATTTTCCCCAAGAAAGACATACTTAGCTAATTATCCTCCAAAATGACATAATTAGCTTAGTTAGGTAAAAACATCATAAGAACCTTGGTTAGATCATTCAAATGACTAATTAAGCTCCTACAAGACATAATAAGCTCAAAATGGCATAAGAACCTTGGTCAGGTCATTAATATTACATACTTAGCTTGTTTTCCTCTAGAATGACATAATTAGCCCATTAAGCTCGAAAAATACATACTTAACTAATTTAGCTCCAAGAAGAGGAGAAGAGGAGAAATGACAAGAAGGAAGAATAATAAGAATAAGAAGAGAAGGAGAAGGAGAAGAAGAAGGAGGAGGACGAGAATAAGAAGAGAAGGAGGAGAAGGAGGAGAAGAAGGAGAAGGAGCCTGCTGCCTCTTGAGCTTGCGTTGGTTTTTCTCTTGAAGAGGAAACGATGATGCAGCATAGGAGTACTAAGTATTTCCCTCAGTTTTGAGAACCAACATATCAATCCAGTAGGAGAATCAAGCCAGGTGTCCAGACTACCTTCGCAAACACAAACGAGCTTGCACCCAACGCTATAAAGGGGTTGTCAATCCCTTCAAGATTGATTGCAAAGTGAGATCTGAAGGCGGAAAGTGCAACGAAGGAAAATTGTAAGGCTGAAAATATGATTTGAAGTAGACCCGGGGGCCATAGTGTTCACTAGAGGCTCTCTCAAAATAGCAAATATTATGGTGGGTGAACAAATTACTGTCAAGCAATTGATAGAATCGCGCAAAGTCATGACGATATTTAAGGCAATGATCATACATATAGGCATTACTTCTGAGACAAGTAGACCAATACTTTCTGCATCAACTACTATTACTCGACACATCGACCGCTATCCAGCATGCATCTAGTGTATTGAGTTCATGACGAACAGAGTAACGCCTTAAGCAAGATGACATGATGTAGAGGGATAAACTCAAACCAATGATGTAAAACCCATCTTTTAACCCTTCATGGCAACAACATGATTCGTGCCTCGCTACCCCTTCTATCACTGGGTGAGGTCACCGCACTGTATGAACCCAAAACCAAGCACTTTTCCCATTGCAAGAATCATAGATCAAGTTGGCCAAACAAAAGCCACAACTCGAAGAGAATTACAAGGATATGAAATCATGCATATAAGAGATCGGAAGAAAATCAAATAAAATTCATAGATAATCTGATCATAAATCCACAATTCATCGGATCTCGACAAACACACCGCAAAGAAGATTACATCGGATAGATCTCCATGAAGATCATGGAGAACTTTGTATTGAAGATCCATGAGAGAGAAGAAGCCATCTAGCTACTAGCTATGGACCCGAAGGTCTATGGTGAACTACTCACGCATCATCCGAGAGGCCATGGTGTTGATGAAGAAGCCCTCCGTATCCGAATCCCCCTCCGACAGGGCACCAGAACGTGCCCCAGATGGGATCTTGCGGAGACATAAGCCTGCGGCGACGGAAAAGTATTTTCGTGGATCTCTCTCGGAGTTTTGGATTTTTCAGGAATTTATAGGAGGAAGAGGTAGGGCAGACGAGCCACAGGGGGCCCACAAGCCTGCTAGGCCCCCCCCCCCTGACCGCGCCTAGGGGGCTTGTGGGGTCCCCTGGTGGCCTCTGCCTTGGTTCTCAAGTCCCCCGCGTATCTTCTATTGGAAATATGCCCTAGAGGCAATAATAAAATGGTTATTATCATATTTCCTTGTTCATGATAATAGTCCATTGTTCATGCTATAATTGTATTAACGGGAAATAGTAATACATGTGTGAATAAATAGATCACAATGTGTCCCTAGCAAGCCTCTAGTTGGCTAGCTCGTTGATCAATAGATGATCATGGTTTCCTGATCATGGGCATTGAATGTCATTGATAACGGGATCACATCATTGGGAGAATGATGTGATGGACAAGACCCAATCCTAAGCGTAGCACTAGATCGTATTGTTCGTATGCTAAAGCTTTTCTAATGTCAAGTGTCTTTTCCTTCGACCGTGAGATTGTGCAACTCCCGGATACCGTAAGAGTGCTTTAGGTGTATCAAATCTCACAATGTAACTGGGTGACTATAAAGGTGCACTACGGGTACCTCTGAAAGTGTCTGTTGGGTTGGTACGAATCGAGATTGGGATTTGTAACTCCGCGTGACGGAGAGGTATCTCTAGGACCACTTGGTAGAACATCATCATGAGCTCAATGTGACTAAGGAGTTAGTCACACGATGACGTGCTACGGAACGAGTAAAGAGACTTACCGGTAATGAGATTGAACAAGGTATAGGTATACCGAGGATCGAATCTCGGGCAAGTTCTATACCGACAGACAAAGGGAATTGTATATGGGATTGATTGAATCCTTGACATCGTGGTTCATCCGATGAGATCATCGTGGATCAAGTGGGAGCCACCATGGGTATCCAGACCCTGCTGATGGTTATTGGCCGGAGAGGTGTCTCGGTCATGTCTGCCTGTCTCCCGAACCCGTAGGGTCTACACACTGAAGGTTCGATTATGCTAGGGTTATAGGGAATTGTTATACGAGGTTATCGAAAGTTTTTCGGAGTCCCGGATGAGATCCCGGACGTCACGAGGAGCTCCCGAATGGTCCGGAGGTAAAGATTGATATATAGGACGGATGGTTTTGGACACCGGAAGTGTTTTGGCCGTCGCCGGTAATGTACCAGGACCACCGGGACCACCGGAAGTGGCCCCGGGGATCCACCGGAAGGGGGCCACGACCCCGGGAGGCTAAATAGGCCAAGTGCGGGAGGGAACCAGCCCCTAGGTCGGCTGGTGCGCCCCCCACACTCAGCCCATGGCGCAAGAAGAGGGGAGAGGGGGGAAACCCTAGCGCAGGTGGGCCTAAGGCCCACCAGAAGGGTGCGCCACCCCTCCTCCCCTCCTGGCCGCCGCACCTCCCCCCCATCTAGGGCTGCCGCCCCTCCCAGGAGAGGGAAACCCTCAGGGGGGCGCAGCCCCTCCCTCCCCTATATATAGTGGGCACTTTGGGCTGTTGGAGACACCAATATTCCTCTCCCTCGGCGCAGCCCTGCTCTTCTTTCTTCTCCTCTCTCCCGGTGCTTGGCGAAGCCCTGCCGGGAGACCTCGTCTCTCCATCGACACCACGCCGTCGTGCTATCGGATATCTTCCTCAACCTCTCCCTCCTCCTTGCTAAATCAAGGTGCGGGAGACGTCATCGTACTGCACATGTGTCGAACGCGGAGGTGTCGTGGTTCGGCACTAGATCGGAATCACACCGCGATCTGAATCAACGCGAGTACGATTCCATCAACCACGTTCTAGCAACGCTTCCGCTTAGCGATCTTCAAAAGTATGAAGATGCACTCACCCCTCTCTCGTTGCTGGTCTCTCCATAGGAAGATCTGAATATGCGTAGGAATTTTTTTGAATTTATGCTACGTTACCCAACAGTGGTATGAGAGCCAATTTTCTATGCGTAGATTCTATGCACGAGTAGAAGACAAAAGGTTGTGGGCGATGATTTTTCAATTGCTTGCTACTACTAGTCTTATTCTTTTCCGGCGGTATTGTGGAATGAAGAGGCCCGGACCGACCTTACATGTACGCTTACGTGAGACTGGTTCCACCGACAGACATGCACACCGTGCATAAAGGTGGCTAGCGGGTGTTTGTCTCTCCCACTCTAGTCGGATTTGATTTGATGAAAAGGGTCCTTACGAAGGGTAAATAGCTTTGGCATATCATCGTTGTGGCTATCACATAGGTAAGAAGGCGTTCTTGCTAGAAACCCAAATTAGCCAAGTAAAACTTGCAACAACAATTAGAGGACGTCTAACTTGTTTTTGCAGGGTTTGACATGTGATGTGATATGGCCAAAGTTGTGATGTTGCATGTATGATGTATGAGATGATCATGTTATTGTAATAGGTTTCATGACTTGCATGTCGATGAGTATGACAACCGGCAGGAGCCATCGTATGAGATGCAACGCCATGTGCTTACTACTTTTACTTCATTACTAATGGTTAGCTATAGTAGTAGTGATAGTAGTAGTTGGCGTGACGACTTCACGGAGACACGATGATGGAGATCATGGTGTCACACCAGTGACAATGATGATCATGCGATGCCTGAAGATAGAGATCGAAAGAGCAAAGATGATAATGGCCATATCATGTCACTATATGATTGCATTGTGATGTTTATCATGTTTTTCATCTTATTGCTTAGAACGACGGTAGCATAATAAGATGATCCCTCTTAAAATTTCGAGAACGTATTCCCCTAAGTGTGCACCGTTGCGAAGGATCGTTGTCTCGAGGCACCACGTGATGATCGGGTGTGATAGATTCTAACGTTCGCATACAACGGGTGTAAGTCAGATTTACACACGCGAAACACCTAGGTTGACTCGACGAGCTTAGCATGTACAGACATGACCTCGAATACAAGAGACTGAAAGGTTGAACATGAGTTGTATGGTTGAATACGATCAGCATGAAGTTGCTCACCATGGTGACTAGTCCATCTCACGTGATGATCGGACACGGGTTAGTCAACATGGATCATGTATCACTTAGATGACTAGAGGGATGTCGATTTAAGTGGGAGTTCATACTTAATTTGATTAAATGAACTTAATTGTCATGAACTTAGTCTAAAAGTTTTCTTTATAAATATTGTAGATGGCCAACGTCAACCTCAGTTTCAACGCATTCCTCGAGAAAAACAAGCTGAAAGATGATGGTAGCAACTATGCGGACTGGGTTCGCAACTTGAAGCTCATCCTTGAAGCAGCTAAAAAGGCTTATGTCCTTGATGCGCCGCTAGGTTACCCTCCCGCTCCCGCAGCAGCCCAGGACATTCTGAACGTCTGGCAAACGCGGAGTGATGACTACTCTCTGGTTAGGTGTGGCATGTTATACAGTTTAGAAACGGGGCTCCAAAGGCGTTTTGAGCAACACGGTGCATATGAGATGTTCCAAGAGCTGAAGCTAGTTTTTCAAGCTCATGCCCGTGTTGAGAGATATGAAGTCTCCGACAAGTTCTTTAGCTGTAAGATGGAGGAGAACAATTCTGTCAGTGAGCACATACTCAAAATGTCTGGGTTACACGGTCGTCTGACTTCACTTGGAGTCGAACTTCCGGATGATGCTATAATTGACAGAATCCTCCAGTCTCTCCCACCAAGCTACAAAGGTTTTGTGCTGAACTACAACATGCAAGGGATGGAGAAGAACATTCCCGAGTTGTACTCAATGCTCAAGTCTGCAGAAGTAGAAATAAAGAAAGAGCATCAAGTGTTGATGGTCAACAAGACCACTAGTTTCAAGAAGGGCAAGGGTTAGAAGAACTTCAAGAAAGACGGCAAAGCCGTTGCCGCGCCCGGTAAACCAGATGCCGGGAAGAAGAAAAAGAATGGACCCAAGCCTGAGACTGAGTGCTTCTATTGCAAGGGAAAGGGTCACTGAAAGCGTAACTGCCCCAAATACTTAGCGGACAAGAAGGCCGGCAACGTTAAAGGTATATGTGATATACATG
The DNA here is from genome assembly GCF_904849725.1 of Hordeum vulgare subsp. vulgare. NCBI lineage: Eukaryota > Viridiplantae > Streptophyta > Magnoliopsida > Poales > Poaceae > Hordeum > Hordeum vulgare. The sequence continues at coordinate 126,849,496 of NC_058524.1, read as the reverse complement.
TTATTGATGTGTACCTTACCAGCGCTCGTAGTAGCTCCTGGGTATTTGATACCGGTGTTGTTGCTCACATTTGCAACTCAAAGCAGGAACTTCGGATTAAGCGGAGACTAGCCAAGGACGAGGTGACGATGCACGTCGGGAATGGCTCCAAGGTCAATGTGATCGCCGTGAGCACGCTACCTCTACATCTACCGTCGGGATTAGTTTTAGACCTTAATAATTGTTATTTAGTACCAGCTTTGAGCATGAATATTGTATCAGGGTCTTGCTTAATGCGAGACGGCTACTCATTTAAGTCAGAGAATAATGGTTGTTCTATTTATATGAGTGATATGTTTTATGGTCATGCTCCGCTGGTGAATGGTTTATTCTTGATGAATCTCGATCATGATGTTACACATATTCATAGTGTGAGTACCAAAAGATGTAAAGTTGATAATGATAGTCCCACATACTTGTGGCACTGCCGCCTTGGTCATATCGGCGTTAAGCGCATGAAGAAGCTCCATACTGATCGACTATTAGAGTCTCTTGACTTTGAATCATTTGACACATGCGAACCGTGCCTCATGGGCAAGATGACTAAGACTCCATTCTCAGGAATAATGGAGAGAGCAACCGACTTATAGGAAATAATATATACTGATGTGTCTGGTCCAATGAACGTTGAAGCTCGCGGTGGCTATCGTTATGTTCTCACTCTCACCGATGATTTGAGTAGGTATGGGTATATCTACTTGATGAAGCACAAATCTGAAACGTTTGAAAAGTTCAAGGAATTTCAGAGTGAGGTCGAGAATCAATGTGACAGAAAAATTAAGTGTCTACGATCTGATCGTGGTGGAGAATATTTGAGTCACGAGTTTGGCACACACCTAAGGACGTGTGGAATCATTTCAGAACTAACGCCGCCTGGCACACCGCAACGCAACGGAGTGTCTGAACATCGTAATCGCACTTTATTAGATATGGTACGATCTATGATGTCTCTTACCGACTTACCGCTATCATTTTGGGGATACGCATTAGAAATTGCAGCACTCACTTTAAATAGGGCACCGTCTAAATCCGTTGAGACGACACCGTATGAACTATGGTTTGGCAAGAAACCTAAGTTGTCGTTTCTTAAAGTTTGGGGCTGCGATGCTTATGTGAAGAAACTTCAACCAGAAAAGCTCGAACCCAAAGCGGAGAAATGCGTATTCATAGGATACCCTAAGGAAACTATTGGGTATACCTTCTATCTTAGATCTGAAGGTAAAACCTTTGTTGCCAAGAACGGATCCTTTCTAGAGAAAGAGTTTCTCTCAAAAGAAGTAAGTGGGAGGAAGGTAGAACTTGATGAGGTAATTACACCCCCTCTCGAACAGGAAAGTAGCGCAGCGCGGGAAATTGTTCCTGTGGCGCCTGCACCAACTGAAGAGGAAGCTAATGATAATGATCATGAAGCTTCGGATCAAGTTACCACTGAAGCGCGAAGGTCCACAAGGGCACGCTCCGCACCAGAATGGTACGGCAACCCCGTGATGGAAATCATGTTGTTAGACAACGCTGAACCTTCGAACTAGAAGCAATGGCGGGACTGGATTCCAACAAATGGCTTGAAGCTAAGAAATCCGAGATAGGATCCATGAATGAGAACAAAGTATGGACTTTGGTGGACTTGCCCGATGACCGGCGAGCCATAGAAAATAAATGGATCTTCAAGAAGAAGACTGATGCAAACGGTAATGTAACCGTTTATAAATCTCGACTTGTCGCAAAGGGTTTTCGACAAATTCAAGGAATTGACTATGAAGAGACTTTCTCTCCCGTAGCGAAGCTAAAATCAGTCCGAATCATGTTGGCAATTACCGCCTTTTATGATTATGAAATTTGGCAAATGGACGTCAAAACAGCGTTCCTTAACGAGAACCTTAAGGAAGGGTTGTATATTATGCAACCAGAAGGTTTTGTTGACCCTAAGGGTGCTAACAAAGTGTGCAAGCTCCAGCGCTCCATCTATGGGCTGGTGCAAGCATCTCGGAGTTGGAACATTCGCTTTAATGAGGTGATTAAAGCGTTTGGGTTCATACAGGTTTACGGAGAAGCCTGTCTGTACAAGAAAGTGAGTGAGAGCTCTGTAGCTTTCCTCATACTGTATGTGGATGACATATTATTGATGGGGAATAATATAGAGATATTGGAGAGCATAAAGGCCTATTTGAACAAGAGTTTTTCAATGAAGGACCTTGGAGAAGCTGCATACATATTAGGCATCAAGATCTATAGAGATAGATCGAGACGCCTCATAGGTCTTTCGCAAAGTACACACCTTGACAAGATATTGAAGAAGTTCAATATGGAAAACTCAAAGAAAGGGTTCTTGCCAGTTTTCCAAGGTGTGAGATTGAGTAAGACTTAGTCACCGACCACGGCAGCAGATAGAGAGAAGATGAGTACTATCCCCTACGCTTCAGCCGTAGGCTCTCTAATGTATGCCATGTTGTGTAACAGACCTGATATAAACCTTTCCATAAGCTTGGTAGGGAGGTACCAAAGTGATCCCGGTATGGAACACTGGATAGCGGTCAAGAATATCCTTAAGTACCTAAAGAGGACTAAGGAGATGTTTCTCGTTTATGGAGGTGACGAAGAGCTCGTCGTAAAGGGTTACGTCGACGCTAGCTTCGACACAGATCTGGATGACTCTAAGTCACGGAGTGGATATGTATATGCTTTGAATGGTGGGGCAGTGAGCTGGTGCAGCAGGAAGCAAGAAGTCATGGCAGCATCTACATGTGAAGCGGAGTACATAGCTGCTTCCGAAGCAGCTCATGAAGGAATTTGGATGAAGGAGCCCATCACCGACCTTGGAGTGGTCCCAAGCGCGTCGGGTCCAATGACACTCTTCTGTGATAACACTGGGGCCATTGCCATAGCCAAGGAGCCCAGGTTTCACCGGAAGACGAAGCACATCAAACGCCGCTACAACTCCATCCAGGACCATGTCCAGACTAGAGTAATAGAGATTTGTAAAGTACACATGGATCTGAATGTTGCAGACCCGTTGACTAAACCTCTTCCACGAGCAAAACATGATCAACACCATAATGCTATGGGTGTTCGATACATCACAATGTAACTAGATTGTTGACTCTAGTGCAAGTGGGAGACTGTTGGAAATATGCCCTAGAGACAATAATAAAATGGTTATTATCATATTTCCTTGTTCATGATAATCGTCTATTGTTCATGCTATAATTGTATTAACAGGAAACAGTAATACATGTGTGAATAAATAGATCACAATGTGTCCCTAGCTAGCCTCTAGTTGGCTAGCTCGTTGATCAATAGATGATCATGGTTTCCTGATCATGGGCATTGGATGTCATTGATAATGGGATCACATCATTGGGAGAATTATGTGATGGACAAGACCCAATCCTAAGCGTAGCACTAGATCGTATTGTTCGTATGCTAAATCTTTTCTAATGTCAAGTGTCTTTTCCTTCGACCGTGAGATTGTGCAACTCCCGGATACCGTAGGAGTGCCTTGGGTGTATCAAACGTCATAACGTAACTGGGTGACTATAAAGGTGCACTACGGGTACCTCTGAAAGTGTCTGTTGGGTTGGTACGAATCGAGATCGGGATTTGTCACTGCGCGTGACGGAGAGGTATCTCTGGGCCCACTCGGTAGAACATCATCATGAGCTCAATGTGACTAAGGAGTTAGTCACACAATGACGTGCTACGGAACGAGTGAAGAGACTTACCGGTAACGAGATTGAACAAGGTATAGGTATACCAACAATCAAATATCGGGTAAGTTCTATACCGACAGACAAAGGGAATTGTATACGGGATTGATTGAATCCTTGACATCGTGGTTCATCCGATGAGATCATCGTGGAGCAAGTGGGAGCCACCATGGGTATCCAGACCCCGCTGATGGTTATTGGCCGGAGAGGTGTCTCGGTCATGTCTGCCTGTCTCCCGAACCCATAGGGTCTACACACTTAAGGTTCGATGACGCTAAGCTTATAGGGAATTGTTATACGAGGTTATCGAAAGTTGTTCAGAGTCCTGGATGAGATCCCGGACGCCACGAGGAGCTCTGGAATGGTCCGGAGGTAAAGACTGATATATAGGACAGATGGTTTTGGACACCGGAAGTGTTTCGAGCGTCGCCGGTAACGTACCGGGACCACCGGAATGTTGGAATTATGCCCTAGAGGCAATAATAAATATAGTTATTATTATAATTCTTGTATCAAGATAATCGTTAATTAGCCATGCTATAATTGTATTGAATGAAGACTCATTTACATGTGTGGATACATAGACAAAACACTGTTCCTAGCAAGCCTCTAGTTGGCTAGCCAGTTGATCAAAGATAGACAGTGTCTTCTGATTATGAACAAGGTGTTGTTGCTTGATAACTGGATCACGTCATTAGGAGAATCACGTGATGGACTAGACCCAAACTAATAGACGTAGCATGTTGATCGTGTCATTTTGTTGCTATAGTTTTCTGCGTGTCAAGTATTTGTTCCTATGACCATGAGATCATATAACTCACTAACACCGGAGGAATACTTTGTGTGTATCAAACGTCACAACGTAACTGGGTGACTGTAAAGATGCTCTACAGGTATCTCCGAAGGTGTTCGTTAAGTTAGTATGGATCAAGACTGGGATTTGTCACTCCGTGTGACGGAGAGGTATCTCGGGGCCCACTCGGTAATACAACATCACACATAAGCCTTGCAAGCAATGTGACTTAGTGTAAGTTGCGGGATCTTGTATTACGGAACGAGTAAAGAGACTTGCTGGTAAACGAGATTGAAATAGGTATGGGGATACTGACGATCGTATCTCGGTCAAGTAACATACCGAAGGACAAAGGGAATGACATACGGGATTATATAAATCCTTGGCACTGAGGTTCAAACGATAAGATCTTCGTAGAATATGTAGGATCCAATATTGGAATCCAGGTCCCGCTATTGGATATTGACCGAGGAGTCTCTCGGGTCATGTCTACATAGTTCTCGAACCAGCACGGTCTGCACACTTAAGGTTCGACGTTGTTTTATGCGTTTTTGAGTTATATGGTTGGTTACCGAATGTTGTTCGGAGTCCCGGATGAGATCACGGACGTCACGAGGGTTTCCGGAATGGTCCGAAAACAAAGATTGATATATAGGATGACCTCATTTGATTACCGGAAGGTTTTCGGAGTTACCGGGAATGTACCGGGAATAACAAATGGGTTCCGGGAGTTCACCGGGGGGGCAACCCACCCCGGGGAAGCCCATAGGCCTTGAGGGTGGCGCACCAGCCCTTAGTGGGCTGGTGGGACAGCCCAAAAGGGCCCTATGTGCATTGGAAGAAAAATCAAAGAGAAAAGAAAAAAAAGGAGGTGGGAAAGGAAAGAGGGACTCCACCCACCAAACCAAGTAGGACTCGGTTTGGGGGGAGTCCTTCCCCCCTTTGGCTTGGCCGACCCCCTTGGGGCTCCTTGAGCCGCAAGGCAAGGTCCCCTCTCTCCCACCTATATATACGGAGGTTTTAGGGCTGATTTGAGACGACTTTTCCACGGCAGCCCGACCACATACCGCCACGGTTTTTCCTCTAGATCGCGTTTCTGCGGAGCTCGGGCGGAGCCCTACTGAGACGAGATCATCACCAACCTCCGGAGCGCCGTCACGCTGCCGGAGAACTCTTCTACCTCTCCGTCTCTCTTCCTAGATCAAGAAGGCCGAGATCATCGTCGAGCTGTACGTGTGCTGAACGCGGAGGTGTCGTCCGTTCGGTACTAGATCGTGGGACTCATCGCGGGATTGTTCGCGGGGCGGATCAAGGGACGTGAGGACGTTCCACTACATCAACCGCGTTCACTAATGCTTCTGCTGTACGGTCTACAAGGGTACGTAGATCACTCATCCCCTCTCATAGATGGACATCACCATGATAGGTCTTCGTGCGCGTAGGAAAATTTTTGTTTCCCATGCGACGTTCCCCAACAGTGGCATCATGAGCTAGGTTCATGCGTAGATGTCTTCTCGAGTAGAACACAAAAGTTTTTGTGGGCGGTGATGTGCGTTTTGCTGCCCTCCTTAGTCTTTTCTTGATTCCGCGGTATTGTTGGATTGAAGCGGCTTGGACCGACATTACTCGTACGCTTACGAGAGACTGGTTTCATCGCTACGAGTAACCCCGTTGCTCAATGATGACTGGCAAGTGTCGGTTTCTCCAACTTTAGTTGAATCGGATTTGACCGAGGAGGTTCTCGGATGAGGTTAAATAGCAACTCATATATCTCCATTGTGGTGTTTGCGTAAGTAAGATGCGATCCTACTAGATACCCGTGGTCACCACGTAAAACATGCAACAACAAAATTAGAGGACGTCTAACTTGTTTTTGCAGGGTATGCTTGTGATGTGATATGGCCAACGATGTGATATATATATTGGATGTATGAGATGATCATGTTGTAATAGATAATATCGACTTGCACGTCGATGGTACGGCAACCGGCAGGAGCCATAGGGTTGTCTTTATACTAATGTTTGTGCTTGCAGATGCGTTTACTATTTTGCTAGGATGTAGCTTTAGTAGTAATACCAAGAGTAGCACGACAACCTCGATGGCAACACGTTGATGGAGATCATGGTGTGGCACCGGTGACAAGAAGATCGTGCCGGTGCTTTTGGTGATGGAGATCAAGAAGCACATGATGATGGCCATATCATGTCACTTATGAATTGCATGTGATGTTAATCCTTTTATGCACCTTATTTTGCTTAGAACGACGGTAGCATTATGAGGTGATCTCTCACTAAAATTTCAAGACGAAATTGTGTTCTCCCCGACTGTGCACCGTTGCTACAGTTCGTCGTTACGAGACACCACGCGATGATCGGGTGTGATAGACTCAACGTTCACATACAACGGGTGCAAAACAGTTGCGCACGCGGAACACTCGGGTTAAGCTTGACGAGCCTAGCATTTGCAGACATGGCCTCGAAACACATGAGACCGAAAGGTCGATCATGAATCATATAGATGATATGATTAGCATCGGGATGCTTACCACTGAAACTATACTCAAGTCACGTGATGATCGGACTTGAGCTAGTGTAAGTGGATCATGAACCACTCAAATGACTAGAGAGATGTACTTTTTGAGTGGGAGTTTAGCGTATAATTTTGATTAAGTTAAACTCTAATTATCTTGAACATAGTATAAGTCCACTTTGAATATATTTGTGTTGTAGATCATGGCTCACGCGACAGTCACCCTGAATTTTAATACGTTCCTAGAGAAAGCTAAGTTGAAAGATGATGGCAGCAACTTTGTAGACTGGGCTCGTAATCTTAAGCTAATCTTACAAGCTGGGAAGAAGGATTATGTCCTTAATGCTGCGCTAGGAGATGAACCACCCGCTACGGGTGATCAGGATGTTAACAACGCTTGGTTAGCACGTAAGGAGGACTACTCAGTAGTTCAATGTGCAGTCTTGTATGGCTTATAACCGGGACTTCAACGTCGCTTTGAGCGTCATGGAGCATTTGAGATGTTCCAGGAGTTGAAGTTTATCTTTCAGAAGAACGCCCGGATCGAGAGGTATGAGACCTCCGATAAATTCTATGCTTGCAAGATGGAGGAAATCTCGTCTGTCAGTGAACATGTGCTCAAAATGTCTGGATACTCAAACCGTCTAGCTGAGCTGGGGATTGAACTCCCGCAAGAGGCTATCGCTGACAGAATCCTTCAATCACTGCCGCCAAGCTATAAAAGCTTTGTGTTGAACTACAACATGCAAGGGATGAACAAGTCTCCCGGCGAGTTGTTTGCGATGCTGAAAGTCGCAGAGTCTGAACTCCGTAAAGAGCATCAAGTGTTGATGGTGAATAAGACCACTAGTTTAAAGAGAAACGGCAAAGGCAAGAAGGGTAATTCAAAGAAGAGCGGCAAGCCTGTTGCCAATCCGACGAAGAAACCCAAAGCTGGACCTAAGCCTGAAACAGAGTGTTACTATTGCAAGGGTATGGGTCACTGGAAGCGCAATTGCCCCAAGTATCTGGCAGATAAGAAGGCGGCCAAAGAAAAATCAGGTATATTTGATATACATGTTATTGATGTGTACTTAACCGGCTCTCGTAGTAGTGCCTGGGATCCGATACCGGTTCTGTTGCTCATATTTGCAACTCGAAACAGGAACTGCGGAATAGATGAAGGCTGGCGAAAGATGAAGTGACGATGCGCATAGGAAATGGTTCCAAGGTTGATGCAATCGCCGTCGGCAAAGGTTCACTTCAGTTACCATCAGGATTAGTTATGAACTTGAATCATTGTTATTTAGTGCCTACGTTGAGCATGAACATTATATCTGGATCTTGTTTATTGCGAGACGGTTACTCTTTTAAGTCAGAGAATAATGGTTGTTCTATTTCTATGAGTAACATCTTTTATGGTCATGCACCCAATGTGAGAGGATTGTTCATATTGAATCTTGATAGCGATACACACATACATAACACTGAGACCAAAAGAGTTAGAGTTAACAATGATAGCGCCATATTTTTGTGGCACTGCCGCTTAGGTCATATTGGTGTAAAGCGCATGAAGAAACTCCATGCCGATGGACTTTTGGAGTCACTTGACTTTGATTCACTTGACACGTGCGAACCATGCCTCATGGGCAAGATGACTAAAACTCCGTTCTCCGGAACAATGGAGCGTGCAAGTGACTTGTTGGAAATCATACATACCGATGTGTGTGGTCCGATGAGCGTGGAGGCACGCGGCGGATATCGTTATTTTCTCACCTTCATTGACGATTTGAGTAGATATGGTTATGTCTACTTGATGAAGCACAAGTCTGAAACATTTGAAAAGTTCAAGCAATTTCAGAGTGAAGTTGAAAATCATCGTAACAAGAAGATCAAGTTCCTACGGTCTGATCGTGGGGGTGAATATCTGAGTTTTGAGTTTGGTGCTCACTTAAGACAATGTGGAATTGTTTCACAGTTGACACCGCCTGGAACACCACAGCGTAATGGTGTGTCCGAACGTCGTAATCGTACTTTATTAGAGATGGTGCGATCTATGATGTCTCTTACCAATTTGCCGTTATCGTTTTGGGGTTATGCATTAGAAACAGCTGCATTCACTTTAAATAGGGCACCATCAAAATCCATTGAGACGACACCATACGAACTGTGGTATGGCAAAAGGCCAAAGTTGTCATTTCTTAAAGTTTGGGGATGTGATGCTTATGTCAAAAAGCTTCAGCCTGAAAAGCTGGAACCCAAAGTGGAAAAGTGTGTCTTCATAGGTTACCCAAAAGAGATAGTTGGGTACACCTTCTATCTCAAATCCGAGGGCAAAGTGTTTGTTGCTAAAAACGGAGCTTTTCTCGAGAAGGAGTTTCTCTCGAGAGAATTGAGTGGGAGGAAGATAGAACTTGACGAGGTTGTCGAACCTCTCATCCCTCTGGATGGTGGCGCAGGGCAAGGGGAAACCTCTGTCGTTGCGACGCCGGCTGAGGAGGAAGTTAATGATGGTGATCATGAAACTCCGGTTCAAGTTTCTGTCGAACCACGCAGGTCGACGAGACCACGTGCTGCTCCAGAGTGGTACGGTAATCCCGTCTTATCAATCATGTTGTTGGACAACAATGAACCTGCAAATTATGAAGAAGCAATGGTGGGCCCGGATTCCAACAAATGGCTAGAAGCCATGAAGTCCGAGATAGGATCCATGTATGAGAACAAAGTGTGGACTTTGGAGGTACTGCCTGAGGGCCGCAAGGCTATTCAGAACAAATGGATCTTCAAGAGGAAGACGGACGCTGACGGCAATGTGACCGTTTATAAAGCTCGACTTGTGGCAAAGGGTTTTTCACAAGTTCAAGGAGTTGACTACGATGAGACATTCTCACCCGTAGCGATTCTTAAGTCCGTCAGAATCATGTTAGCAATAGCTGCATTTTTCGATTATGAAATCTGGCAGATGGATGTCAAAACGGCGTTCCTTAACGGTTTCCTTAAGGAAGAATTGTATATGATGCAACCCGAAGGTTTTGTCGATCCTAGGAATGCTAACAAGGTGTGCAAGCTCCAGCGATCCATTTATGGACTGGTGCAAGCATCTCGGAGTTGGAACAAACGCTTTGATGAGGTGATCAAAGCATTTGGGTTTATACAAGTGGTTGGAGAATCTTGTATTTACAAGAAAGTGAGTGGGAGCTCTGTGGCGTTTCTAATATTATATGTGGATGACATATTGCTGATTGGAAACAACGTAGAGTTTTTGGAGAGCCTAAAGGATTACTTGAATAAAAGTTTCTCTATGAAGGACCTAGGAGAAGCTGCTTACATTCTAGGCATTAAGATCTATAGGGATAGATCAAAATGCCTGATAGGACTTTCACAAAGCACATACCTTGATAAAGTTTTGAAGAGGTTCAAAATGGAACAGTCCAAGAAGGGGTTCTTGCCAGTTTTACAAGGTATGAGATTGCGTAAGACTCAGTGCCCAGCAACTGATGAAGATAGAGAGCATATGCGTTCCGTCCCCTATGCTTCAGCCATAGGTTCTATCATGTATGCAATGTTGTGCACTAGACCGGACGTTAGCCTGGCCATAAGTATGGCAGGTAGGTTCCAGAGTAATCCAGGAGTGGATCACTGGACAGCGGTCAAGAATATCCTGAAGTACCTGAAAAGGACTAAGGAGATGTTACTCGTGTATGGAGGTGACGAAGAGCTCGCCGTAAAAGGTTACGTCGATGCAAGCTTTGACACAGATCCGGACGATTCTAAGTCACAAACCGCATACGTATTTATTCTTAATGGGGGTGCGGTAAGCTGGTGCAGTTCCAAGCAAAGCATCGTAGCAGATTCTACATGTGAAGCGGAGTACATGGCTGCCTCGGAGGCGGCTAAGGAGGGTGTCTGGATGAAGCAGTTCATGACGGATCTTGGAGTGGTACCAAGCGCACTGAATCCAATAACCTTGTTCTGTGACAACACGGGTGCCATTGCCTTAGCAAAGGAACCACGGTTTCACAAGAAATCCAAACACATCAAACGACACTTCAACCTCATCCGCGACTACGTCGAAGGAGAGGACGTAAATATATGCAAAGTGCACATGGATCTGAATGTAGCAGACCCGCTGACTAAACCTCTTCCACGGCCAAAGCATGATCAACACCAGAACTGTATGGGTGTTAGATTTATTACAATGTAATTTGCATGATGATGTGAGGGCTAGATTATTGACTCTAGTGCAAGTGGGAGACTGTTGGAATTATTCCCTAGAGGCAATAATAAATATAGTTATTATTATAATTCCTGTATCAAGATAATCGTTTATTATCCATGCTATAATTGTATTGAATGAAGACTCATTTACATGTGTGGATACGTAGACAAAACACTGTCCCTAGCAAGCCTCTAGTTGGCTAGCCAGTTGATCAAAGATAGTCAGTGTCTTCTGATTATGAGCAAGGTGTTGTTGCTTGATAACTGGATCACGTCATTAGGAGAATCACGTGATGGACTAGACCCAAACTAATAGACGTAGCATGTTGATCGTGTCATTTTGTTGCTACTGTTTTCTGCGTGTCAAGTATTTGTTCCTATGACCATGAGATCATATAACTCACTAACATCGGAGGAATACTTTGTGTGTATCAAACGTCGCAACATAACTGGGTGACTATAAAGATGCTCTACAGGTATCTCCGAAGGTGTTCGTTGAGTTAGTATGGATCAAGACTGGGATTTGTCACTCCGTGTGACGGAGAGGTATCTCGGGGCCCACTCGGTAATACAACATCACACATAAGACTTGCAAGCAATGTGACTTAGTGTAAGTTGCGGGATCTTGTATTACGGAACGAGTAAAGAGACTTGCCGGTAAACGAGATTGAAATAGGTATGGGGATACTAACGATCGAATCTCGGGCAAGTAACATACCGAAGGACAAAGGGAATGACATACGGGATTATATGAATCCTTGGCACTGAGGTTCAAACAATAAGATCTTCATAGAATATGTAGGATCCAATATGGGCATCCAGGTCCCGCTATTCGATATTGACCGAGGAGTCTCTCGGGTCATGTCTATATAGTTCTCGAACCCGCAGGGTCTGCACACTTAAGGTTCGACGTTGTTTTATGCGTTTTTGAGTTATATGGTTGGTTACCGAATGTTGTTTGGAGTCCCGGATGAGATCACGGACGTCACGAGGGTTTCCGGAATGGTCCGGAAACGAAGATTGATATATAGGATGACCTCATCTGATTACCGGAAGGTTTTCGGAGTTACCGGGAATGTACCGGGAATGACGAATGGGTTCCGGGAGTTCACCGGGGGGGCAACCCACCCCGGGGAAGCCCATAGGCCTTGAGGGTGGCGCACCAGCCCTTAGTGGGCTGGTGGGACAGCCCAAAAGGGCCCTATGCGCATTGGAAGAAAAATCAAAGAGAAAAGAAAAAAAAGAGGAGGTGGGAAAGGAAAGAGGGACTCCACCCACCAAACCAAGTAGGACTCGGTTTGGGGGGGGAGTCCTTCCCCCCTTTGGCTCGGCCGACCCCCTTGGGGTCCTTGAGCCCCAAGGCAAGGTCCCCTCTCTCCCACCTATATATACGGAGGTCTTAGGGCTGATTTGAGATGACTTTTCCACGGCAGCCCGACCACATACCTCCACGGTTTTTCCTCTAGATCGCGTTTCTGCGGAGCTCGGGCGGAGCCCTGCTGAGACGAGATCATCACCAACCTCCGGAGTGCCGTCACGCTGCCGGAGAACTCTTCTACCTCTCCGTCTCTCTTGCTGGATCAAGAAGGCCAAGATCATCATCGAGTTGTACGTGTGCTGAGTGCGGAGGTGTCGTCCGTTCGGTACTAGATCGTGGGACTGATCGCGGGATTGTTCGCGGGGCGGATCGAGGGACGTGAGGACGTTCCACTACATCAACCGCGTTCACTAACGCTTCTGCTGTACGGTCTACAAGGGTACGTAGATCACTCATCCCCTCTCGTAGATGGACATCACCATGATAGTTCTTCGTGCGCGTAGGAAAATTTTTGTTTCCCATGCGACGTTCCCCAACACGAAAGTGGCCCCGGGGGTCCACCGGAAGGGAACCACGACCCCGGGAGGCTAGATGGGCCAAGTGCGGGAGGGAACCAGCCCCTAGGTGGGCTGGTGCGCCCCCCACACTCATCCCATGGCGCAAGAAGAGGAGAGAGGGGGGGAACCCTAGCGCAGGTGGGCCTAAGGCCCACTAGAAGGGAGCGCCACCCCTCCTCCCCTCCTGTCCGCCGGACCTCCCCCCATCTAGGGTTGTCGCCCCTCCCAGGAGAGGGAAACCCTCAAGGGGGTGCAGCCCCTCCCTCCCCTATATATAGTGGGCACTTTGGGCTGTTGGAGACACCAATCTTCCTTTCCCTCGGCGCAGCCCTGCTCTTCTTTCTCCTCCTCTCTACCGGTTCTTGGCGAAGCCCTGTCGCGAGACCTCGTCTCTCCATCGACACCACGTCGTCGTGCTACCGAAGATCTTCCCCAACCTCTCCCTCCTCCTTGCTGAATCAAGGTGCGGGAGACGTCATCGGACTGCATGTGTGTTAAACGCGGAGGTGTCGTGGTTTGGCACTAGATCGGAATCACACCGTGATCTGAATCGCCGCGAGTACGACTCCATCAACCGCGTTCTAGCAATGCTTCCACTTACCGATCTTCAAAGGTATATGAAGATGCACTCACCCCTCTCTCGTTGCTGGTCTCTCCATAGGAAGATCTGAATTTGCGTAGGAAATTTTTTGAATTTATGCGACGTTACCCAACATCTTCTGTTCTAGAAAAAAAAATCTTTTTGGAAGTTTTATTTTGTTTGGACACCCTTTAAAATCCTCTTCTGAAAAGGGTCAAAAACACGGAAAAAACAGGAATTGGCACTTGGCACTGAGTTAATAAGTTAGTCCCAAAAAAGATATAAAAGGAATACAAAACATCCAAAGTTTGACAAGATAATAGCATGGAACCATGAAAAATTAGAGATAAGTTGGAGACGTATCAAGCATCTCCAAGCTTAACTCCTGCTCCTCCTCGAGTAGGGAAGTGATAAAGACTGAAATTTTGATGTGGAATGCTACCCAGCATAGTTGTCCTTTCTAACTTCTTTCATGTGACATGAATGTTCAGATCCGTAAGATTCAAAACAATAGTTTTCTATTGACATGAAAACAATAATACTTCAAGCAAACTAGCAAGGTAATCATGAACTTTCGAAATAACAAGGCCAAAGAAAGTTATCCCTATAAAATCATATAGTCTCGCTATGCTCCATCATCCCCACACAACTAATTTAAATCATGCACAACCCCGGTATTGGCCAAGTAATTGTTTTCGCACTCTTACTTTCTCAAACCTTTTTCAACTTTCACGCAATACATGAGCGTGAGAGAAGGATATAGCACTATGGTGGAATAGAGTGTGGTGGAGATTGTGAGACAAAAAGGAGGAGATGGTCACATTGACTCAGCATATCAAAGGACTATGGAGATGCCCATTAATAGATATCAATGTGAATGAGTAGGGATTGCCATACAAAGGATGCACTAGAGCTATAAGTATGTGAAAGCTCAAAAGGAGAACTAGTGGGTGTGCATCCAACTTGCTTGCTCACGAAGACCTAGGGCAACTTTGAGGAAGCCCATCATTGGAATATACAAGCCAAGTTATATAATAAAGATTCCCACTAGTATATGGTGGTGACAAAACGAGAGGCTCTCAATCATGAAGAACATGGTGCTATTATGAAGCACAAGTGTGGAAAGAGATAGTAGCATTGTCCCTTCTCTCTTTTTCTCTTTTTTTTGTTTGGCCTCTTTTTTTTCTTTTTTTATTGTGGTCAACTTTGGCCTCTTTTTTTTATTTCCTCACACGGGACAATGCTCTAATAATGATGATCATCACACTTTTATTTACTCACAGCTCAAAGCTTAGAACGATGATGACTCTGTAGGAAATGCCTCCGGCAGTGTACCGGGATGTGCAACGATCTAGCTTGGCGTATGACGTCGAAACATCTCGCTAGCTATCTTACGATCATGCAATGGCAATATGAGAGTGATGACACAAGTCATGAGATGCAACGGTGGGAGTTGCATGGCAATATATCTCGGAATGGCTATGAAAATGCCATAGTAGGAAGGTATGGTGGCTGTTTTGAGGAAGGCATATGGTGGGTTTATGCACCGGCAAAAATTGCGCGGTACTAGAGAGGATAGCAATGGTCGAAGGTGAAAGTGCATCTATACCATGGACTCACATTAGTCATGAAGAACTCACATACTTATTGCGAAAGTTTTTATTAGTAATAAAAACAAAGTGCTAAACGCATACTCCTAGGGGAAGGGTTGGTAGGTGTAAACCATCGCTCGATCCCGACCGCAACACAAAGGATGACAATCAATAGATCAATTATGCTCCGACTTCCTAACATAGCGGTTCACCATATCTGCATGTTATGGGAATCACTAAGTTCAACACAAGTATTTCTAGATTCACAACACCCTACTAACATAACTCTTAATATTACCAAATCCACGTCTCAAAACTAATTGAGAAGAATTAAACTTCTCATTATACTCAATGCACATGAAGATGGAGGTTTTATTGAATCCTATTTGGGTATCTATCACCTTTGGGACTACTTTCATAGCACAAGCCAACTACCGAGTTACGCACCGCCGTGCTCTAAAAGATCTAAGTGAAGCACATAGAGCAAAATTGTCTAGCTCAAAAGATATAAGTGAAGCACAATGAGCATTCTAGCAAATTCACGATGAGTGTGTGTCTCTCTCAAAAGGTGTGCAGCAAGGATGATTGTGACACAAAAAAAATAAAATACTCCTATGATACAAGACGCTCCAAGCAAAACACATATCATGTGGTGAACAAAAATATAGCTCCAAGTAATGGTACTGATGGATTGAAGACGAAAGAGGGGATGCCTTCCCGGGGTATCCACAAGCTTAGGCTTTTTGGTGTCCTTGAATTTGGATTTGGATGCCTTGGGCATCCCCAAGCTTGAGCTCTTTCCAATCTTTATCCCTTTGTCCATGAGAACATCACCCAAAACTTGAAAACTTCACAACACAAAACTTAAACACAAACTCGTGATATCATTAGCACAAGAAAACAAACTACCACCTCTTTAGGTACTGTAGCAATCTTGATTTATACTTATATTGGTATTAGATTACTGTATGCTCACTTTTCCATTGCTAGTACCCCCTGATACTATCCATATTTTCATCAAAACAAGCAACCAACACAACAAAAACAGAATCTGTCAAAAACAGACCACTCTGTATAAATCTGTATACTTAGTATACTTCTGGTACCTCAAAGATTCGGAAAACTTACGACAGCCTGGGAAAAAGGCATATGAACCAGAAGCAAAAAGAATCAACTCAAAAGACCTTTCTGAATAAAAACTAAAAATAATTTCGTGAGCGAAACGTTTCTGTCTTTTTCCAGCAGGATCAAACAACCATCACCAAACTAAGCATAAAGGTTTTGCTTGGCTCAAATACAAAAAGAAACACAAAAAACACAATCATAACAGAATTATAATGGTGTGGACGCAACAAAACAGAAAGAAAAATATAAATTCATTGGGTTGCCTCCCAACAAGCGCTATTGTTTAACGCCCTTAGCTAGGCATAAGGCGATAGAATCACGTATCGAGGTCTTTGGTGCTCAAAACATAAGTAGCCCTCATCATGGATTCATAAGGCAATCTTATTTTCTTTCTAGGAAAATGCTCCGTGCCCTTCTTTAAAGGAAATTGAAATCTAATATTCCCTTCCGTCATATCGATGATAACACCAATAGTCCTTAGGAAAGGTCTACCAAGAATGATTGGGCATGTAGGATTGCAATCAATATCAAGCACAATGAAATCCACGGGTACATAGTTCCTATTTCCAATAATAAGAACATCATTTATCCTTCCCATGAGTTTCTTGACAGTAGAATCCGCAAGATGCAAATTAAGAGAACACTCCTCAATCTCATTAAAGCTTAGAACATCACATAAATACTTTGGAATCGCGGAAACACTAGCACCCAAATCACACAAAGCATTGCATTCATAGTTTTTGATTTTGATTTTGATAGTAGGTTCCCACTCATCATGAAGCTTTCTAGGAATAGAAACTTCCAACTCAAGTTTCTCTTCAAGAGATTTTATCATAGCTTCGACGATATGATCGGTAAAGGCCTTGTTTTGGCTATAAGCGTGTGGAGAGTTTAGCATGGATTGCATCAAGGAAATGCATTCAATCAAGAAGAAACTATCATAATTGAATTCCTTGAAATCCAAAGTAGTAATTTCATTACTACTCAAAGTTTTGATATCCTCTACTCCACTTTCAATGCTTTTAGAATCAAGATAGATGGACTCTGAATCATTGGGGCATTTTTCAACTAAAGTGGATTCATATCCAGCCCCATCATCATTAGGTTTCACACAAGAAAACAAATGTTCAATGGGAGTCACACCAAGAACTTTAAGATCTTCGTGATTCTTATCACGAGAACACGCCTTTTTAAGCCATTCATGCCTAGCACGAATTTGGGCGGTTCTTTCTTTGCTCTCACTCATGGAAACACACATAGATTTCAAAGTTTCATCCATATTGATCTTGGGAGGAGAACATCTAACTTTCAAAGTATCAATATCACTAGACATTCTATCAACGCTCCTAGCCAAATCGTCAATTTTGAGTAGTTTTTCCTCTATGGACGCATTGAAAATCTTTTGCGAGTTGATAAACTCTTTGAATTATACTCTCTATATCAGAGGGTAATTTATTGTAATTTCCATGAGTATTGTTGTAGGAGTTGCCAAAGTTATTAGAAGAATTACTAGGAAAAGGCCTACGAACATAGTTTCCTCTAAAAGCATTGTTGTTGCCGAAATTATTCCTACCAACAAAATTAACGTCCAAACTCGCATTCTACTCTCAATCAAGGAAGACAAGGGCATGTCATTAGGATATAAAGGAGCACTTCTACTAGAACCAAATTCATTA
This sequence comes from Hordeum vulgare subsp. vulgare, assembly GCF_904849725.1. Taxonomy (NCBI): domain Eukaryota; kingdom Viridiplantae; phylum Streptophyta; class Magnoliopsida; order Poales; family Poaceae; genus Hordeum; species Hordeum vulgare. The sequence continues at coordinate 126,831,385 of NC_058524.1, read as the reverse complement.
ACTCATCCAACTTAGCACTCAATGAGTTAATTTCTTCTATAGCGTGTACCTTCTTACTAGTAGGTGACCTTTCAGTGTGCCATTGAGAGTAGTTTGTCATGATATTGTCTAGGAGTTTTGTGGCTTCTCCTAATGTGATTGCCTTGAACGTTCCACCTGAGGCGGAGTCCAAGATATTTCTAGAAGCGAAATTCAAACCAGCGTAGAAGATTTGTATAATCATCCAAAGACTCAAGCCATGAGCGGGACAATTTCTAATCATCAATTTTATTCTCTCCCAAGATTGTGCAACATGTTCATGATCAAGTTGCTTAAAATTCATGATATCATTACGGAGAGAGATAATCTTAGCCGACGGAAAATACTTGGATATATAAGCATCTTTGCACTTGTTCCAAGAATCAATACTATTTTTGGGCAAAGATGAAAACCAAGTTTTTGCTCGATGTCGCAACGAGAATGGAAAAAGCTTCAATTTAATCACATCATTATCCTCATCTTTCTTCTTTTGCATATCGCAAAGCTCACTGAAGGTATTAAGATTGGATGCGACATCTTCACTAGGAAGGCCGGAGAATTGCTCTTTCATAACAAGATTCGGCAAAGCAGCATTGATTTCATATGATTCCGCACTAGTGGCGGGACCAACCGGAGTACTAATAAAATCATTGGTAGTAGTATTCGAGAAGTCACAAAGTTTGGTGTTTTCGGTCATGGTGACTTTAGCAAGCAAACAAGCACATAAGCGAACAGAAAGCAAGCGAGAGAAAAGGGCGAACCAAAAAGGCAAACAAAAAAGGCAAATATTTTTGTAAATTTTTGTTTTTCAGAAGTGGGGGAGAGGAAAATGAGAGGGAAAAAAATAAATGCAAGAGATGAGTTTGCGACACTTACTTGGATGAGTTCTCGACTTGATCCTCCCCGGCAACGGCGCCAGAAATCCTTCTGCTGCCTCTTGAGCTTGCGTTGGTTTTTCCCTTGAAGGGGAAAGGGTGATGTAGCACAGGAGCAGTAAGTATTTCCCTCAGTTTTGAGAACCAAGGTATCAATCCAGTAGGAGAATCAAGCCAGGTGTCTAGAGTACCTGCTCAAACACAAACGAGCTTGCACCCAACACTGTAAAGGGGTTGTCAAACCCTTCAAGATTGATTGCAAAGTGAGATCTGAAGGCGGAAAGTGCAACGAAGTAAAAGTGTAAGGCTGAAAATATGATGTGAAGTAGACCCGGGGGGCATAGTGTTCACTAGAGGCTTCTCTCAAAATAGCAAATATTACGGTGGGTGAACAAATTACTGTCGAGCAATTCATAGAACCGTGCAAAGTCATGACGATATCTAAGGCAATGATCATGCATATATGCATTACGTCCGAGACAAGTAGACCGATACTTTCTGTATCTACTACTATTACTCCACACATTGACCGCTATTCAGCATGCATCTAGTCTATTGAGTTCATGACGAACAGAGTAACGCCTTAAGCAAGATGACATGATGTAGAGGCATAAACTCAAACCAATGATGTAAACCCCATCTTTTTACCCTTGATGGAAACAACACGATGCGTGCCTCGCTACCCCTTCTATCACTGGGTGAGGTCACCGCACGGTATGAACCCAAAACCAAGCACTTCTCCCATTGCAAGAATCATAGATCAAGTTGGCCAAACAAAACCCATAACTCGAAGATAATTACAAGGATATGAAATCGTGCATATAAGAGATTAGAAGAAACTCAAATAAGATTCATAGATAATCTGATCATAAATCCACAATTAATCGAATCTCGACAAACACACCGCAAAGAAGATTACATCGGATAGATCTGCATGAAGATCATGGAGAACTTTGTATTGAAAATCCAAGAGAGAGCAGAATCCATCTAGCTACTAGCTATGGACCGAAGGTCTATGGTGAACTACTCACGCATCATCGGAGAGGCCATGGTGTTGATGAAGAAGCCCTCCATATCCGAATCCCCCCTCCGACAGGGCACCAGAACGTGCCCCAGATGGGATCATGCGGAGACAGAAGCTTGCGGCGATAGAAAAGTATTTTCGTGGATCTCTCTCGCAGTTTTGGATTTTTCAGGAATTTATAAACGGAAGAGGTAGGGCAGACGAGCCACACGGGGCCCACAAGCCTGCTAGGTGCGGGCCCCCTTGGTCGCGCCTAGGGGGCCTATGGGGTCCCCTGGTGGCCTCTGCCTTGGTTCTCAAGTCCCCCGCGTATCTTCTGTTTCTGAAAAAATCTTTTCGGAAGTTTTATTCCGTTTGGACACCGTTTAAAATCCTCCTCTAAAAAGGGTCAAAACACGGAAAAACAGGAACTGACACTTGGCACTGAGTTAATAAGTTAGTCCCAAAAAAGATATAGAAGTAATACAAAACATCCGAAGTTTGACAAGATAATAGCATGGAACCATCAAAAATTATAGATACGTAGGAGACGTATCAAAGCCCTCCTTCTTCTCCTTCTTCTTCTCTCCTCATTCTTCTCCTTCTTCTTCTATTCTTCTTTTCTTCTTCTCTTTTTCTTCTTTTCTTATTCTTCTCCTCCTCCTCCTCCTTCTTCTCTTATTTCTTCTTCTCTTTCTTCTTCAATTTAGCTTATTTTCCCGAACAAAGACATACTTAGCTAATTATCCTCCAAAATGACATAATTAGCTTAGTTAGGTAAAACATCATAAAAACCTTGGTTAGCTCATTAAAATGACTAATTAAGCTCCTAAAAGACATAATAAGCTCAAAATGGCATAAGAACCTTGGTTAGATCATTAATATTATATACTTAGCTTGTTTTCCTCTAGAATGACATAATTAGCCCATTGAGCTCCAAAAATACATACTTAGCTAATTTAGCTCCAACAAGAGGATAAGAGGAGAAATGAAAAGAAGGAAGAAGAAGAAGAAGATAAGGAGAAGGAGAAGGAGAAGGAGAAGAAGGAGTAGGAGAAGAAGAAGAGAAGGAGAAGGAGGAGAAGTAGGAGAAGGAGGAGGAGCCCTCCCTCTTCTCCTTCTTCTTCTCCTTCTGCTTCTCTCCACCTTCTTCTCCTTCTTCTTCTCTTCTTCTTCTCTTCTTCTTCTTATTCTCTTCTTTCCTTCTTATTCTCCTCCTCCTTCTCCTCCTCCTTCTCCTTCTCCTTCTTATTTTTCTTCTCCTTCTTCTCTTCTTGCTTATTCTCTTTCTTCTTCAATGTAGCTTATTTTCCCCCAACAAAGACATACTTAGCTAATTATCCTCCAAAATGACATAATTAGCTTAGTTAGGTAAAAACATCATAAGAACCTTGGTTATCTCATTAAAATGACTAATTAATCTCCTAAAAGACATAATAAGCTCAAAATGGCATAAGAACCTTGGTTAGCTCATTAATATTATATACTTAGCTTGTTTTCCTATAGAATGACATAATTAGCCCATTAAGCTCCAAAAATACATACTTAACTAATTTAGCTCCAAGAAGAGGAGAAGAGGAGAAATGAAAAGAAGGAAGAAGAAGAAGAAGAGAAGGAGAAGGAGAAGAAGAAGGAGGAGGAGGATAAGAAGGAGAAGGACGAGAAGGAGGAGAAGAAGAAGGAGCCCTCCTTCTTCTCCTTCTTCTTCTCTCCTCCTTCTTCTCCTTATTCTTCTCCTTCTTCTTCTCTTCTTCTTTTTTTTCTTGTTTTCTTCTTCTTCTTCTTCTCCTCCTTCTCCTTCTTATTTTTCGTCTCCTTCTTCTCTTCTTGCTTCTTATCTTTCTTTTTCAATGTAACTTATTTTCCCCAACAAAGACATACTTAGCTAATTATCCTCCAAAATGACATAATTAGCTTAGTTAGGTAAAATATTCATGAGAACCTTGGTTAGCTCGTTAAAATGACTAATTAATCTCCTAAAAGACATAATAAGCTCAAAATGGCATAAGAACCTTGGTTAGCTCATTAATATTATATATTTAGCTTGTTTTCCTCTAGAATGACATAATTAGCCCATTAAGCTCCAAAAATACATACTTAGCTAATTTAGCTCCAAGAAGAGGAGAAGAGGAGAAATGAAAAGAAGGAAGAATAAGAAGAAGAAGAGAAGAAGAAGAGAAGGAGAATAAGAAGAAGAAGGAGAAGAAGGAGGAGGAGAAGAAGAAGAGAAGAAGGAATAGGAGCCCTCCTTCTTCTCCTATATCTTCTCTCCTCCTTATCCTTCTTCTTCTCCTTCTTCTTATCTTCTTCTTTTTTTCTTCTTTTCTTCTTCTTCTCCTCCTCCTTCTACTTCTCCTTCTTTTTCTTCTCCTTCTTCTCTTCTTGCTTCTTATCTTTCTTCTTCAATTTAGCTTATTTTCTCCAACAAAGACATACTTAGCTAATTATCCTCCAAAATGACATAATTAGCTTAGTTAGGTAAAAACATCATAAGAACCTTGGTTAGCTCATTAAAATGACTAATTAAGCTAATAAAAGACATAATAAGCTCAGAATGGCATAAGAACCTTGGTTAGCTCATTAATATTATAAACTTAGCTTGTTTTCCTCTAGAATGACATAATTATCCTATTAAGCTCCAAAAATATATACTTAGCTAATTTAGCTCCAAGAAGAGGATAAGAGGAGAAATGAAAAGAAGGAAGAATAAGAAGAATAACCGAAGAATAAGAGAAGGAGAAGGAGAAGAAGAAGGAGAAGGAGGAGAAGAAGAAGAGAAGAAGAAGAGAAGAAGGAGAAGGAGGAGAAGAAGGAGAAGGAGCTCTCCTTCTTCTCCTTCTTCTACTCTCCTCCTTCTTCTCCTCCTTCTTCTCCTTCTTCTTCTTTTCTTCTTCTTCTCCTCCTCCTTCTCCTCCTCCTCCTTCTTCTTGTTTTTCTTCTCCTTCTTCTCTTCTTGCTTCTTCTCTTTCTTCTTCAATTTAGCTTATTTCTCATATATATGTTGTTCTTCTTCTTCTTGTGACTTTCTTATTCCCATTTTGCAGATTGGATGTACTACATGCATGGAAGCTGGCATTGATGGAGTGCTTTAATTCTAGTTTTCATTTGAGTTGATGAACAATATGGAATTATATGTATATGTATATATGGATGAATAGTATATGTGGAACTATATGTATATGTATATATATGGATGAAACTTTGTGCTATGAATATGTGTTGTGACCTATATATGTGCTATGTATATGTATATGTGTTGTGACCTATATATGTGCTATGTATATGTATATGTGATGTGAAATAAACAAAAAAACAAAACTGTGACAATATGGGCTCTTGCCGTCTGCCAGCTGATGGCAAAGGCCTTTGCCATCAGGCAGCAAACGGCAAAGGTTCCATGTGGCACCCAGCTGTGCTTCCTGGGGCAGCAGCAACTGGCCATATAGTCTCTTTGTTGTCCGCTACCTTGGGAGGCTGTCGGCACATCGTGAGGGAGGCTGACGGCAAAGGGATGATTCCTGCGCAGGCCCAACTCTGTGCTAGCCCATAGAAGCAGATGGCAAATAGAGGGAGGGAGGTAGACGACACAGAGAGGGAGGGAGGCAGACGACACAGATAGGGAGGGAGGCAGACGTCACAGAGAGGGAGGGAGGCAGACAACACAGAGAGGGAGGAAGGCATACGGCATAGAGAGGAAGGGAGGCGGACGGCAAACAGAGGGAGGGAGGCAGACGGCAAAGCCTTCGATAGCCCTAACGGAGGCGTTGCCTGTCGGCTGCCGTCTAAGAATGTGTGTCGTCTGCTTGGAGCCATAGACTGACGACACAGGCCTTTGTCGTCCGCTTCAGGAATAATGATGGAAAAGAAGGTGATATGTCGTCGAAATAGTCGTAGGAAAATTGCCAACAGGAGGCTGACGGCAAAAACCTTTGCCGTCGGTGGATCACCTCTTTGTCGTCCGTTATAGCAGACGACAAAGAGTCTAATTCCTGTAGTGATAGGGGTCTGTGGTTTATATAGACACCAGGGACCTGAGGGTTTACAAGTTATCGACTATAATCGGGAATAGATGAGCCGACCTAGGCTTTCCAAGCTTGGAGCACACGCCAGTCCTCACAGCCTTCCTTCCTCTCTACAAAGTTCTCAACTATCCAGACTGTGATGATCCGATCCATGGGTCGGCGCCCTAACGACCCGTTAATCCATGACTCCCTCACTTGTCTCTTTATATCTCATTTATTTCTCTTTTTTCTTCCTTTTTTCTCTTTTTCTTCTTTTTCATTTTTTCTTCTCCTTTTTTTCTTCCTTCTTTTCTTTTCTTCATTAGGAATCTCATCCCGATTTGTGGGGGAATCATATTCTTCATCATCCTTTCCTCACTTGGACACTGCTCTAATAATGATGATCATCATAGTTTTATTTACTTACAACTCGATATAACAACTCAATGATGATATAAAAGAAATGAATTTATATGAATGCCTCTCATAGTGTACCAGGATGTGCAATCATCTAGCATAACATGTAAATAATGATGAACGATGGTCTCTCCATAAATAGTATGTCAGCTATATGATAATGCAAAGCAACATGATGACGAACACACAAGTCATGTAATGTAACGGTAGAATGTGCATAACAATATATGTCGGAATATATAGAAAGGCTTATGTGTAATAGAGCATGTCAAATCACGGGGTTTGGATACATCAGCGAAGGTTGCACCAATCCTTGAGTAAGAATGGACAATGCACGGTACTGAAGAGCCTACCAAATTATGAAAAGGTGAGAGTGCATACATCCGTGGATTCACTTTAGTCATAAAGAACTCATATACTTATTGCAAGCCTTATTATGTCTCCTGAGCAAATTATTACCGCATGCCCCTAGAGAGGAGGTTGTACTGCATCTGGAGGGGGGTGTTGTGCCCCCTTGATTGCCAGGACCTCGTCGGGGCCCGCGCCTGCGATCACCGCCATCCTGGGGGCTGCCAAAGCCACACCCAGGTTGTTGCCCTTGGTCGCGGTCGTTGCCACGATCGTTGGGGCGACCGACGTGGTCGTCGTGGAGGGATGGAGAACAGGCATCCTGACCAAAAGAGGATACAGGGAGGGGGTCGCCATGTCTAGAGGAACCACCAGTGACGATGGGGATGGTGGTGATTGCTACTTCTTGAGCTTGCGTTGGTTTTTCCCCTTGAAGAAGAAAGGTGATGCAACTAAGTAGAGATAAGTATTTCCCTCAGCTTGAGAACCAAGGTATCAATCCAGTAGGAGTATCAAGATGAGGCACCAATGCACGTGCGCAAAAACAAACAAACTTGCACCCAACGCGATAAAGGGGTTGTCAATCCCTTCACGATTACTTGCAAGGTGAGATCAGAGAGTGATAAAAGGTAAATATAAATAAAAGTGCAGCAAGGTATTTTTGGTATTTTTGTATGTAGTTCTGAAAATATGATGTGTGAAATAGACCGGGGGGCATAGTGTTCACTAGAGGCTTCTCTCATGATAGCAAGTATTATAGTGGGTGAACGACTCACGCATCATCGGAGAGGCAATGGTGTTGATGAAGAAGCCCTCCGTGTCCGAATCCCCCTCCAGCAGGGCACCAAAACGGTCCTCAGATGGGATCTCGCGGAGACAAAAGCTTGCGGCGGCGGAAAAGTATTTTCGTGGCTCTCTCTTTAGGTTTCGGGATTTTCGGGAATTTATAGGCGAAAGAAGTAGGGCAGAGGAGGCTAGGGGGGCCCACGAGCCTGCTAGTCGCGGCCCCCTCCTAGGGCGCGCCTAGGAGGCTCGTGACCTCCCACGAGTCCTCCTGCCTTGGTTCGCAAGTCTTCTGGGTATCTTCTGTTATGGAAAAAATCACTCCGCGGGTTTTATTCCGTTTGGACTCCGTTTAATATTCTTTTCTGAAAAAGGTGAAAAACACGGAAAAAAGGGAAACTGGCACTAGGCACTGAGTTAATAGGTTAGTCCCAAAAATGATATAAAATGACACATAAATGCATATAAGACATCCCAGGTTGATAATATAATAAGATGGAACAATCAAAAATTATAGATACGTTGGTGACGTATCAAGCATCCCCAAGCTTAACTCCTCCTCGTCCTCGAGTAGGGAAGTGATAAAGACTGAATTTTTGATGTGGAATGCTACCTAACATATTTGTTCTCTGTAACTTCTTTATTGTGGCATGAATGTTCAGATCCACAAGATTCAAAACAATAGTTTAATATTGACATGAAAACAATAATACTTCAAGCATGCTAGCAAAGCAATCATGAACTTTTGAAATAACAAGGCCAAAGAAAGTTATCCCTGCAAAATCATATAGTCTGGCTATGCTCCATCATCCCCACACAACGAATTTAAATCATGCACAACCCCGGTATTGGCCAAGTAATTGTTTTCGCACTCTTACTTTCTCAAACTTTTTCAACTCTCACGCAATACATGAGTGTGAGCCATGGATATAGCACTATGGGTGGAATAGAGTGTGGTGGAGGTTGTGAGGCAAAAAGGAGGAGATGGTCACATCGACTCGGTGTATCAATGGGCTATGGAGATGCCCATCAATAGATATCAATGTGAATGAGTAGGGATTGCCATGCAACAGATGCACTAGAGCTATAAGTGTATGAAAGCTCAAAAAGAAAACTAGTGGGTGTGCACCCAACTTGCTTGCTGACGAAGACCTAGGGCAATTTTTAGGAAGCCCATCATTGGAATATACAAGGCAAGTTATATAATGAAAATTCCCACTAGTATATGAAAGTGATAAAACAAGAGACTCTCTATCATGAAAAGAACATGGTGCTATTTTGAAGCACAAGTGTCGAAAAAGATAGTAGCATTGTCCCTTCTCTCTTTTTCTCTCATCATTTTTTTGTTTGGGCTCTTTGGGCTCTTTTTTCATTTTTTTGGTGGGCATATTTGGCCTTTTTTTATTTCCTCATATGGGACAATGCTCTAATAATGATGATCATCACACTTTTATTTACTTACAACTCGATACTTAGAACAATAATGACTCTATATGAAATGCCTCCCGCGGTGTACCGGGATGTGCAACGATCTAGCTTAGTGTATGACATTGAAACATCTCTCGAGCTATCTTACGACCATGCAATGGCAAAATGAAAATGACGGCACATGTCATGAGACGGAACGGTGGAAGTTGCATGGCAATATATCTCGGAATGGCTATGAAAATGCCATAATAGGTAGGTATGGTGGCTGTTTTGAGGAAGGTATATGGTGGGTTTGTGCACCGGCGAAAGTTGCGCGGCACAAGAGAGGCTAGCAATGGTGGAAGGTGAGAGTGCATCTATACCATGGACTCACATTAGTCATGAAGAACTCATATACTTATTGCGGAAGTTTTATTTGTAATCGAAACAAAGTGCTAAACACATACTCCTAGGGGAAGGGTTGGTAGGTGTTAACCATCGCGCGATCCCGACAGCCACACAAAGGATGACAATCAATAAATCAATTATGCTCCGACTTCCTAACATAGCGGTTCACCATACGTGCATGCTAGGGGAATCACTAACCTCAACACAAGTATTTCTGGATTCACAATACCCTACTAACATGACTCTAATATTACCATATCCATATCTCAAAACTAATTGTGAGGAATCAAACTACTCTTACCAATCAATGCACTTGAATATGAAAGTTTTTATTATATCCTCTTTGGATGCCTATCATATTTAGGACTAATTTCATAGCACACGCCAATTACCAAGTTACTTAGAGAGAGCACTCTCAAAATTATATAAGTGAAGATCGAGAGTTTTTCTTTCTACAAAATATGACACCGCCGCGCTCTAAAAAGATTTAAGTGAAGCACTAGAGCAAAATTATCTAGCTCAAAAGATATAAGTGAAGCTCATGGGAGCTAAATTGCCTAGCTCAAAAGATATAAGTGAAGCTCATTGAGTATTCTAACAAATTCACGATGAGTGCATGTCCCTCTCAAAAAGGTGTGCAACAAGGATGATTGTGAGAAAACAAAAAGCAAAGACTCCTATAATACACGACGCTCCAAGCAAAACACATATCATGTGGTAAATACAAATATAGCTCCAAGTAACGTTACCGATGCATTGAAGACGAAAGAGGGGATGCCTTCCCGGGGCATCCCCGAGCATAGGATTTTTGGTGTCCTTGAATTTGGCTTGGGATGACTTGGGCATCCCCAAGATTAGGCTATTTCCACTCTTTATTACATTTTCCATAAGAACATCTCCCAAAACTTGAAAACTTCACAACACAAAACTTAAACAAAAACTCGTGATATCATTAGCATAATAAAACAAACCACCAACTTTTTAGGTACTGTAGTAAACTTAATTTCCATTTAGATTGATGTTATATTACTGTATTCTCACTTTTCCATGGTTCGTACCCCCCCCCCCCCGATACTAACCATAGTTTATCAAAATAAGTAATCAACACAACAAAAACAGAATCTGTCAAAAACAGAACAGTTTGTGGCAATTTGTATATTTCGCATACCTCTGTTGTCCCAAAAATTCAGAACAATTATGAAATTTAGGGAAATTTGCATATCAATCAGCAGCAAAAAGCATCAACTCAAAATCTCTTTCTGGATAGGAATTAAAAATAATTTCGTGAGCACAAAGTTTCTGTCTTTTTCAGCATGATTAAACAACTATCACCAAAACTAATCATAAAGGTTCTACTTGGCACAAACACTAATTGAAACATAAAAAACACAATCATAACAGAATCATGATGGTTTGGACTCAACAAAACACAAAGTGAAAAGCAAAAATAAATTTATTCATTGGGCTGCCTCCCAACAAGCGCTATCATTTAACGCCCTTAGCTAGGCTTAAGGCAATAGAATCAAGTATCGTCATCTTTAATGCTCAAACCATAAGTAGCTCTCATAATGGATTCATAAGGCAATCTTATTTTCTTTCTAGGGAAGTGTTCCATGCCCTTTCTTAATGGAAACTGAAATTTAATATTCCCTTCCTTCATATCGATAACATCACCAATAGTCCTAAGGAAAGGTCTACCAAGAATAATGGGACATGTCGGATTGCAATCAATGTCAAGCACAATGAAATCTATGGGCACATAGTTCCTATTTCCAATAATAAGAACATCATTGATCCTTCCCATAGGTTTCTTAATAGTAGAATCCGCAAGATGCAAATTAAGAGAGCACTTATCAATCTCATTGAAGCCTAGAACATCACATAAAGATTTTTGAATTGTGGAAACACTAGCACCCAAATCACACAAAGCATGGCATTCATAATTTTTAATCTTGATTTGTATAGTAGGTTCCCACTCATCATGAAGTTTTATAGGAATAGATATTTCCAACTAAGTTTCTCTTCAAGAGACTTCATCATAGCATAAACGATATGATTGGCAAAAGCCTTATTTTGGCTATAAGCATGTGGAGAGTTTAGCATAGATTGCATCAAGGAAATACATTCAATCAAAGAGCAACTATCATAATTAAATTCCTTGAAATCCAAAGTAGTAATTTCATAAGTTTTGGTATCCTCTACTCCACTTATAGTATTTTTAGCATCAAGATAAATAGACTCCGAATCATTGGAGCGTTTCTCAACCAAAGTGGATTCACATCCAGCTCCATTATCATTAGGATTGACATTAGAAAACAAGGATTCAATAGGAGTCACACCAAGAACTTTAAGATCTTCGTGATTCTCATCACGAGAACACGCCTTTTTAAGCCATTCATGTCTAGCACGAATTTGGGCGGTTCTTTCTTTACTCTCATTCATAGAGACACGCATAACTTTCAAAGGTTCATCCATATTAATCTTGGGAGGAACACATCTCACTTTCAAAGCATCAATATCAAGAGGCATTCTATCAACAGTCCTAGCCAAGTCATCAATTTTAAGCAGTTTTTCTTCTATGGAAGCATTGAAAATCTTTTGCGAAGTAATAAACTCTTTAATATTACTCTCAAGATCAGAGGGTACTTTATTATAATTTCCATGAGCATTGTTGTAGGAATTGCCAAAATTTTTAGATGTAATACTAGGAAAAGGCCTAGGATTAAAGTTACCTCTATAAGCATTGTTGTTACGAAAATTGTTCCTACCAACAAAATTCACATCCGAATGTTCATTGCAATTCTCAATCAAGGAAGATAAAGGCATATCATTTGGATCTAGAGGAGCACTTTTACTAGCAAACAACTTCATTAACTCATCCATCTTAGCACTCAAAGAGTTGATTTCTTCTATAGCATGAACTTTTTTACTAGTAGGTGACCTTTCAGGGTGCCATTGAGAATAATTTGTCATGATATTATTTAGGAGTTTTGTGGCTTCTCCTAGCGTGATTTCCATAAAAGTTCCACCAGAGGCGGAATCCAAGATATTTCTAGAAGCAAAATTCAAACCAGCATAGAAAATTTGTATAATCATCCAAAGACTCAGGCCATGAGCGGGACAATTTCTAATCATCAATTTCATTCGCTCCCAAGATTGTGCAACATGTTCATGATCTAGTTGCTTAAAATTCATGATATCATTACGGAGAGAGATAATCTTAGCTGGTGGAAAATACTTGGAAATAAAGGCATCTTTACACTTGTTCCAAGAATCAATACTATTTTTAGGTAAAATGAAAACCAAGTTTTTGCTCGATCTCGTAATGAGAACGGAAATAGATTCAATTTAATCATATCATTATCGACATCTTTCTTCTTTTGCATATCGCATAACTCACTAAAGGTATTAAGATGGGGTGCAACATCTTCGCTGGGAAGCCCAGAAAATTGCTCTTTCATAACAATATTCAACAAGGCAACATTAATTTCATATGATTCCGCACTAGTGGCGGGAGCAATTGCAGTACTAATAAAATCATTGTTATTAGTATTGGAGAAGTCACACAATTTAGTGTTTTCAGACATGGTGACTTAGCAAGAAGATAAGCACACAAGTAAACAGAAACTAAGCGAAAGAAAAGGGCGAACGAAAAAGGCAAATATTTTTGTAAATTTTGTTTTTTTAGAAGTGGAGGAGAGGAAAACGAGAGGCAAATGGCAAATAATGTAAATGCAAGAGATGATTTTGCGATAGTTACTTGGATATGCTTCACTTGAATACTCCCCGGCAGCGGCGCAAGAAATTCTTCTTGCTACTTCTTGAGCTTGCGTTGGTTTTTCCCTTGAAGAGGAAAGGGTGATGTAGCAAAGTAGAGATAAGTATTTCCCTCAGTTTGAGAACCAAGATATGAATCCAGTAGGCGTATCAAGATGAGGCACCAATGCACCTGCGCAAAAACAAACAAACTTGAACCCAAGGCGATAAAGGGGTTGTCAATCCCTTCACGATTACTTGCAAGGTGAGATCTGAGAGTGATAAAAGGTAAATATAAATAAAAGTGCAGCAAGGTTTTTTTGGTATTTTTGTATGTAGATCTGAAAATATGATGTGTAAAATAGACCCAGGGCCATAGTGTTCACTAGAGGCTTCTCTCATGATAGCAAGTATTACGGTGGGTGAACAAATTACTGTTGAGCAATTGATAGAATCGCGCAAAGTCATGACGATATCTAAGGCAATGACCATACATATAGGCATCACGTCCGAGACAAGTAGATGGATACTGTCTGCATCTACTACTATTACTCCACACATCGACCGCTATCCAGCATGCATCTAGTGTATTAAGTTCATAACAAACAGAGTAATGCCTTAAACGAGATGACATGATGTAGAGGGATAAATTCATGCAATATGATATAAACCCCATCTTTTTACCCTTGATGGCAACAACACGATACGTGCCTCGCTACCCCTTCTGTCACTAGGTGAGGACACCGCACGCTATGAACCCAAAACCAGGCACTTCTCCCATTGCAAGAATTATAGATCAAGTTGGCCAAACGAAACCCATAAATCGAAGAGAATTACAAGGCTATGAAATCATGCATATAAGAAATCAGAGGAGACTCAAATAATATTCGTAGATAATCTAATCATAAAGCCACAATTCATCGAATCTCGACAAACACACAGCAAAAGAAAGTTACATCGGATAGATCTCCATCAAGATCATGGAAAACTTTGTATTGAAGATCCAAGAGAGAGAAGAAGCCATCTAGCTACTAGCTATGGACCCGAAGGTCTGTGGTGAACTACTCACGCATCATCGGAGAGGCAATTGTGTTGATGAAGAAGCCCTCTGTGTACGAATCCCCCTCCGGCAGGGCACCAGAACGGTCCTAGATGGGATCTCGCGAAGATAGAAGCTTGCGGCGGCGGAAAAGTATTTTCGTGGCTCTCTCTTTAGGTTTCGGGATTTTTGGGAATTTATAGGCGAAAGAAGTAGGGTAGAGGAGGCAATGGGGGCCCACGAGCCTGCTAGGCGCCCCCCTAGGGCGCGCCTAGGGGGCTCATGACCTCCCACGAGACTTCCTGCCTTGGTCTCAAGTCTTCTTGGTATCTTCTGTTATGGAAAAAATCATCCTGCAGGTTTTATTCCGTTTGGACTCCGTTTAATATTCTTTTCTGAAAAAGGTCAAAAACACGGAAAAAACAGAAACTGGCACTAGGCACTGAGTTAATAGGTTAGTCCCAAAAATGATATAAAATGACATATAAATGCATAGAAGACATCCCAAGTTGATAATATAATAGCATGGAACAATCAAAAATTATAGATACGTTGGAGACGTATGAGTGATGTCTTCGACCATGCACAAAGTCAAGTTCTCCTCGTCTAGTTTGATGCGAGAGAAGACCGTCTCGAACGGTTGTAGAGGAACCGTGTCCCCGAGGACGACGCGAATGGTGTCAAGCCGTTTGTCAATATCGTGGAGGAACAGGGTGGTGAGTCCACCCTAGTGACTGGATAGTCTATGTCGACGAGCCCGGTGGTGGGGCGCTTCATACGACGGGCATACTCGGCGATCGAAAGATCCCCTATATATATAAGGTTTCGGTATTGCCGATTGAGGGTTATGTAGCGGACAGCTCGATTGGCTAGGAAGTAATCGTGAATCCGCACCCACAGATCATAGGTGGTGGTAGCATCGACGATATTATAGATAAGGGGATCAAACAGGGTGGAGTAGATCCAAAGGACTAGGTGGGCGTCGGCGTTGGAGGGAGGGGGTGCTCGATGAAGTTTGTGACGCCATAGTGAAGTAGGACCGGCAGGAAGGACTTCCACTTATGATAGTTGTGGTCGTCGGGGTGGAGGAGTAACTTGTTGTGGTTCTGGATGCTATCATTGAAGATGGGGTGACGGTTGGAGGGGGTGCGGCAGAAGAGAAGATGGGCACAAACTGGGAGGTGGGAGGGGGTACCGAAGACAAAAGGGAGGAGGAGCGAGCAGCAGCGGTGAGGCCAGAGGCAGGGCGATGGAGAATGTGCCCCAGGACGTAGATTGATCTCATACAACAATTACACATATGTACACGTGAGAGAGAGAGAGAGAGGTGGATGTCCCGAGAAAGAGGCACGCATCGTGAATTTATTTTTGGATTTCCGGCGATATACTTTTAGTGAGAGGAGACGTTCCCGTCGATGCCGATGCGCCTACGATGACTTCATAAATCTCAAGATGATATGGGAGCTCGATCTCTCAGAGGTTCTCATAAAAGTAGGGTGTGCATGTATGCATTTATATGGGGTAAAGTGTATGCGCGTGTATATGGAAACTTGTGTATGTACTGTGTTAAAAAGAAGAGAAAGAGAGCACGCAGGCAAGAGTTAGAGTAATCTAAGATTACAAGTTACAATAATGTACTACTCCCTCCGTAAACTAATATAAAAGCATTTAGAATACTATTTTAGTAATCTAAACATTTTTATATTAATTTACAGACACAGTACAACACAAGAGTTACGTGCTAATAACATGCACGGGGAAGAAAATAAATCTCCGTTTCTTTGCTTACGAGTGAAGGTTTCATTCCTTATGAGTTAAGGCTTGATTGCTTATGAGTGAAGATTCCGTACCACGAACTCTGTCGTGTTTAAATGCAGGTCCATTTCCAGTTCAAAAAAAAAAAATGCAGGTCCATTGTGGCAATTCAGTCCAGAAGATCGGACTACTGGTTTGCTATCCCCCATTCCCCAAAAAAGCTGCTATCCATCTTCATTCCCTCCGCGTCAATGGTAGACCAGGCAGTCGCCGACGCCGTGAGGGACCAGGCCGCGCTCTGCCTGCTCCTCCTCCGCCACCTCGGAAGCCTCAACGAGGGGATGCTCACGCCCACCACCAACCTCGCCTTCTCACCGATCTCCTTCCACGCAGTGCTCTCCCTCCTGGCCGCGGGTGCTTCCGGCGCCACGCGCGACCAGATCCTCACCTTCCTCGGCCCCGCTGGCGCAGAGGCACACGCCGCGCTCGCCTCCATGGTCGCATCCTTCGTCCTCGCCGGCCGGGGGTTGGCCCAGGCCCGCAGCGCCACGGGCGTCTGGGTCGACGCCTCGCTACGCCTCAGTCCTACCTTCGCCGACACGGCCGCCGCTGTCTACAAGGCCGACGCGCGATCGGTGGACTTCAGCAACAGGCCCAGAGACGCGACGGCTGAGATCAATGAGTGGTTCGAGAGCAAAACACGCGGACTCGTGAAGAACATCCTCTCAGAGCACGACTGCGACGGCTCCACGTCGCTTGTCGTCGGCAACTCGGTCTTCTTCAGCGGCCACTGGAACGCCCCCTTCTTCCCGAAGGCCACCGAGGAAGGGCCCTTCTACGTCAACGCGTCGCCGGAGCACACCGTTCGTGTGCCGTTCATGACGGGGAGCCCGTTTCACCAGATCGGCGTCCACCCCGGCTTCAAGGTCCTGCGCATGCCCTACCGTGGCGGAGGCGGCGACAGGGAGCCATTGTTCGCCATGTACATCTACCTCCCTGACGACCGCGACGGCCTGTCCGCGCTCGCCCGAACGCTCAGCGCCAGCCCCGACACGCTCCTGCACAGGTCGGTCGTGCCGGAGCAGGCCGTGCCCTTGGGCAAGCTCAGGATCCCCAAGTTCGATGTCACGCTGAGGGTGGAGGCGTCGCAGATGCTACGTAATCTGGGACTGGAGCTGCCGTTCCGTCTATCCGGAGACTCATTCTCGGAGATGCTGAGCCCGCCGGCGCCTCCGGTGGCCGTGTCCTCCGTGGTCCACCAGTGCGTCGTCAAAGTCGACGAGAGGGGGACCGTGGCGGCCGCAGGCACCGTGGCGATGTCCGCGGGGTTTGGCATGGTACGTGATCGCCCTC
The DNA here is from genome assembly GCF_904849725.1 of Hordeum vulgare subsp. vulgare. NCBI lineage: Eukaryota > Viridiplantae > Streptophyta > Magnoliopsida > Poales > Poaceae > Hordeum > Hordeum vulgare. Next base: position 126,814,222 of record NC_058524.1, on the reverse strand, counting down.
TGGACTTTGTGGTAGATCATCCCTTCGCCTTCTTCCTCATGGAGGATGTGAGTGGCGTTGTGGTATTCGCAGGCCATGTCATCAACCCTTTGCGCCACTGATGCCTCGATCGATTACCAGCTCTGCTCTGCTAGCCAGGCCGGAATAGTGCTTTTGCCGAAGTAACTGGATTATTTGTATCCTTGTTGGTGTAACGGTCGTTGTACTGCGTTCATTAAAGATGAATAGATTCAAAAAAATTCTCGTAAAAAATATATTTGATCTTGATCTGTACTTGCATCTGTAACGAAAAAAATAGGCTGGGTCCTAATTACGAGTCGAGGATGCACTTGTAACTCTGGCAAAAAGATAAGATCCCCAAAATCATCTAGATGTGATTCCGAAATTACGTATAGAAAATATTCATGAATTTAGAAGGTTTTCACAAAAAAATATTTATTCAAAAACCTTATTCAGTTTGAAAAAAAAATGAAAAAAAAAACAAAAAGGAAGAAAAAACGGATAGAGAAAATAGAGAAAAGGAAAAAAAACATCATGGAATCTCTCAAACTCAACAAAACTGTGAAAACTATCCCGTACTTTGGAAAAAGACTGAGAGTGTTTTGCATTTTGATCGCATCGTATTCTGCTACACGTGGAGGACATACATGCAACTGGAACCTTTTTAAAAAAAAAGTAGGTAATAGTTTTGCAAAGAAAACTCAAAACGCAAAAAAAAATTGAAAGAAAAATAACGTCTAGTTTCCACTCCACAAGAACACGAATGCCTCAAGAAAAGCATAGTGCAAAAGACTAGACCAGCACACACAAAAACTAGATGAAAAACATAGCACACAGCACATTTGCAACGATCATGGTAAATCAATCTGCCAGCAATAACGTAAAGTGGCCCAGGCAAGGCAAACATTTTAAAGCATCTTGAGCAAACCCTTATTTTTGAAGATTGGAAAACCTATTCTAGGGGACCCCGTATACCGGTCAAACCTCGTCGGAGCAAACACGCCACCGCGGAGTTTGCAGGAATCAGGCCTAAACACACCAGAATTCATCACCGCATGCCGGAAAAGACGCAGGATGCCGCAATCGATCGCCGCCGGTTTGAATTGGACGAGCTCGACCTCGTCGTGGCCTCCCATGACCTTAGTTTGGCTGCCGAAAGCCTCTCGGCACGACCGGCAAAGGGGCACTGCCGATGGCCGACGTGGCTGGCAACGAAGTAGGACACTGCCGATGGGCGACGGGGCATGGCCGACCGACAACAAGGCGTGGCCGGTGAGGCTGGGCGCAGTCGGCATGGTGATGGGGCGCGACCGACGGGGACGGGACGCGTCCGACGGGCGACGGGGCGCGGTCGACGGGGTTGGTTAGGCACTTGTTGCTGTCCTAGTTTTACAGTTTATTTTACTATTTCTGTTCAGTTATAGCTAAAATGGATCCTTAAAATATATTTTTTCGACCCGTATCTTTGTTTTACAGTTTGTATTTTTACGAAATCTTCTAAAGATGCTCTTAGGCACTTGTTGCTGTCCTAGCGAACAAACAAGACACGAAGCTCCTAAAAAAAGACATGAAGAAGTGAGGGCAAAAAATACGAGTTTTAATATGCTTTATCCAATGGCTAGGAAATTAGATGTGAGATAATTATTTCACACCTAGATATAAAAATAGCAAATCCGTTTACTTAAACCTGGCCAATGCACAAGGTTTTTACCGTCACCCCATATTATCTTATGCATTTGAATTCAACCCATTGGGCAATGTAAATTTTTTGATGTGGAAAAACCTATGTTGCCTTCTTATCTCCTTTGCTCTGTCACGTCTACATGAAACCTTAGCTTCATACGGCTCCTCTATGATCAGAAAAAAGGACTGTTTCGGTATTATCCCCCTGGTTTATCAGTTGCAGGTGAATCCTGTGAAACATCTCTCTCGAGGCTAGTAACAATACTTGGAAATGAAAAATGAGCTTAGCGGCTGTATCGGATCAGGACCATAAACACCACGAGCTGGTTAAGCAACAGAAGCTGTGGCGAAAGCACACTCATCATTCTCAGACCTGCGTTTATCTCCAAGTCTAGTTCACCATTATTACGAACTTATATATGCAGCAAAAATGATATAGAATCACGCGGCTTTTTTTTATAGAGTTAACAGAATGACCTTCTTCCCTCACTAATATCTCCCCTCGCCTAACTTCATGGCCGGTCCTGCTTCATCCTAATCATCAATCAAAACAGCCCACCACATACCTTATGTAGAGGCCTCTAAGAGCATCTACAGCCGGATACCTCAAATGACCCTTCATACATCCGCGAACGCGCATGATCAGTGATTGGATAGGAGAGAGAAGGAAAAAAATGATTTAACCGGACCCTTCATATTGTCTCTATATGCCCGGACGAACCCTCATATGCGTCTCAAATATGAAAAGGATATGAAGTCTTGCGGACGCGTTCGGTCATTCCCCCACATAGGACACGACCCCATCATGGATCATCTTTTTTTTTTCTTTACTCATTCTTTTCTTTCCGTCTCTTTCGCTCCACCAATCACGTGTAAGTGACTGAACCTATAAAAATAAAATGAAAAGTATGGCTGTATGGATGGACAAATAGCGGATGTGTCCGATCACTGATCGGGCGCGTCCCGAGACGTTTGAGGGGTCAGATTTGTAAGTTTCGGCTATTGATGCTGTAACGGAGCAAATCACTAGGCTCACTAGTTGTTCAATGGATTAATTACTATTTGCGAGATCCATAGTTGGTTTCTGGATAACGCATGCAACTTTTGTACCTTTTCTATTATTAAGGACTCGTTCGGTAATCCACCAGCTCCTTAAAATTTAAAAATCTACAGTGCAATAGCTTGATGAATTTTAACTGCAGCTCCATCCATCCGTTCCGGCAGCAGAGCCATGGTGCGGAGGGACTTCGATCGGGGCCTAAATATAAGATCTTTTAAAAATTTATTCTAAACTCGATACAAAACAAAATGAATAAATCTACACTTTAAAATATGACTACATACATCCGTTTGTAGTTTTTTTTTGTGTAGAATACATCCGTTTGTAGTTAATAGTTCAATTTTTTAAAAAGTCTTATATTTAAAGACGAGAACAGTATAAAGATTTTTCTTTGGGAGCCACTGCCTGACGTCACTAACTAACGACCATGTGATTTTCCTACTCACTCACGTCGCTGACTAGGTTGTCTTTCTCATCATTTGCATTTGTGTAGCCGTGGTTTAAATTGTGTTTTGTTTGCATTCTTTTTTCACGGGGCTGGACTGGACTTATTCGTTTGTTTGTTTGTAGTGTGATGATTAGGAACATGAAGAGCAACTAATTGACGATCGCTTCATCAAAAGCCTTCCAGCAAGCAATTTTACGCGTTATCATTTGATGTGTTCTCAACCATGGTCACGTATCGCATTATGAGCGTTTTCTGTTTTTATAGTGATTCTTAAGCTTGCCTTTCCGAAAGGAAAAACGTATTTTTTACTTTTTTAGTGAGAGGCATGATTTTGCTTCTGCCAGAGACGCGATTTTGCTTTCAAAAAAGGCATGGTTTTGCCTTCACGACCATGCCTCCCGAAAAGGGAAAAGGCGTGTTTTTTATTTTTTTCCTGAAAGGCATGGTTTTGCTTACGCGAAAGGCATAATTTTACCTTCGTCAGAGGTAAGATCGTGTCTCTCGTAAAGAAAAAGAAACATGTTGCTATTGTTTTTCTCCATTTCTTTTTTTATCCTTTTTCTTTGCTTTTTTTTGTTTGGTTTCTTATTCCCCCTCCCTTTTTTTGTTTTTTATTTTTGTCGTTATACATTGTCTTTTTTACTTATATTTCTTTCATTTTGCTTTGTTTCTTTCATGCTTTTCGTCGTTTTTTCTTTTCTTTCTCATTTTACTTCTTTTTCATGTTTTCTATTTCTTTCTTTGCTTCGAACATCTTTTTGTTTCTATATTTGTTTTCCTGTTTTTCATTCCTATTGCACTTGTTTCTTTGGCTTTATTTTTCTTTAATATCTTTGTTTTCTCTTGCGGTTTTTTGTTTTCCCTTTTCTTTGTTTTTTTGTTTCTTTCTACATTTTTCGTATACATCATGAAAAAATTGGAATTCACTTTTCACATTTTTCAAATACAAGTTTTACATTTATTAAAAAGATGGTCAACAATTTTTCTATACATTTTTTATATTTTTCTAATACTTAATTAACATTTCGAATACCTTATTAACATTTTTTATTACATGGTCAACATTTTAAAATACTTGATTAAACTTTTCAAATAGAAAATTATTATTTTTAAATCATAGTCAACAGTTCTTATACACATTTAGGACTTTTTGAATGTTTGATTAACATATCTGCAAATGCAAGTTTAATATTTTTTGAGCACATGGTCAATTATTTTTTGTATATACACTTGACATTTTTCAAGAGCATGACTAATATTTTTGAATAACATATATTAATTGTTTTTAATACATGGTCATTATTTTTTCTATACACATTTAACATTTTTCAAATGCTTTCTTAAATATTTTTACAAATGCATGATTAACATTTTTTTAAATACATGATCAACTTATTTCACACACATTGGATATTGTGTGTATTTTTTTGTGTACACAAGATAAACAGTTTCTCTATACACATTTAATATTTCTTAAATGCTTGGTTAAATATATTTTTTAATATGTTTTTGTAATATATTTATTGAAAATATGTAAAAGCATAAAGAAAAAAAAACGGAATCAGAAAATGTGAAAAGACAAAGAAGCGAGGTTGTGGCCTCCCAGGGCTGATGCGAGGCATCTACGTCTTGTTATACGCCAGACCTAGGGGTGTTCGAGTATATTGACTTGCGTAAGACCAAGCCGACAATCACCTACTCCGAGCGTCCAGTTGCGCTGCCCCAATTAGTTCGGGCGTTTAGTTCAATTTTCTTTGAATTTTTATGCTTTTTTCTTTCTCTCATATTTTTATTTGTATTCCAAAATTTATATCTATTTAAAGGTATTTGTGTTCCAAATTTGTATTCAAAGATTTGTCTGGGCTCGGTCGTCGTCTTTAGGAGAAGAAAAGAAAACAAAAGGAAAAAGGAGAAAGCAAAAAAGAGATAATAAAAAGAAAATGAAATTTAAAAGAAAAATAAAAAAAAGGAGAAAGGAAAAAATAAGATAAAAAGAAAAAGGAAAAAGAAAGGGAAAAATATAATGAAAAGATAAAGAAAAAGGAGAAGTAAGAAACGAAAAATGCAAATGAAAAGAAAACAAAAAGAAAAATAAACAAAGGTTAGGATAAAAATGAAATGAAAATGAAAATGAAAGGAATAGCCATAGCATGGTCCTTGGCCAGCTCTATAGCTAATTTAGTACTCCCTCCGTCTCAAAATTGTTGTCTTAGGTTTGTCTAAAAATAAATGTATCCAAATACTAAAACGTGACTAGATACATTTATATATAGACAAATGTAAGACAAGAATTTTGGGACGGAGGGAGTATTAGCGTTGGTTTGACCAAGGCATGCTACACATAAGTTAGCTATACCGCGAGCGTTGACCCGTGGAAATGCTACTTTTAACTTAACCTCGCCAACACGATTTCTTCTCTCCATTCCACTCTTCCTATCTCGAGCACCCTTTCCATCTCCCTCTCCCGAGCGTCGCCGCCCCGGCCTCGAGCGTCCCGGAAGCCCCTGCCCTCGCCGAATCCGAAGCATCTGCTCTCACCGAGCCCCAGCCTCGTAGCCGCCGGAGCCTTACCCTCATCGCGTCACAGGCTCCAGCGTCGCCGAAGACTCCTGCCCACCTTGACGTCGCTGGAGCCGATGCGCTAGCCTCCTTGCTGCCTCGCCATTGTCTTCCCTGAACTCCACCTTCCCGTTGCCGTCTCCCCTTTCACTATAAGTCCCCGTCCCTCCTCTCTCTCATTTAGTAAACTGAATTATAGGGTTAGGTGTTTTAATTAACTGAATTTTAGGTGTTTAGTCAAAAAAATTATAGCTTTAGGTATTTTAGGTGTTTAGGTGTTTTAGTTAACTCAATTCCACGATTAGGTGTTTTAGTTAACTGAATTTTAGGTGTTTAGTTAGCTGAATTCTAGGGTTAAGTATTTTAGGTGTTTAGGTGTTTTAATTAAGTGAATTCTAGGGTTAAGTGTTTTAGTTAACTCAAATGCCGGTGTTTAGTTAACTTAATTCTAGGGTTGGGTATTTTAGGTGTTTAGGCATTTTTGGTTAACTGAAAATTCTAAGGTTATGTGTTTTAGTTAACTAAATTTTAGATGTTTAGTTAACTTAATTCTAGTGCTAGGTATTTTAGGTGTTTAGTTAAGATAATTCCAGGGTTAGGCTTTTCAGTTCCTCTTAAATGAATTCTAGGTATTTTAGTTGTTTTAGGTGTTTAGTTAACATAATTCTAGTGTATTAGTGAGTGAGAGTGTGTTTTCTTGATATTTAGATGAGCTTTTTTAGTGTAATATTATTACTTTTTGTATTGTAATTTCACGATGATGATCTCCTTTGAGTAGTACTTGATGATATCCATTGAGTGATATTGGAACCTATCTTGATAGCCATGGAAATATCCATTTTGAATTTACAAGCACATGCATTTTTCTATATGTAGGGAAACTCCAAGTGTCCTATGTTTTTTTTCGAAATATTGATTCATTTCTGTTTCGGTAAATTTCAGGTGCTCAATATATCCTCTTTTTAGCAAAGGTCATGCCCGTGATTTCGGCATGACTTGTGATAGAAAATTGGATATATCGAGTGCTCGGGTTTTGCCGGGACGGGAATAAAACGACATTCAGGCAAAGTCATTCATTTTATTATAGTTTGAGAATTAAACCAACATACTTAATCAAAGGAAACATATCGAGCAACGACGAGGCAATGTATCCCAAGATGCCTTACAGAATGAACACAATTACCTCGACCTTTTGTCTTGTCAGCACGAACAAGGTTTGTAGGGCCTCTTTGTCATAGCGCACGGTGGTACTACCGCGGACGCCTACACCACAGCCGGAACCATCACCGATGGCACCGACACCGGCAGCATCGAGACCGACGCGGATGGTACCGGCGCTGAAGCCACTAAGGAACCGAAGAAGAAGCCGAGGAGACAGCCCCCAAACAAGCTCGTCACTAGAAGACAGCTGGTCGTACAGGTGGACCCTGGCAATTTCCAAACAATAGAGCCGGTGGAAGCTCGCAAGTGCTAATGCAACCAAATCGGATGCATCCTATGGAAAATAGCGAGCATCAACGACTATGACTAGAGGGGTAAACCAAATATAGAGAATTTGCTCCTAGCGAAGTTGCACAACAGATTCGAGTTCCCTAGCTGAGACGACACAAAATTTGAATTTCCATGGGAAGATCCTGCCATGGTCAAGATAAACAACACCGTCATGGGCAAGTTCAGCAACACATTTTCTTCCTGGAAAGGAGGGTGAAACAATCGATTGACGATGGTGAATCCTAGTCCAAGATTCTGGTAGAGAATCTGACACTTACAGAGGACTAGTAAAAAAATTCAAGGAGCTTGCGCAAGTGAAGAAGCCAATCTCAGGTCCAAGAAATTCAAAGGGCTTCGCGAAAGGAACACGGGGAACCACCGCCTCGGAAGCCATGGTTACATTGGCAAAAGGCCCATATGGGCTAAGGATTACGTGGAATGGGAAGCCGCAGAGACCCTAGACCCCTTGAAGGAGTTCACCAACCCGCATGAGCGTGACTTCATCAGGGCCTGGTATAAGTGGGACAAGATAAAAAGAAGGTTAGGTACATGGACGCGCCCACTAGGACATTAATGAGATGACTGGTAATCATGATTTTGCACCTTATATTAGCTTCTGGTCAAGTCGACTACATGTTGTAGTAACATTCATAAATGGTTCACATATCATTTGTAGAAAGAGCAACACAACAATCTTGCGGGCAAAAGCGACTCATCATCTGAGTCGTCGGCGAGGCCGAAGTGGGACACCCCTATCAACCGGGTCTTGAGCATACTGAAGGGCCTCTAGTGGCCATTCAGCCGCAGTATGTACGTGTGCATGGTATCGGAGACGGTACCACGTGCAAGTACTACTACCATGAGGACCTCGAGGCCCAAAGGCAGAAAAGGGAGTTTAGTCAGGTGAACATCAACGAGAAGATGAATCTTGCGGTCGAGAAAAGAGCAGCTGATGTCGAGAGAAAAGTTGATGAGGTCGAAAAGGCGACCAGAGATGAGATTATACAAAAGACAGTTAGTTGAACTTTAGCTGCGTGCACAAATGATTTTGTCGCTTCGGTCAATATCTTGATTCCCACTTTTATCGAGTGGTCAAACAAAAATCCAGGAAAAACGGTAGCAGATTTTCCGTGTCCTAGCTTCATTGGGAGCAAATTGGTGAACATCGCACGAGCGCCTGCTGATACGTCTCCATCGTATCTACTTTTCCTAATGCTTTTGCTCTTGTTTTGGACACTAATATGCATGATTCCAAAGAAACTAACCGAGACTGACGCTATTTTCAGCAGAACTACCATGGTGTCATTTTTGTGCAATAGTAAAAGTCCTCGGAATTGGAAGAAACATTCAGGAGATTTTTAATGGAATAAAAAACCTACTGTATCCAAGACCCACAGGAGGGGGTGGGGGGGGGAGGAGGCTCCCACTAGGCAACACGGCGCGACACCCCCTCCCGTCACGCCCTGGTGGGTAGTGGGGCCATCGGGTCTCCGCTCACCCTAATCTCAGCACTATAAAATCCTATTTTTGGAGAAAAAAATAGGGTAGGAAGTTTCATCGTGTTTCACAATACGGAGCCGCCGCCACCACCTGTTCTTCATCGGGAGGCGAGATCTAGAGTTCGTTTGGGGCTCCGGAAAGGGGAATCTTCGATCTTCATCATCACGAACCCTCCTTCATCGCCAATTCCATGATGCTCCCCACCGGGAGTGAGTAATTCCTTCTTATACTCACTGGTCAGCGAGGAGTTGGATGAGATTCATCCTGTAATCGAGTTAGTTTTGTTAGGGCTTGATCCCTAGTATCCACTATGTTCCAAGATTGATGTTGCTATGACTTTGCCATGCTTAATGCTTGTCACTAGGGCCCGAGTGCCACGATTTCAAATCTGAATCGTTTATATTTTCACCATTATATCTATGTTCTTGATATGATCTTGCAAGTTATATGCACCTGCTACGTGTTAGAATCCGCATACCCCAAAGTGGCAATAATTGTGATTCTTTTCGGTGATTACCGTAGTATGAGGAATTCATGTATTCACTATGTGTTAATGCTTTGTTCCGGTTCACCATTAAAAGGATGCCTTAATATCCCTTAGTTTCCTTATGGACCCCACTGCAACGGGAGGGTAGGACAAAACATGTCATGCAAGTTCTTTTCCATAAGCATGTATGACTATTTACGGAATACATGCCTATAGTATATCGATGAACGGGAGCTAATTCTATGTTCTCCTAGATTATGACCGATACATGATGAATACCATCCAACAATATTACCGATCCAGTGCCTGCGAGTTTTCCACATATTGTTCTTGCTCAGTTACTATTATAGCTACTGTTGTTACAACTACTAGAAAATGGCTATCACTGTTACCGTTACTATTGTTATTGTTACCATTGCTATCAAAACTATCATATTATTGTGCTACTGATCATTGTGCTGCATATACTAAATCTACAAGTGTGGTTGCATTGACAACTCAACTGCTAATACCTGCAAATATTCTTTGGCTACCCTTGTGTCGAATATATAAATTTGGGTTGAATACTCTACCCTCAAAAATTATTGCGGTCCCATATACTTGTGGGTTATCAAGAACATTTTCTAGCGTTGTTGCGAGGGAGCATAGCTATATTTGTTGAGTCACTTGGGATATCTATTTATTGAACTATATGAAGAATCTGACATATAGAAGAACCAAGATCATTCCCTCTAAGACGAGGGGAGGTAAGGAACTGCCATCTAGCTCTGAACTTGATTCACCTTCTGATTTGAATAGACTTGCAACACCACCACCACATGTTATTAATCCTAATATGTCGCAAGTTATTGATGATTCTACCTATGTTATTGATGATGCTAATGATGATGCTAGTACCTTGCTTGATGATACTATGCCACTAGGTGAATTTCTTGATGAACAACTTGCTAGAGCTAAAGAAATTGAGCATGCTAAGACTGATTATATTATCGAAATTGATGAAGTCTTTGATACTAAAAATATTGAAACACCTTCTAGACATGGCTATCCTAGAATTGAATTGCATGAAGTACCTAAAATTTATGTTATGAATGAAGAAATAGCTAGAGACTTTCTTGCTTGTGAGGATAGAGAAGAGCTAAAGACACTACTATGCAAGTTGAAAGAAAAATCCTTGAATGGTAGAATGAAATATGATCCTAAGTTTTCCACTTTAGCTATCTTTGTTACTGATAAGCACTATTAATTCTCTGTCAACCCGGAGTTAATTATTTTGGTTGAATATGATCCTATCCATGGCTATGAAAATGAAACTGTTGTGGCACATCTCACTAAGTTAATTGATATAGTCACCCTAACAAGAAATATTTTCCTGCTCATAAGAAACAAGCTACCTTACAAGAAATATTTAACTTTGTGCAAATTGAAGAAGATAGTCTCCCACAAGCTTGGGGGAGGCTTCTCCAATTACTTAATGCCTACGTGATCATCCTATTAGTAAGAATGAAATACTTGATATATTTTATAATCAACTAACCGATGCTTCTAGGGACCCCCTAGATACTTGTGTTGGTGGTGTTTTTTGGGAACAAATTGTAGAACAAGCTAAGGAATTATTGACTAATATATTGAAGAATCACGATGAATGGACACTTCCGGAACCACTGCCTAAACCTACTCCAAAGAAGAGGGCTATCTTATTCCTTAGTCCTGAAACTATGCAAGAGGCAAAGAAATGTATGAAGGAAAAAGGCATTAAAGCTGAAGATGTTAAGAATTTACCACCACTCGAAGAAATACATGGTCTCAACACACCACCACAGGTATTGGAGGTAAATTCCATTTTAAGGTTTGATGAAGGTGACCTCCCTTAAAATAAACATCCCAGTCAATTCTTATATGAGTTTGACAATCATATTAGAAAGCAAGATCATTTCAACTCCTATTTTATGAAACAGTTGAAATAAAACTATGATATGATTGCTCGCTTAAGTGACATGTTAGTTAGAATTACTAATGATGTAAGAGGTGTAGAGAACATGCTTTTGTGGTTCAAACCCAACTAGATCAAGTTGCTAAATCTCAAAGTGAGCTACTTCATGAAATGAATAATAATTTGAATGCTCATGATGTTAGAGTAATGACTAGAGGAGGAGTATTGACTCAAGATCCACTATATAGAGAAGGCCATCCTAAAAGAACTCAACAATATTCACAAAGAATTAATATTGATACACCTAGTCCTTCTAGGAAGAAAAATAATAATAAAAATGATAGGACCTTGCATAGTTCTAGTGAACCCGAAGTAGAAAAACCTTCTAATAATGCTAATGATATATCTATCTGTGATGCGGAAACTCAATATGGTAGTGAGCATTCACCTAGTGATAAGGAAACTGATAATGATGATGCTCATGTAAATGCTCAACCTAAAAATGATAAGGAACTAGATAATGATGTTGAGATAGAACCTGTTGTTGATCTTGATAACCCACAACGTAAGAATAGACATTATGATAACATATATTTTGTTGCTAGAAAGCATGGCAAAGAAATAGAGCCATGCTTTCGAACACCCATGCCTTATCCACCCAAACCAACTAAGAAAAAAGATGATGAAGAATTTGAACGCTTTGCTGAGATGCTTAGGCCAGTATTTTTGCGGCCCCTCGCCCCCCTCACTTATCCCTTGAGCTCACTTTGTCACCTACCTCCAGAAAAAAATCCATGTATCTCCCTCTCCCGTGTTCTTGCTCTCAAACCCGCGGATTTCGATCTCTTTGCTCGAAACTCCATTTCAAAAACTGTTTTGGGGAATTGGTCCTTGGTATGTAACTCACCCACTCCTCCAGTTAGTTTTTGCTTTATTAGTTTATCTTGGAAGTAATTAGTTACTCTAGGTGTTGTTGTAGTTGAGCTTGCATGTTGAATTCTTTAAGTTCCAAGTAGTCTGAATGCTTGTTTGGGGCTCTAGGCATCCTTATGAGTAGTTGCTATCATTCTTGTGAAGCTTTTATTAAGTTTATATTATGACCGAAAATTTTCATAAATTTGTACGTAGGAATAATGAGTTGGTTCAAGGGAAGTTATTCAAGGAGGAAGACCTCTGAGGCATCATCAAGTGAGGCTACGATACGAAGGTCATATGCCGAGCCAAGTGAAAGCTCGATGCAAGAAGCCCACACCAAATCATGCATTTGGCCAAGTGATGACTTCATGTTGGGTGCATGCATTAAGGAAGCGTTTGAGCAATAGATTTATAATACTGAGCTCGCACCCTTCATCGCAGATAGGTGTGTGGAACATTATTATCTTACTGAAACTTTCACTAAGGGGTTTAAATTTTATCTTTGAGAATTGAGAGTCTCCTTTAACGACTATGATAATGCCTTCACGATGTCTCTAGATGATTTCTCTGATGCATGTAAATTCCCACGTTGGGGTTCTCTAGACGAACCACCAAAATATGAATATGAGGCATTTTTAACTAGTCTTTGCTTTGGTGAAGATAGGGGAGTAACTAAAGGTAGAATCAATAACATACATTCTCCTTGAATTCATTACCTTGCACTCTTTAATGAAAAATGCATAGTGACCAAGCAGGATTGTAGTACCTTATGGAATTAAATGCTATAATCCTGGAGCTACCGTAGCATGCAGGTTGCAACGCAACTCTAATATTGGCCTTTTTTATGGCGGGATTTATGCCTACCGTCTAGCTAAGAAGCGTAGCTTGTCATCGCGGTCCAGTGACCCTATTCTTCCTACTCACTACTTAGATATTGAGGCCATGAAGCGCCACAAGTTCATAAAGGCCACAACTGCTGATTATAATTACAACCTAATATTGAATAAGAAATCTATTGTGCTTGTTATTTTGCCTGCACCTTCCCTCTTCGATTATCAGGAAAAAGGAAGATATTACGTCTATGAGAGGGCGGCGCATGAGTACAACGCGGTAGTGGAAGCTGCCCATGAGGCCATGGAGGCTGCACCAAGGGCTTCCATGAGTTATCATACTAACTATTATTAAGGCCACTACGGGTGGTGACTACCAAGCTAGGAAAAAAGCCTAAACTTCAGGGAGTACGTGTTTCCACTGACTTTACATTCATGCACACATATTTTAGTTGTCGGTGTTTATACTCTTGCATTGTATTATCCATGGTAGATTTATTTTTCTTCCCTTCTTCTTGTGTGTTTGAAAAATCTTGCAGAAAACCCAAAAAGATTTATTTTTACTTGTATTTCTTGTTGGGAGCTTTCCCGTGTAAATAGTTTTTCTCGTTTTAGTTTTCCCTTCTTTAATTTTTTTTCTTCTAGAAAAAATAAAAAATTCAAAAATATTTAGTGTGTTTCTCTGAATTTCTTTTCCTTTTATTGAGTTGTACCCAAGGGGAAGACCTCGATGAAAATGTTGAGTGGCTCTCATATGCATTGATATTGATCTACTAAAGAGCCAATATTACTTTGTCTTCTCCTTTTGAATAAAATGTTGTAGATTCAGCTTAGTCCACATCACTCTTGCAATATTATTATTTTCATATCCTTTGGTCGTGCAAATGAAACGCAATAATGACGATATTTGATGAAGTGACTATGGAATAGAGAGCAGCGGGTATGAACTCAATTTTTTTTCTAAATATGTTTAGACCAGGATCCATGATTTAACGCATTATGACCAAACATGTTTGCAATGACAATTAGAGATTATAGTTGTTCATGCCATGCCTAAGTAGCTAGGAGTGGATAATGATTTATCTTGGTTGCCAACATGCATTTAAATGGTTGTGATGTTGTATGATGACATGGTATCCTCCTGTGAATGTTCGTGTGGCTTGACTTAGCACATGTTCACGCATGTTGTTGATTCAAACCCAACATAGCCTCCACGATATTTATGTTCATGGTGTTTATATCCTACTCATTCTAGTTGGTCCCTTCCTAACTTATTTGCTAGGCTTCCCATGTAGTAAGCGGGAATACTGCTTGTGCATCAAAATCCTTTAAACAAAGTTATTCCAGATGAGTCCACTATATCTACCTATATGTGATATTACCCTGAAGTTTCAAGGAAATTTGCATGTGCCACCTCTAATATTTCAAATGAGCTTCTGTTTTGTGTGCCTAGACAGCTCATGGAGCGACATGGGGCGGTCAGTATCTTCCATGCTATGCGTATTAGTCTCATGATGAGTGTTTATTCACTCGTCCTTCCACGAGAGGGGCTAGTAAAAAGGGATTCCCAGTCCCAGAACCATAAATCACGAATAATTAACTCCCCCTGGATTGTTGTTGGTATGAACGACACCCGTCGATTCGACTAGTCGTGGAGTGTGTTTGTTGGTGTAGGGGGAGTAAACCTTTACTTCTACGGCTTGGGAACCATTGCTAATTTGTTTAGCATGGAAGATACCGATAACTCTTGGTCATAATGTTGACAGGAAGGGTGTACCTCCCAAAATAATGTATCTCTGATTTTCGCTGTGAGCTTTGGCACCGCTGCAAATCCCTGCTTCCCTGTGCGAAGGGACTTTCTATTCACTTTCATGTTATTTTATTTTTACCTTGACTCATCACCTTCTCAAATAAGTACCAGGCCTAAGAGCATTGTTGTAATCCTCATGATTTGTGTCTAGTTAAACGTTGTTTCTAGCATGGCTGGATCTCCTCTACCATGAATTACAATGTCTAGTTGCTACTTGAACTTTGGAGGTGCTCTGCATTTATGTTTTGCGGTCTAAAAAAGGGCTAGCGAGATACCATTGTTGTCATATTATATCATGATTGTTTTGACAAATTGTTAATGTTTGAGTTATCTCATTATTGCTTGCTAGTGATTATGCCATTGATATGAGCTAATATAGTTTCTAAGGGTTATTGCCGATATGATTAGTCATCATTTATGCTGAAAAACCTAGGTGCTCTCTAAGCGTGTATATGTAAACAAGAACAAAAGAGTTCGTAAAAGTTTTCCTTTCTCACTTTCAGTTTGTCAACTGAATTGCTTGAGGACAACCAATGGGATAATCTTGGGGGAGTTGATACGTCTCCATTGTATCTACTTTTCTTAACACTTTTGCTCTTGTTTTAGACTCTAACTTGCATGGTTTGAATAAAACTAACCCGGACTGACGTTGTTTTCAGCAGAGCTATCATGGTGTTTTTTTTGTGTAGAAATAAAAGTTCTCAGAATTGGGCAAAAATTATGGAGATTTTTTATGGAATAAAAGAAAATTACTGGAACCAAGAGCCACTAGAGGGGAGGGGCACACGCCCACTAGGCACTAGGGCATGACACCCCCTCTTGGTGCACCTTGGTGGGTAGAGGGGCCCTGAGGGCTCTGCTGGCCCTAATCTCAGTGCTATAAAATCCTATTTTTGGAGAAAAAGTAGGGGAGGAAGTTTTGACGCGTTACACGATACACAGCCGCCATCACCTCTTGTTCTTCATTGGGAGGCCAGATCGGGAGTCCGGTTGGGGCTCCGGAAAGGGGAATGTTCGGTCTTCGTCATCACCAACCCTCCTTCATTGCCAATTCCATGATGCTCCCCATCGGGATTGAGTAATTCCTTCATAGGCTCGCTGGTCAGTGAGGAGTTGGATGAGATTCATCAATGGAGTTAGTTTTGTTAGGGATTGATCCCGAGTATCCACTATGTTGAGAGCTTGATATTGCTATGACCGCTACAAGAAATATGTCAACTTGTGACCTTCGGCAAGTGACCTTTGAAGAAATGGTGGTAAATCTACGAACATTTGAGACCAATTGGTCGTAAGCTGTTCGGGGTCTCCAAAGCTAAACCATAATGACAAATTTGGCGAGAAAGGTTGTAATTCCTTGACAAGAAATTGTCGTAAAGCACACAACACTAATATGCTGCCTTATTTCTAGCTCATCATGACCGATATAGATGGTCATAGCCTTGTAAATTGTGGTGCATTACTATGACTAGGCGCCACCTCATCAGTTTTGCCTATGTGTAATGTCCATGTGTCAATTTTTCCCTAAGTTGTGAAGCAGCCTACATTTTTGTCATTCCCAAAATTCCCAAAATATTCTCATAAATTCTTTGGATTTTATATTCCTCAAATATGTCAAAAGCCTTCCTTCCCTATTTCAAAAATAATTCAGAAATAATCATTTTCCTATTCTGTTCAAAATAGCACTTTGTGAAGGAAGTGTTATTTACATTTTCTAGATTGTCGTCAAATTTTTTGGGCACTCTTTGCTATCCAAATCATTGTCTCATGAAAAAAATCATCTCCATTTTACTAGTAAATATTTCTCAGCAAATTTCCAAAGTTTCTATCCAGCTAGAACCTTTGTGAAGGAAGTGTTAGCTAGGAATATCCTAATGAGTTGATTTTTTGCCACATCCTCTATATGCTCAAATTATAGCTCTCCACAAAATATGAGCCCCATCTAACAATCCATGTGAGCTTACCATCCACTCTTTGTTTCTAGTAATATTTTTGGTTTGTGAGGCAACTATATTTTATATTTCTTTATAATTGATGAAAATTTACGAGGACATGACCCTAACCATAGAACCTCCCTCCACCAAATTTTAGCTCATTTAATTCAGCGAACTTCCCTCAATATTTTTCCCAATGTTCTCTTCACTAGAGAGCATTGTGAAGGAAGTACCATTTTTATTTATCCAAATGGTATGAAAATTTTAAAGTGCCTTCATATGACCAAATTATTATCCTCCTCCAAATTGCAGCTTAGTCCAATCATCTATGTGAGCCAGCTTCAATTTCTATTTTCTGTTCAGATTGGCACATTGCAAAGTGTCGAGGTTTTGTCACGGCAGATGTCCTCGTCAATGCACTTTGTGGCGAGGCCATCATTGTGGTGTGGCGACTCGAAGGGGTTGATTGGGAAATGAGAGGCTGATTTACCCACGTTCGGCCCCTCCGATGGAGGTAAAAGCCTACGTCCTCCTTTGTGCTTGTATTGATGGGAATCTCGATTACAAGCGGGCAGAACCGCTAACCTAGATCTCGAGGTTTCGTACTTGATCTCCCTGGTTTGAGGGTTCTCCTTTATATATAGGTAGAAGCCTCGAGCCTACAGTGGAGTTTGGGTCGAATAAGCACCCGTGTTCTACCACAACTCTACCTTGTCTCTCTTCTTATGTTAGGAAGGCTTCTGGCGTCTCTTGCCTTGTATATCTTTAAGACACTATGTTCTGGTGATGGGCCACTTGGTGGCTTGTCGACTTAGTCCTCTGGCCGATCTTCTCACGTTGTCCTTGCGGCTTGATCCAGCCCCATCGGGCGGGTTACATCTTGGGGTTATATCCCTGACATTGGGCCCTAGGTTGACTTGAACTTTGTTCGTGTCAAGCTATTTTGACCAAGATACAATGAGTCAGCTACTTTTTTGTCTTTGTCGCAATCTTTTTTACTATCGGCTTGTAATTTTCAGATCCTTGTTTCCCTGACATCACTTGCCAGATTTAAGGCCATCGCATCATCATCATAACTGGTCCTGTATGCACCCTTGTCCCGGAAATCGAGGCGTCGTCCCGTTAGTGTTTTTACTGCGACTCATCTATTCCCGTGCCTTGTAGTTGTCCCGACAGATATAATAAAATGGGTGAAAACCTTTCTTTTTCACTTTTACCCTCTCGTCCGATAATCTTAGTCTCGCCCGAGTGCCGATTCGCACCATTGCCGCCTTCTTGCTTTCGACAGCTATCCGTCATTGTTACAATCCCTTGCTCCTTCCTGGTTTCACTCGGGCTGCTTCGACACCTTTGTTGATCGATGAGGTATGTTACTCTTTCCTTTCGTAAATTACTCATCTGAATTACCCCTGGAGTTCTTTGGAGACCTCAAGGATTCCTTCTTTTAGTACATCAGTTGGGGCACGTTGCATGGGAAACACAAAATTTCCTACTCACACATAAGATCTATCCATGGTGATGACCATCTACGAGAAGAGAGACCGGATCCACATACCCTTGTAGATTGCTAAGCGGAAGCGTATGTAATGCGGTTGATGTAGTCAAACATTTTGTGATCCAAATCGTAGTCTGTCCCGCGATCTCATCATGATCCGCCACGCGATCCCATCACAATCCATCCCGATCTAGTGCCGAACGGACGACACCTCCGTGTTCAGCACACGTACAACTTGATGACGATCTCTGACTTCTTGATCCAGCAAGAGGAGGCAAAGAGGTAGCTGAGTTCTCTGATAGACTAACAACATGGTGGCGATGGTGGTGGTGCTACCTCGGGAGGGCTACGCCTAGCACTACCGAAACCGCGAACGGAGGAGAAAGCGATCTAGGGAAAGAAAGGGGCGCCAAGGGCTTCGTGTGTGCTCGTGGGGCACCCCTACCCTCTATATATAGATGGAGGGGCGTGAGGACCAGCCCCTCCAAGCCCTAGGGCATAGCCAAGGGGGAGGAGGTGGAATCTTAGTCCCCCTCCTTCCCTTCCATACAAAGGTGGACTTTCCACCTTTCCCAACTGCATGGGCCTCGAGGTACTTGTGCGTTTGGCCCAATAAGACCACAATCTATCCCCTCAGCCCATGCAAACCCTTGGTACATGGTAGAACCCTTGGTGGAATTCAGGACTTCTTTGGAAGTTTCTAAAACCTTCTAGAAGCTTCTTGGTACAATACCGGAAAAACCCAAAACTTTTTCGGTAGCCAAAATATGACTTCCCATATATAAATCTTTACCTCCGGAGCATTCTGGAGTTCCCCGTGACGTTTGGGATCTCATCTAGGTCTCCGAACAACTGTCGGTTACCATCACACATAACTCAGTAATACCAAATCATCACTGAACCTTAAGTGTGCACACCCTGCGGGTTCGAGAACTATGCATAGATGACCGAGACACTCTCCGGCCAATAACCAATAGCGGGACCTGGATGTCCATATTGGATCCTACATATCCTATGAAGATATTTACCAGTTGAACCACGATGTCAAGGATTCAATCAATCCCTTACACTATTCCCTTTGTTCATGAGTATGTTACTTTCCCGAGATTCGATCGTCGGTATCTCTATACCTAGTTCAGTCTCGTTACCGGCAAGTCTCTTTACTCGTTCCGTAATACAAGATCTCATGGCTAACTCCTTAGTCACATTGCTTGCAAGCTTCTTGTGATATTGTATTACCGAGTGGGCCCAGAGATACCTCTGAGTCATACGGAGTGACAAATCCCAGTCTCGATTCACGCCAACCCAACAGACACCTTCGGAGGTACCTGTAGAGCACCTTTATAGTCACCCAGTTACGTTGTGACGTTTGATACACACAAGGCATTCCTCCGGTGTTTGGGAGTTGCATGATCTTATGGTCATAGAAACACATACTTGACATGCAAAAAACAGTAGCAATAAACTAACACGATCACATGCTACGTTCATAGTTTTGGTCTTCTCCATCACATCATTCTCCTAATGATGTGATCCCCTTATCAAATGACAACTTATGTCTATGGTCAGGAAACCTTGACCATCTTTGATCAACGTGCTAGTCCTTAGGGGCTCACTAGGGACAGTATGTTGTCTATGTATCCACACATGTATTTCAGTTTCCAACAAATACAATTCTAGCATGGATAATAAACGTTTATCATGAAGAAGTAAATATAAAATAACAAATTTATTATGGCCTCTAGGGCATATTTCCAACATCATCAACACTCCAATTTCTTCATGTTTTGAAGCCTTCATTTCCATCGCAGCAGGATAATAGACATGAATAACTTCTTCTTCCTTGCAGTATGTTTTAGTTTTCTCCCAGAAACCTTCGTGATATAGATTGACTGCCCCTATCATGCCTTTAGTGTTTATAATTTTCCGTTTCCAAAACTTTTCTAGATCCACGGTTGTCGCAAAGTTTGGTGAAACCTATTTGCCTTCTACTCCATAAAGTTGTGAAAAAATTACTTGGGGAAACTCAAGCTGTTTGTGATCAAGTTGGCTTGGAGCCTTTCAACGCGCTCAACCTGGCACCTCTAGTAAGGATCCTAACTTATCATCTTGAGTACCTTTGCAATATTTTCTTCAACTTTCTTGAGCACCTTTGTTTAATCTGCTAAAATCTTGCAGGCTTGTTCATTTTGGAAGAAGAATAGGAAAGACCCGGCTAGTAAACCAAAGGTCGCCTCTATTAAGAAAAGGAGTAAAGTGGCTATCACCGCCTCAGCATTCCAAGACGAGTCACCTTTAGCCAACATATCTGTACAATCCGCTTCTCGACAACTCCAAGACAAGGTGCCACATAGTCCAACTCTTTCTCATCCACGGGCTGGTCTTTTTAAAATATCCCTGAATTCTGATGACTTGGATTATCTAGAATCGTTTCCCTCGTCTACCGACTCTTCTTTCGTGATGTTGCCGCCTTTCATTGTTAACCAAGGGTAAGTTTCCTCAGTTTTGGCGGTATATACTTGTCTATATAGTTTTTTTTATCTAAACACTACTTGAATCAGGGAATTTACCATCAGCCAGTTCTTTGCCGTCTGCTTGCTGAAGGCAAAGAGCCTCTTTGTCGTCAGCTTCCACAGAACAGATGACAAAGGAATGGCTGTTGGCAAAGATCCTATTTGCCATCAGCCATCTCTTTGCCGTTTGCCAGCACATAACAAAGAAGGGCAAGGCAGACGACAAAGGAGTGGCTGTTGACAAATAACATATTTGCCATCAGCGAACCCTTTGCCGTCTACCAGTGGATGACACAGAAGGTGTATGCAGACGACAAAGGGGACGACCACCGCCAACCCTAATGGCCGGCACCAACCCCACCCCACCCCTTTGCCGTCTACCTCCACCACTTTGTCGTCCGCCTACAGACGACAAAGGGGACGACCCCATAACGATCAGCGCCCACACACCGGCCCCTCTCTCTCCCACTCTATTCACCCCACGTGCTCACCCGCCTCCCTCTCTCTCGCCCCTGTCGACCCTGAGCGCCGCCGCTGCACCATTGCAGCCGCGCCGACCCCCCACCCCGGCCTAGCCACCCACTCCTCCTTGCACCGCCCCCACCCTGCAACCGGCCACCCTTCATCGGGCCTCCCCATACGCCGCTCCCCCACCCTACAACCGGCCACCCCTCCTCCCCCACACAGGTGCACCTGTCACACCGGACGCCCGTGCCACCCCTCGGCACCCCCACACCGCCCCAACCCCCACTGCCTCTGGCCACCCACAAGGTAACTGTTTTTCATTTTTTGCCGCACTTTAGTTGATTAGTTTAGTTTAGTGGTAGTTGAGTTTAGTTCAGTGATACTTTAGTTTAGCGGTAGTTTAGTTTAGTTGGTCATTTTTTGTTCTTTTTTTGCTATTTTCCTTTTTTACTTTAGTTTAGTTTAGTGGTAAGTAGTTTAGTTTAGTTGGTAGTTTAGTTTAGTTTACAAGGATGAGAAGAGGAGAAGAGGAGGAGGAGAAGAAGAAGAAGAGGAGGAGAAGAGGAGAAGAGGAGGAGAAGAAGAAGAAGAAGAGGAAGAGGAGAAGAAGAACAACAAGAAGAGGAGGATAAGAGGAGAGGAAAGAGGAACAATAAAAAGAAGGAAGAGAAAGAAGAAGAAGAAGAGAAGAAGAAAAGAAGAAGAGGAGAAGGAAAGAAGAAGAAGAAGAAGGAATAGAAGAAGGAGAAGAAGGGGAAGGGGGAGGAGGATAAGAAGAAGAAGAAGAAGAAGAAGAAGAAGAAGAAGAAGAAGAAGAAGAAGAAGAAGAAAAGGAAGAAAAGGAAGAAGACGAAGAAGAAGAAGAAGAGGAAGAAGATGAAAAAAGAAGAGGATGAAGAAGAAAATGACACCCTGACACCCCGACACGATGCCCCAACACCCCGACACGATGCCACGACACCTCGACGCGATGCCCCGACACGACATCCCAACGACATGCCAACACGAAACTTCGCGCAACAGTTAATATGCCGCCTCGATGCCACTGACCCCTAACCCCCAACCCCCGCCACCTCTTCGGCATCTTGTTGACCGAAAAGGTGATCTTCGGCCTTCGAGAGGGGACCTCTACAGGAGAATGCTCGGAGAGGAGAGGAGAGGCACAGAAGAGAGGTCCCCGAAACTGGAAGAGTTGGCATGCTGACCCGTCGACCGTGCATCGCCATACCTGAGGGCATCGGGGACGAGCGAGTTAGGGGGATCCTCGATGTTGATGGAACCCTAAATGACATACATATAGGTCATATATTTGTGTTAGGTCATATATTTTTCGATTTTATTAATGAACACAAACTATTTGTGTTGATAAGGTGGATTTATGATACGTCTCCATCGTATCTACTTTTCCAAAGTCTTTTGCCCTTGTTTTGGACTCTAATTTGCATGATTTGAATGGAACTAACCCGCTCTAACGTTGTTTTCAGCAGAATTGCCATGGTGTTGTTTTTGCGTAGAAATAAAAGTTCTCGGAATGACCAGGAAATTTACGAGGATTTTTGTGGAATATAGAAAAAATACTGGCGCAAGAATCTACCGGACGAGGGGAGTGAGGAACCCACAAGCCCACTACGCGCGGGCCCCCCTGGCCGCGCCTAGCAGGCTTGTGGGGCCCTCAGGGCTCCACCGCCTCCAACCTCAGCTCTATTTAGTCCCTCTCGCCCGAAAAAAAAATCAAGGAGGAGAGTTCATTGCGTTTTACGATACGGAGGCACCGCCACCACCTCTTCTTCCTCTGGAGGGCAGATCTGGAGTCCGTTCTGGGCTCCGGAGAGGTGAGATCGTCGCCATCGTCATCACCAACCTTCCTTCATCGCCAATTCCATGATGCTCTTCACCGTTCGCGAGTAATCTCATCATAGGCTTGCTAGACGGTGATGGGTTGGATGAGATCTATCATGTAATCGAGTTAGTTCTGATGGGGATTGATCCCTAGTATCCACTATGTTCTGAGATTGATGTTGCTACTACTTTGCCATGCTTAATGCTTGTCACTAGGGCCCGAGTGCCATAATTTCAGATCTGAACCTATTATGTTCTCGTCAATATATGTGTGTTCTTGATCCTATATTGCAAGTTGTAGTCACCTACTATGTGTTATGACCCGGCAACCCCGGAGTGACAATAGCCGGAAAAACTCCCGGAGATGACCATAGTATGAGGAGTTCATGTATTCACTAAGTGCTAATACTTTTTTCCGGTTCTCTATGAAAAGGAGAACTTTAATATCCCGTAGTTTCCGTTAGGACCCCGCTGCCACGGGAGGGATGGACAAAAGATGTCATGCAAGTTCTTTTCCCTAAGCACGTATGACTATATACGGAATGCATGCCTACATTACATTGACCAACTCGAGCTAGTTACATATCTGTCCATGTTATAACTGTTGCATCATGAATATCATCCGGCATAATTATCCATCACCGATCCAATGCCTACGAGTATTTTCCTACTGGTCCTTGCTACGTTACTTTGCCGCTACTGCTGTCACTGCTGCTACTGTTACTCTGCTGTTACTGCTGTCACTGCTGCTACTGTTACTGCTACTGCTGTCACTGCTGCTACTGTTACCGTTGCTATTATTGCTATCACTACCTTGCTACTGATACTTTGCTGCAGATACTAAGTCTTTCAGGTGTGGTTGAATTGACAACTCAGCTGCTAATACTCGAGAATATTCTTTGGCTTCTCCTTGTGTCAAACCAAGAAATTTGGGTTGAATACTCTACCCTCGAAAACTGTTGCGATCCCCTATACTTGTGGGTTATCAAGACTATTTTTTGGCGCCGTTGTCGTGGAGGCATAGATCTATTCTCTGAGTCACTTAGGATTTATGTCTGTTGATCACTATGAGGAATCCGAAAGATCCAAGAACTAAAGTCTTGCCCTCAACTACGAGGACAGGTAAGGAACTACCATCTAGCTCTGCACTTGATTCACCTTGAGTTATGAGTAAGTTTGCGACACCACCTCCTAATAGAAATTTTGATGTGTCGCCTGTGCTTGATGATGCTACTTCTACTGTCCATGGTGCTTGTGATGATGCTTTGCTTGATACTCCTTTGCCACTAGGTGCATTCCTTGATGCACAAATTGCTAGAGTTGCTGCTGAATGTGATGATACTTTTGAAACTGCTGAGATTATTGAAGTAGAACCTGCTATTTCACCTGTTAGAACTAGCTCTCCTAGATATGAATTACCTGATATACCTAAGGGTTATGTTATGGAGGGAGAGATAGCTGAGGACTTTCTTGCTTGTAAGGATAGCTATGATGTTGAGAATTTACTGCACAAGTGGAAAGAACAATCTCTGAATGCTAGGATGAAATACGACCCTAAGTTTGCTACTTCGCCTATCTTTGTGACCGGTAAGCATTATGAATTCTCTGTCAACCCTGAGTTAATCACTTTGGTCGAATCTGATCCTTTTCATGGTTATAAGTCTGAAACGGTTGTAGCACATCTTACTAAGCTGCACGATATAGCCACCTTATTCACGAGTGAGGAAAAGATCCGCCACGACTACTATATCCTTAAGCTGTTTCCTTTCTCGCTAAAGGATGATGCTAAGACTTGGTTCACTTCTCTTGCTCCTAGTTGTGTGCGTAGTCCCCAGGATATAATCTACTACTTCTATGAGAAATATTTCCCTGCCCATAAGAAACAAGCTGCCTTGCAGGAAATATATAACTTTATGCAAGTTGAAGAATAGAGTCTCCCACAAGCTTGGGGGAGGCTTGTCCAGCTACTGAATGCTTTGCCTGATCACACTCTTGAGAAAAAAAAGGAAATACTTGATATCTTCTATAATGGACTAACCGATGCTTCTAGGGACCACCTAGATAGTTGTGCTCGTTGTGTTTTCAGGGAACAAACTATGGAACAAGCTGATATTCTATTGAGTAATATCTTGTGCAATGAGAATTCTTGGACTATTCCCGAACCACCTCCGAAGCCAACTCCGAAGAAAAGAGGTATCCTATTCCTCAGTCCTGAAGATATGCAAGAAGCTAAGAAATCTATGCAAGAGAAAGGCATTAAATCTGAAGATGTCAAGAATCTACCACCTATCAAAGAGATCCATGGTCTTGATAACCCGATATAGGTAGTAGAGGTAAATTCTCTTTGTAGATTCAGTGAGAGTGATATTCCTTTTGATAAACCTGCTAGCTTATGCTTAGATGAATTTGATAACTTTGTTGCCAAACAACAAAGTTTCAATGATTATGTTAGCAGACAATTGGAACAGAATGCTCGAGTGCTTAGGAATTTAAGTGCTTGTGTGGATAGAAATATCAATGATCTTAAGCTTCTGAGTAAACATGCCTCTATGGTCACTACTCAGGTAGAACAAGTACTTAAGGCTCAGAGTCGTCACTAGAGGCGGTAGAATGACCCAGGAACCTTTGTATCCTGAGGGTCATCCTAAGAGAATTGAACAAGATTCTCAAGGAGTTAGCACTAATGCACCTAGTCATCCTAGAAAGAAAAAGAAAGATGATAGGAACTTGCATGCTAGCAACCCTGTTGCTGTTACACCCGAGAGTCCAAACGATGTTTCTATTTCTGATGCCGAAACACAATCTGGTGATGAACATGAGCCTAGTGATAATATCAATGGTGATGTTCATGATGATGCTCAAGCTAGAAATGATAAGGATGTGGAGATTGAACCTAGTGTTGATCTTGATAACCCACAACCTAAGAATAGAAGATACGATAGGAACAACTTCATTGCTAAGAAGCATAGTAAAGAAAGAGAACCATGGGTCCAGAAACCCATGCCCTTTCCTCCTAAACCATCCAAGAAAAAGGATGATGAGGATTTTGAGCGATTTGTTGAAATGATTAGACCTGTCTTTCTGCAAATGCATTTGACAGATATGCTCAAAATGTCTCCTTATGCTAAGTACATGAAGGATATTGTGACTAATAAGAGGAGGATACCTGAGGTTGATATTTCCACCATGTTTGCCAATTACACCTTCAAGGGTGGAACTCCTAAGAAACTAGGTGATCCTGGAGTGCCCACTATACCTTGCTCCATTAAAGGAAACTACATTAGAACTCCTTTATGCGACCTTGGAGCCGGTGTTAGTTTTATGCCTCTCTCTCTTTATCGTAGACTTGAATTGGACAAGTTGACACCCACTGAAATCTCCTTGCAAATGGCTGACAAATCATCTGCTTTCCCTATCGGCATTTGCAAGGACGTGCCTATTATGGTTGCTAACGTTACTATCTTAATGGACTTTGCTATTCTTGATATTCCCGAGGATGATGCCATGGCGGTCATCCTTGGAAGACCCTTTTAAACACTGCAGGGGCTGTTATAGATTGCAACAAAGGCAATGTCACTTTCCATGTCAATGGTAATGAGCATACAGTGCACTTTTCGAAGAAACAATATCGAGTACATTGCATCAATGCTATTGAAAAAACTTCATCGATTCTTATTGGGAGCTTTGAATGCCCTATACCTACTGTCAAGATGAAGTATGGTTTTCTTTTTGGGGATATGCACATCCCCATTGAGGTAACCTAGTGACTATTGAAAAATTATCCCTTTTCTTATGCGATTCGAAAAAGTTTGTCAAGGAGACTTGATCAATCTCATTGACAAATTTCTTTTGATAACCATGAGATGGATGAATCTAAGAGTCACAAACCTCTGTTCCAAACCTTTACCTTCGGTTGCTTAGAAAAAAAATGATAGATTTAGCTTTAGTTTTTCCTGTTTTCTGCTTTTTTGCGTCCCGTAGAAAAGTGTACCGAAAAAAAAAGTTCTCCGAATGCCCTGAAAATCAAGTATGATTTTTTCTGGAATTTTTGAAAAATTCTGAGATGGAGAGCTAGTCAGGGGGATGCACCAGTGGGCCACAAGCCCAGGAGGCGCGGGCACCCCCCTGGCCGCACCTACCAGGCTTGTGGGGCCCATGTTTCCCCCTTCACTTATTCAAGCTCCCATCTCCTTCTCCTACCTCCAGAAAAAATCATTCTACAACTCAAACCCGTGTTCTTGCTCTTCTTGCTGCGATTTTCGATCTCCTTGTGGCGAGCCCCATTCACCAAACTGTTTTGGGGGAATTGTTACTTGGTATGTGATACGTATCCAACGTATCTATAATTTTTGATGGTTTCATGCTATTATCTTGTCAAACTTTGGATGTTTTGCATGCCTTTTATATATTTTTTGGGACTAACTTATTAACTCAGTGCTAAGTGCCAGTTCCTGTTATTTCCATGTTTTTGACCCCTTTCAGAGGAGAATTTGAAACGGAGTCCAAACGGAATAAAATCCCCGAAAAGATTTTTTCCTTAACAGAAGAAGATCGAGAGACTTGAGAGCCAAGGAAGGGGGTCCCTAGGGGCCCCACAAGCCCCCTCACCACGGCCAGGAGGGGAGGCCGCGACCACCAGGCTTGTGGGCCCCCTAGACCTCCTTTGCCCTAGGTTTTGCGCCTATATATCCCTAATAATTCCACAAATAATCAGGAGATCATCGAAAGTACTTTTCCGCCGCCTCAAGCTTCTGTCTCCGCAAGATCCCATCTGGGGCACGTTCTGGTGCCCTGCCGGAGGGGGGATTCGGATACGGAGGGCTTCTTCAACAACACCATGACCTCTCCGATGATGCGTGAGTAGTTCACCATAGACCTACGGGTCCATAGCTAGTAACTAGATGGCTTCTTCTCTCTCTTGGATCTTGAATACAAAGTTCTCAATGATCTTCATGGAGATCTATCCGATGTAATCTTCTTTTGCGTTATGTTTGTTGAGATCCGATGAATTGTGGATTTATGATCAGATTATGTATGAATCTTATTTGAGTTTCTTCTGATCTCTCTTATGCATGATTTCATATCCTTGTAATTCTCTTCGAGTTGTGGGTTTTGTTTGGCCAACTAGATCTATGATTCTTGCAATGGGATAAGTGCTTGGTTTTGGGTTCATACCGTGCGGTGACCTCACCTAGTGAGAGAAGGGGTAGCGAGCCATGCATCGTGCTTTTGCCATCAAGGGTAAAAAGATGGGGTTTTCATCATTGGTTTGAGTCTATCCCTTTACATCATGTCATCTTTCTTAAGGCATTACTCTGTTCGTCATGAACTCAATACACTAGATGCATCCTGGATAGCGGTCCATGTGTGGAGTAATAGTAGTAGATGCAGAAAGTATCGGTCTACTTGTCTCGGACGTGATGCCTATATGTATGATCATTGCCTTAGATATCGTCATGACTTTGCGTGGTTCTATCAATTGCTCGACAGTAATTTGTTCACCCACCGTGTTATTTTCTATTTTGAGAGAAGCCTCTAGTGAACACTATGCCCCCCAGGTCTACTCCACACCATATTTTCAGCCTTACACTTTTTACTTCGTTGCACTTTCCGCCTTCAGATCTTACTTTGCAGACAATCTTGAAGGGATTGACAACCCCTTTATAGCGTTGGGTGCAAGCTCGTTTGTGTTTGCGCAGGTACTCTAGACTTGATGAGACTCTCCTACTCGATCGATACCTTGGTTCTCAAACTGAGGGAAATACTTACTGCTCCTTTGCTGCATCACCCTTTCCTCTTCAAGGGAAAAACCAACGCAAGCAAGTCTCCATCAACGTGTCAATTTCTGGCGTTGTTGTTTGAGAAGTAGCAAGAAGAATTTCTGGCGCCGTTGCCGGGTAGGAAGATCAAGTCAAGAACTCATCGAAGTAGGTGTTGCAAACTCATCTCTTGCATTTACTTTGTTTGCCAGTTGCCTCTCGTTTCCCTCTCCCCCACTTCACAATTTTCCTTTTTCGTTTGCCTTTTTCGTTCGCCTTCTCGTTTGCCCTTTTCTCTCGCTTGTTTTCTGTTCGTTTGTGTGGGATAGTCTACCTGTCGTCATGGCTAGATCCACCACTTCGAACGATACTCCCGAGAGCGAAGTTCTCAATTTTAAACAAATTGAGGAAGAAAACTTGAAGGACGCTTGGTATAGGATTTGCAATGCTCAGAGTAGATCTACTCAAAGGCAATCCACTACCGTCCTGCATCGCAGTTTTTATGTGGGTGTTTCTCCTTGGAATAGGTATATTCTTGACACCATCGTAGGTGGAAATTTCTTGGGTAGCCATACCGTTGACTCTTACGGTGCCGTAATAAATTTGGTAGGCTCACCCCCACTCATGGTTAATGGAACTACCTTGACTCTGGAACATGTGATGCGTAGCCTGGACGTCATTGAAAATAAAGTTGCTACGATTGAACTAGTTGAGAATTTGGATAAAAAGATCCACAATCAAATCACTCAGTACGGATCCAAGGTGGGAATGGTTTTGAAAAATTTAAAGGAGAAGGAACCCATAGTTAACGAAAAACTAGGTCATGATTCCGCTAGGATTGGCAAACTAGAGGATGTTATAACCAACTTGGGTTCCGCTTTTGCCGCTGTGCAGAATACTCCAAACTTTGCCCACAATAAGGTCACCAAGTCTGTTTTTGTTCCCAAAAATAGTGGTGAATCATATATCAAGAAAGATGAAAACCTTAAGATGATAAGTGATCAGGCTACTTATGGTTTGAGCACCAAAGATGACGATACATGATTCTATCGCTTTTATGCCTAGCTAAGGGCGTTAAACAATAGCGCTTGTTGGGAGGCAACCCAATGAATTTATCTTTTTCGTTCTGTTTTGTTGGTTCCACACCATCATAATTCTGTTGTGATTGTGTTTTTTGTGTTTGAGCCAAGAAAAATCTTTATGACTAGTCTTGGTGATGGTTGTTTGATCCTGCTGGAAAAAGACAGAAACTTTTCACTCACGAGACGATTTTTCATTTTTATTCAGAAAGAGATTTTGAGTTGATTCTTTTTGCTTATGGTTTATATGCCTTTTTCCCAGGCATTCATAAGTTTTCAGATTTTTTGAGGTAACATAAGTATACGAAGTATACAAATTGCTACACACTGGTCTGTTTTTGACAGATTCTCTTTTTGTTGAGTTGGTTGCTTGTTTTGATGAAACTATGTTTAGTATCGGGGGGTCACTACTGAAATCCAGAAATTTGCCGTCTGCCAAGGCGGACGGCAAAGGGGGCAACCACGGACGGCAAAGGCTTTGCCATCTGCCCCCTCATGGCAAAGTAGACGGTAAAAAAAAATCCGGTGAAGAGGCTCTTTGCCGTCTGCCTCTGCAAAGCGGACGGCAAAGAATCTTTGCCATGAGGGTGCAGACGGCATATATTGCATCGTCCCCGTTAAGTGTTAACGGCAGGCCTCCTCTCTTTGCCGTCTGCCATACCCTCTTTGCCATGAGGGGGGTGACGGCAAAGAGGGGAAAGAGAGAGGGGCAGATTCCTCCCTTGCCGTCTGCCTTCCCCCCTTTGCCATGAGGGGGCAGACGGCAAAGAGGGGAGAGAGAGAGGGGTAGATTCCCCCTTTGCCGTCTGCCTTCCCCCATGCTTGATACGTCTCCAACATATCTATAATTTTTTATGGTTTCATGCTATTATCTTGTCAAACTTTGGATGTTTTGCATGCCTTTTATATATTTTTTGGGACTAACTTATTAACTCAGTGCTAAGTGCCAGTTCGTGTTTTTTCCATATTTTTTACCCCTTTCACAGGAGAAGTTGAAACACATTACAAACGGAATAAAATCCCCAAAAAGATTTTTTCCGTAACAGAAGAAGATCGGGAGACTTGAGAGCCAAGGCAGGGGGTCCCCAGTGGCCCCACAAGCCCCCTCACCGCGGCCAGTGGGGGAGGCCGCGGCCACCAGGCTTGTGGACCCCTTGGGCCTCCTTTGCCCTAGGTTTTGCGCCTATATATCCCCAAAAACTCCACAAAAAATTAGGAGATCATCGAAAGTACTTGTCCGCCGCCGCAAGCTTCTGTCTCCGCAAGATACCATTTGGGGCACGTTCTGGTGCCCTGTCGGAGGGGGATTCGGATACGGAGGGCTTCTTCATCAACACCATGACCTCTCCAATGATGCGTGAGTAATTCACCATAGACCTACGGGTCCATAGCTATTAGCTAGATGGCTTCTTCTCTCTCTTGGATCTTCAAACAAAGTTCTCCATGATCTTCATGGAGATCTATCCGATGTAATCACTACTGAAATTCAGAAATTTGCCGTCTGCCAAGGCAGACGGCAAAGGGGGCAACCACACACGGCAAAGGCTTTGCCGTCTGCCCCCTCATGGCAAAGTAGACGGCAAAAAAAAATCCGGTGAAGAGGCTCTTTGCCGTCTGCTTTCACAAAGCGGACGGCAAAGAATCTTTGCCATGAGGGGGCAGACGGCAAAGTAAATGGGACGGCATATATTGCAACGTCCCCGTTAAGTGTTAACGGCAGGCCTCCTCTCTTTGCCGTCTGCCTTCCCCCCTTTGCCATGTGTTGGCAGACGGCAAAGAGGGGAGAGAGAGGGGGCAGATACCCTCTTTGCCGTCTGCCTTCAACCCTTTGCCATGTGTTGGCAGACGGCAAAGAGGGGAGAGAGAGGGGGCAGATTCCCGCTTTGCCATGTGCCTTCCCCCCTTTGCCATGTGTTGGCAGACGGCAAAGAGGGGAGAGAGAGGGGGCAGATTCCCCCTTTGCCATGTGCCTTCCCCCCTTTGCCATGTGTTGGCAGACGGCAAAGAGGGGAGAGAGAGGGGGCAGATTCCCTCTTTGCCATGTGCCTTCCCCCCTTTGCCATGTGTTGGCAGACGGCAAAGAGGGGAGAGAGAGGGGGCAGATTCCCTCTTTGCCATGTGCCTTCCCCCCTTTGCCATGTGTTGGCAGACGGCAAAGAGGGGAACCAGCCCCTTTTTTATTTATTTTTTGTTATATCCAGCATTTTTAACAATAATCAGGATATATATATATATTTGACATAAATAAATTTCTTTCCGTACTCATAACCATATTAAAATAACTCTGATCCATAATGCATACATATTATACAAGTTGCATCCGTACCAAACCATATATTACACCAGTTTCATCCACGTGCATACAAAGTTTCATATATTCATATACTACAATAGTTTCAATACAACCCATGGTACAAGAAATCATCTTCAAGCATTCCATCAACCAAGCTTCCCGTGAAGTGAAGGTAATCTGCAAAATGACAAATAAGAAAGTTAGAAAAATAATACTAGATGAAGTAGTGTATATATAGGTTATTTCGGAGAGAAATTAGCTAAGTATAGACAATTTAGGAGCTAACTAATCTAATTATGTCATTTAGGTGGAACCCTAGCTAACTATAGGTCGTTTCGGAGCTAACTTGGGTAAAATAGGTCATTCCGGAGAAAAGAAGAAGGAGAAGGAGAAGGAGGAAGAAGGAGGAAGAAGAAGGAGAAGTAAGAAGTAAAAGGAGGAGGAGGAGGAGGAGAAGGAGAAGGAAGAGGAGAAGAAGAAGAAAAGAAGAAGGAGAAGGAGAAGGAGGAGCTCCTTCTCCTTCTCCTTCTCCTCCTTCTTCTCCTTCTTCTTATCCTCCTCCCTCTCCTCCTTCTTCTCATCTTCTTCTTCTTCCTACCTTTCATTTTTCCTCTTTCTTCTCCTTTTGTCCCCTTCTTCGGGCTAAATTGGCTAAGAATGCCTTTTTGAAGAAAATTATGTCATTTCGAGGATAATTAGCTAAGTATAGATCATTTTTTATTAAATAGGTCATTTTGGAGCTAACTAAGCTAATTATGTCATTTCGTAGGATAATTAGCCTATTTAGCCTTTCTTGGATGAGTCTAAGCTACGTAGAAGAGGAGGAAGAGAAGAAGAAGTAAAAGAAGGAGGAGGAGGAGGAGGAGGAGGAGGAGGAGGAGAAGGAGAAGGAAGAGGAGAAGAAGAAGAAAAGAAGAAGGAGAAGGAGAAGGAGGAAGAAGGAGGAAGAAGAAGGAGAAGGAAGAAGTAAAAGGAGGAGGAGGAGGAGGAGAAGGAGGAGGAGGAGGAGAAGGAGAAGGAAGAGGAGAAGAAGAAGAAAAGAAGAAGGAGAAGGAGAAGGAGGACTCCTCCTCCTTCTCTCCTCCTTCTCCTCCTCCTCCTCCTCCTCCTCCTCCTTTTACTTCTTCTTCTCTTTCTCTTCTTATACGTAGCTTAGACTCATCCAAGAAAGGCTAAATAGGCTAATTATCCTACGAAATGACATACTTAGCTTAGTTAGCTCCAAAATGACCTATTTAATAAAAAATGACCTATACTTAGCTAATTATCCTCGAAATGACATAATTAGCTCCAAAAAGGCATTCTTAGCCAATTTAGCCCGAAGAAGGGGACAAAAGGAGAAGAAAGAGGAAAAATGAAAGGAAGGAAGAAGAAGAAGATGAGAAGAAGGAGGAGAGGGAGGAGGATAAGAAGAAGGAGAAGAAGGAGGAGAAGGAGAAGGATAAGAAAGAAGTAAAAGAAGGAGGAGGAGGAGGAGGAGGAGGAGGAGGAGGAGGAGAAGGAGAAGGAAGAGGAGAAGAAGAAGAAAAGAAGGAGAAGGAGAAGGAGGAAGAAGGAGGAAGAAGAAGGAGAAGGAGGAGCTCCTTCTCCTTCTTCTCCTCCTTCTTCTCCTTCTTCTTATCCTCCTCCCTCTCCTCCTTCTTCTCCTCTTCTTCTTCTTCCTTCCTTTCATTTTTCCTCTTTCTTCTCCTTTTGTCCCCTTCTTCGGGCTAAATTGGCTAAGAATGCCTTTTTGGAGCTAATTATGTCATTTCGAGGATAATTAGCTAAGTATAGGTCATTTTTTATTAAATAGGTCATTTTGGAGCTAACTAAGCTAATTATGTCATTTCGTAGGATAATTAGCCTATTTAGCCTTTCTTGGATGAGTCTAAGCTACGTAGAAGAAGAGAAAGAGAAGAAGAAGTAAAAGAAGGAGGAGGAGGAGGAGGAGAAGGAGAAGGAAGAGGAGAAGAAGAAGAAAAGAAGAAGGAGAAGGAGAAGGAGGAGCTCCTTCTCCTTCTTCTCCTCCTTCTTCTCCTTCTTCTTATCCTCCTCCCTCTCCTCCTTCTTCTCCTCTTCTTCTTCTTCCTTCCTTTCATTTTTCCTCTTTCTTCTCCTTTTGTCCCCTTCTTTGGGCTAAATTGGCTAAGAATGCCTTTTTGGAGCTAATTATGTCATTTCGAGGATAATTAGCTAAGTATAGGTCATTTTTTATTAAATAGGTCATTTTGGAGCTAACTAAGCTAATTATGTCATTTCGTAGGATAATTAGCCTATTTAGCCTTTCTTGGATGAGTCTAAGCTACGTAGAAGAAGAGAAAGAGAAGAAGAAGTAAAAGAAGGAGGAGGAGGAGGAGGAGAAGGAGAAGGAAGAGGAGAAGAAGAAGAAAAGAAGAAGGAGAATGAGAAGGAGGAGCTCCTTCTCCTTCTTCTCCTTCTTATCCTCCTCCCTCTCCTCCTTCTTCTCCTCTTCTTCTTCTTCCTTCCTTTCATTTTTCCTTTTTCTTCTCCTTTTGTCCCCTTCTTCGGGCTAAATTGGCTAAGAATGCCTTTTTGGAGCTAATTATGTCATTTCGAGGATAATTAGCTAAGTATAGGTCATTTTTTATTAAATAGGTCATTTTGGAGCTAACTAAGCTAATTATGTCATTTCGTAGGATAATTAGCCTATTTAGCCTTTCTTGGATGAGTCTAAGCTACGTAGAAGAAGAGAAAGAGAAGAAGAAGTAAAAGAAGGAGGAGGAGGAGGAGGAGAAGGAGAAGGAAGAGGAGAAGAAGAAGAAAAGAAGAAGGAGAAGGAGAAGGAGGATCTCCTTCTCCTTCTTCTCCTCCTTCTTCTCCTTCTTCTTATCCTCCTCCCTCTCCTCCTTCTTCTCCTCTTCTTCTTCTTCCTTCCTTTCATTTTTCCTTTTTCTTCTCCTTTTGTCCCCTTCTTCGGGCTAAATTGGCTAAGAATGCCTTTTTGGACCTAATTATGTCATTTCGAGGATAATTAGCTAAGTATAGGTCATTTTTTATTAAATAGGTCATTTTGGAGCTAACTAAGCTAATTATGTCATTTCTTAGGATAATTAGCCTATTTAGCCTTTCTTGGATGAGTCTAAGCTACGTAGAAGAAGAGAAAGAGAAGAAGAAGTAAAAGAAGGAGGAGGAGGAGGAGGAGAAGGAGAAGGAAGAGGAGAAGAAGAAGTAAAAGAAGGAGGAGGAGGAGGAGGAGGAGGAGGAGGAAGTCATTAGATGGAAGTCTAGCTATTTTTGAGCTAACTAAGCTAATTATGTCATTAGATGGAAGTCTAGCTATTTTGGAGCTAACTAAGCTAATTATGTCATTACATGGAAGTCTAGCTATTTTTGAGCTAACTAAGCTAATTATGTCATTAGATGGAAGTCTAGCTATTTTGGAACTAACTAAGCTAATTATGTCATTAGATGGAAGTCTAGCTATTTTTTATTAAAACACTAGAAATAACATACCTAAGTTAGGGTGAAGCACGGTGGCTCTGGCTTGTTTCACCTGGAGAAGGCTGCCCTGGAGAAGGCTCGACTGTAGAAGGGTCGTGCGATGCGTTTCGGGAGATATTCTGCACCAAACATCGTTTGCAATGTATAGTTAGCATAAGGACACTCTTAAGATCACTGCACTGAAATGAAACTCACCGTCCCCGCCACGTTAATGACTGGCATCGGCGGAGGGACTTGGCCGCTCTTCTCGCACATAGACTGTACATTTGGTTTCGACAAGTCAAACTTTTTATTTATTAATGAAACGGACATTCAAATGCAAGATTTTATATAACATGAAGAAGAAACTTACCACGAAGAGCTCGTATATGGCCCTGTTAGACGCATCATTCCGTGCCCTCTCCGCCTCCATCAATGCAGTCGTCCTCTCCTCCAGTTCCCTAATTTCCTTATCCTTCTCCGCTATAGCCGCCTGCATTGCCTCTCTCTCTTTCTGAATAGCAGCCTGCAACACAACTCATTGTTAGCAATGTAATCATATTGGTTCCAACGCACAATATAATGCGGAAAGATAGTTGAGTCCATTAAACTAACCTTGATGGCGAGCTCGACTGGCCATGGACGACGTGTTATCTCCGGACAAGAGCTCGTTTGGCGTGCCTTTATCTGTGGAGAGTGCTAGGACAACGTATAAGGCCGTCTCCAATGGCGATCGAGCCATGGGGCCTCCCGTTGCCAGCTATCATCACCAGCTCTGGATCAATAGGCCCCTCGCTCGGGTTAAAGTCCTCACCTTTCCTCGCCTTCCCGTGATCTCTGTACTTCACAAGCTTGTCGTGGGAGGAGATGTTGGTGAAGTTTTCTGGATGCTCGAGGTCAGACTCAGAGAATGCCTTGACCTTCTTGTACGAGGCAGTATGGGCCATCGCATACAGGTCGTAAATCTGTGGCGCCTCCGTCTTATTGTGACGCGCCTAAAAGAGAGAGAGAGGAAAATTGTATTGGTAAAGGGCTCAAGATAGCATTAAGAATGAATTGCATGAGGCATGAAGCAAACCACATACCCAGTTCTCGCCAAATTGGATTAAGTTGACGCTCCCTTGATGGTGTGGCACGCCAACCATTTTGCCACGCCTCTCCTTGCCGTTGTTGTGGCTGGCCTCCCACGTTTCGGAGCACCACTGATCCACCAAGGCCTCCCAACAATCCATCTTATCCACACACCATCTCGGGGGCACCTAAGTTAATAAATAGAAATTTGAGTGCGTAAGAACCAAATCAAGGAAACTAACTACAAAGCCTTAATAATATCTAATTACCTTCATGTAATGCTCCTTCACCATCTTAGCATCACGGCACTTCGCCTTGTCAATCCTAATACGCCGCGTGGCATAGTAGTCTCGAACAGCCTGCACCCGAGCCTCGTGCCGAAAGTTTTGAAGTAGGCGGCGACATTCGGTTTCGATAAGCTTTGCCGCGTCCTCCTCGTATCCCTCCTCACACCTGTAGAAGGTCTGCAAACGAGACAACACCGATTAGCACAATAAATAGATATGGTTGATTTATAATTGTGTGAAAGAGAAATTACCCAGAACTTTCGGATCACCATGTCCGCCCTCGTGTCACACAAAACACCGTCGATCTCCACCTCCGGCGGGGCCGGGGCACCCAAGTAGTGCTCCCAGGTCATTCCTACCTCTCGCTCCCGACCGGGCAACGTAACAAACCCTGGGAAGTTTTGACGGCAAAGAACACCAAGGACGCTGTTGGGCTTGCGGACACCATTGGCAACAATCCAACCCCTACAATATGACAAATTAAAGCCAAAACATTAGATATTTGAAAAAACGCGAAGGTAAAAGGTTAAATAAGAGTAAATTAACTTACTTGTCCCCATTTGTCCTAATCGACCACCTCTGCTCGGGGGTCGCTGGCACGAGCGGGAGCCCCGAACTACCACGCTGGTAGACGGTAGCCCCCTCACCCAGCTCCTCGTCGCTACCAGCATGGCCACTTGGCTCAGGCCAGGTATCCCACTGGGTCTCTTGGGACGTACCCTCATCCCTGCTGTGCTCCGGAGTCGCCTGGAAGGAAGCCTCTGGGACACGAGTCTCGTGGGTCGAAGGCTCGTCGACCTGAGGCTCGTGAACCGGAGACCGTGTAGCCTCCACCTCAGACGAATCCACCCTAGAAGTCCTGTGCTCAGGTGAATCAGCTTGGGGTGGTGGCGAAGACCGTGTAGCCCTACCTCTCCCGCGGCCACGTGTACCTTTAGTACAACATAAATACCAACATGAGTAATAAAATGTATATAAATACCAATATGCATACAACATGAGTACAACATAAATAACAACATGAATACAACATGTACCTTTAGTGCCTCTCGGCTTCGCGGGGGGTCGACCTCCTCTCACGGGGGGCGCTCCTTGCATAGTAGAGAGCAACACTCTCCGAAGAGGCGAGGCAGGAATGGAAGCACCCATCCCATCACCCGCCGACGAAGAAGCAGCCGCGGCGTGCTTTCGACCCTTTCCCACCATCTTTCAACACCTGTCATGACAAAGAGTAAATGAAATTAGTACAACATATATATCAACAGGAGTAATAAAATGTATATAATTTAAGTGTATCATCGTCATAAATACCAACATGACTAATAAAAATTGAATACCTAACATGAACTCAAAATTTATATATAGTATAATAGTTGAATACCTGACATGAACTAATAACAATCGTCCTCGTCTATATATGCTTCGGGGTCAATAAATGCATCATGATCATCACTATCATCAATAAATGCATCATCATCATCACTATCACGAAGAACATGTGGAAGGCCACCATTATGTAATCGGTCAAGAAGTGACAGGTCATCCGCAGCAGTAACCTCTTCTTCTTCCAGCTCTTCCTGTTCGGGCTCAGGGGTTAAGACGGATTCACTGTCGCTGTCTACTTCAATGTTCTGGGGTGAAGTAGAGCGGTTCTTGAAACGTTTTTTGGACATACGTGTTTCTTGGAAAAATTCTCCTTCATATGTGTCTGGGTTAATGTGAGGTTCGTAATCCTCTTCATTGAGGGTAGGTGGTCTAAAATGTGGTGGCACTTCATAAACGACATCCCAACCTTTGAGATTTGGATCAGTTTGGCAGGCCCACGGTAGATAGAAAACTTGTGCCGCCTGTTGAGCCATAATATAGACATCGGGAACATCTAAGTGGGTGTTTTGGTTGATTTCGACTAGTCCTATATGTTCATGAGTCCTTCTAGTCTCCCTCGGCTCAAACCAATAACATTTGAAGACTACGACGGTCGGTGGGTTTTCACCATAGAATAGAAGTTCATAAATTGCTTCAACTCTTCCATAATACTCGGTGTCTCCTTCGCCGATAGCAGAGACAGAACAATTTGTAGTCTTTAGGTCGGGCATAGATAGCTCTTTGCCAAAGGTACGAAAGTGATACCCATTGATGTTGTATTTGTCAAATGAACGGACCTTATAGTCAAAACCATTAGCGACTTGTCTCAACTCGGCGTCCATAGACTCTGCATCAGCCTACAAGTTTAATACGAAAGAATGGATGCATTAGCCGCAAATTAGACCAACAAATCAAATAGGCCCTTCATGGTAATTAATTACCCTTTGTTTGAACCAAGAGATGAAACCGGGATAGTCGCCTCCATGCTTTGCGAGAAGCTCATACTCTTCGACGGAATCCTTTTCGATGACCGCTCCATCCGAGAATTCGGCGACGTATCGACTATATCAAATATCCGGGAATAAGAGTAGTTCAAAGCAATTAGAAGTTGCGGAACAATAAATTACCGAGAACTTACTCGATGTACGGCCGCACTTCTGTTAGGTTGGTGAAGATATACAATGAAATGGTTCGCCATTCTTCGACATCCAACGATTTCCCTTTCGAAGCACCGGATGGTGCGAGCTTACCTTTGAATAGGCTGAGGTTGGATCGAACTTTTTCTCGATTGCCATCATTGTACCGAGGCTTCGGGTTATGCAAATGATGATTTTTGGCTTCGTAGTGTGCTGTCACGAAGTTTGCCGCCTCCTCAGTAATGAATGCCTCGGCCATCGATGCTTCAATTCTACGTTTATTTTTACACTTAGCTCGAAGCGTCTTCTGCATCCTCTCAGTTGAGTAGCACCATCGATTTTGAACAGGCCCCCCCATTCTTGCCTCGGTCGGGAGATGCAAAATCAAATGTTGCATTGGATTAAAGAAGCCTGGTGGAAAGATCTTTTCTAATTTGCAGATCAACTCCGGCGCCAACTCTTCCATTTCATCTAGCACGCCAGGCGATAGTTCTTTCGCACAAAGAGAACGGAACAAATAGCTCAGCTCTGCTAGTACTAGCCATTCATCCTCAGGGATAAAGCCACGCAACATCACCGGCATTACCCGCTCAATCCATATGTGCCAATCATGACTCTTGAGCCCAAATATTTTCAATTTCTCAAGACTCGCTCCCCTCTTTAGATTCGCAGCATACCCATCGGGGAACATCAACCGCATTTTCACCCACAATAGCATTTCCCTCATAGCTGGCCTTTCAAG
The DNA here is from genome assembly GCF_904849725.1 of Hordeum vulgare subsp. vulgare. Classification (NCBI taxonomy): domain Eukaryota; kingdom Viridiplantae; phylum Streptophyta; class Magnoliopsida; order Poales; family Poaceae; genus Hordeum; species Hordeum vulgare. The sequence continues at coordinate 126,774,108 of NC_058524.1, read as the reverse complement.
ATTGAACCATGCCTTTGGCTTCGCTATGCTTTGCTTTCCTTTCCGTTGTCGCAAGTTTTGCAACGGTCTATCACATAGAGCCTCCAGGTCGATTCTAGCCTTAGGATTATCTTTTGACTTCCCCTCTATGCCGAACAATGTACCAAAAATGGCCTCCGCAATATTCTTTTCAGTGTGCATCACGTCAATGTTGTGTGGGCAAAGGAGGTCTTTGAAGTAAGGGAGATCCCATAAGCATGACTTGTGAGTCCAGGCGTGTTCCGTATTATACCCTTTGAAGTATCCTGGACGCAAAGGATCAGGCTCGAGAGCGTTTAACTGATCAAGGGTCTGTTGGCCTGTCAACGCAGCTGGTGCAGTGTTTTTGACAACTCTACCTTTGATGAAATTCTTCTTGTCTTTTCTGAACTTATGGTCAGGATCCAGGAATTGTCTATGCATGTCGAATCAAGAATACTTGCGACCAGCCTGCAGCCAACGGAACTGAAGAGCTGCCTTGCATGTGGTGCACGGGAACCTTCCATGCACACACCTGCCAGCGAATAGCGCAAACGCCGGATAATCATGCGTCGAGTACATGTACCACACATGCATTTTGAAATTTGTTTTGGTAGCCGCGTCGTAGGTCTTGATCCCATTATCCCAGGCTTCTTGCAACTCATCCTTAAGCGGCTGCATGTACACATTCATATTCTTCCCCGGATAGTTGGGTCCTGGAATTATCAACATCAGGAAAATGTTCTTTCTTCTCATAATCTCTCCGGGTGGCAAATTTAGTGGAATGACAAATACAGGCCAACAACTGTATTGTGCTGCCGTCATACCATACACATTGAACCCATCCGTGCTGATGGCAACTCTAGGTTGCCTTGGATCTTCCGATTTATCCTTATGTAATGCATCGAAGTGCCTCCACGCAAAACCATCTGAAGTGTGTACCAGCATCTTGTTCCCATCCGCATCTAGTTCGGTTCTTTTGCCCAATTTGTGCCATGTCATCTGTCTGGCCGTCTCTTCGACCATGAAAAGACGTTGAAGTCTTGGTACGATTGGCAGATATCGAAGAACACTAATGGGGATTTTGGTCTGATTGTTCTCACCCATGCCGTTGTCTACCACAATATACCTGGAAGAATTGCAAATGGGGCAATAGTTCAAGGCCGCATACTCAAGCCTAAATAAGGCACATCCATTCTCACAGGCATGTATCTTCTCATAGGGCATCTTAAGTACACGGAGGATTTTCTCTGACTGGTACAGGTTTGCAGGCAGTACATGGCCTTTGGGTAGAAAGCGTCCAAATATCGTCATCATCGCGTCGTAGCATTCTCTGCCTAGGTTGAATTGAGCCTTCAGAGCCATTACTTGCGCGATGGCATCCAGCTGACAAAGCTCAGTCTGCTCGTGGAGAGGACGTTTTGAAGACTCCAGCATTTCATAGAAGGCCTTTGCAGATTCCTCCATCTCATCGTCCGAATCACGAGCATCATCAAAGTCTTGCACCATGTCTTCAATCCCGGTACCATGCTCGTCGGTGCGACGACGAATCACCTCAGCTCTGGCACGTTGGTCAGACTCACCATGAAAATTCCACACCGTATAATTAGGCGTAAAACCCCACTTCTGCAGGTGTTTACCCATTTCAAACTCTGTCTGCTTTTTCCAGTTGTCGCAGTTGGGACAGGGGCACCATGTTTTATGCTGGCCATTTGCAAATGCGGCTCTCACAAACCTCCTGGTTTTTGTTAACCATTCATGGGTCATGTCTTTCTGACTAGGGTGACCAGTGTACATCCAAGCACGATCACTCATGTTGCCTAGCTACCTATGGGGGCACAAGAAATAAATATATAATTCATCATCTATATTCATACGCTAATCAAGTTTGTCAGTTTTATTACGTCCATGCAACCTACACGCCAATAGGTAAAGATAGGTCCTAATCCCACCCGAGTATGTGTAGACTGGGTTCGTTTTCCCATGCTCTGCTCCAGATGCGACGCAGAATTTCGACAGCACCTCCCCGCTGTTCTCCTGATACACGTCTCGGCAATAAGCAGAGAGGATGTGTACCCGGAGAACAACAGGGGAGGCACTGACGAAATTCCGCATCGGATCCGGAGCACAGCATACGGGAAAACAAACCCAATCTACACATACTCGGGCTGTCCATGGATAATGTTGGACAATTCGAAAGGATGGCGGTCATAAATATGCAAAGAAATGCATATTTATAGATGTCGCCCTTTCGAACGGGAGACGCATACTGGTCACGCATACTCATGATTGAAGAAACCTATAGCTAGCAAGTTTCATCGGCACGAAGACCGGGACAGAGCAAATTAAGGGGGTAGGAGGAGAAGTCATTTTTGCTCACCAACAAACGCAAGGACGGAGCTCGTCCAACGCACGTGGAGGTCGTCGAACAACTGCACATTGAAATTCACCCGATCAACACAAATATGATGTTTTTATAATTAACATAACTATATGACCTAACTCATAACTATGTGGGTCAGTGTCATCGGGGGTCGAAGGTCACTGGCGTCGGGGGTTGGGGTCTTTTCGGTCAACAAGAGGCCGAAGAGGTGTCGGGGCTCGGGGGTTGGGGGTCAGTGGCGTCGGGGGTTTGATCGGGGATTCAATTTTGTTTTCTATGTTCTTTTTCTAGCATGTCCTTTGATGTGTTGTGTTCTCCAGAGATTCAATCATCAATCTTCTCATGTACAATCTTGGGATACTACATGGAGATCGGGTCCTAGCACAATTTTAGGCACGTGCTTAAGATCTAGACCGCAATCCCAACATACTCAGTTCAGAAAAGAGATGGTTTTGGGAGTCCGCTTTGATAAACTGGTGATAGGTAATATCTGAATGCATTGATTTTATACCTTTGTAACTATGCGTTTGTCCCATATACTAATTTTCTGATACTGTAAATTTTAGCATGGCATGCCATCTAAAATATCTGCATCCGGTGAGGAAAAGAAGAAAAAGCAATGACAGAATAATTTATATAGTTACAGAGCGGATGCATTGATATTTTTCTTAAGAGTAATATGAGGAGTTGAAGGAATCCAGGTGTGACATTTGTTCTGATGGAACTACTAGTCATAATCCAGAAGACAAGGGCACAAGGGCAACCAACAGATGATAAGAATGTAAGTTTTCTTCTTTTTTTGAAAAGGAAATAACAATATAAGTGATTATGAGCACATATTTAATTGATAATCTGCTATAGAATCTGCTAGCTTAGACATAAAACCAGTTTTTACTATGGATATCTATGACCCAAAATCTCAGGACCGGCCCTGCCGCTGTGCCGTTGAATTTTGACGAAGAAACAAGAGACACAGTTTGACTAGAGGTGTATGCCCATACGTAGCCTGTCAGCATCGCCTCCATGCCACTGCGCCTTCTATGGAGTTGCGTGTTTATCGTACAGGAACTTCTGTTTGTTGGAATCAGAAACTACGTCATTAGATTCTAGTTCTTCTGAGCAAAATGGAAGCTTGTTTCCTCTTCCATTTCACTGAATAAATCATATAAACAACCATTGATTAAATCATTAAATTGTGACTGAACTTTCCATCTATAGGCTTGCAGAGTTAATTATTTTATTCTGGTATGGAGAGTTTTTTTTAAAAAATTTTAGTATCTTAACAGTTTGTTCTCTTGTCGTTTCAAAACACCTTTCTCTTAAGAAAGGAAACCAAACCATGTCTCCTGGTATGTTGTCAAGGGCTGTTTGGATGGGCCTGTCATCATATATTCTGGAAATATATGATCTGTGGTTTGGACTGTGCCCCCCTTGATTTGATGATTTTGACTGCATTTACATTGTTGTACATGACAGCAATATGTACCATATAAAACTATTTGTAATGCGTAGAAAAACTGTGAAGTACGTTTCACCTGCTATGTTCGTGTAACCTTGATTGGATGGTTATCAGCTGCTTTCTGGTTACTGCTAATAGTCGGTTGAATATTAACATGAGCTGCTAGGTTAAGCACTAAAGAGGCTGCCAGCAATTTTTTGACTTATTAGTTGACCTCTCTTTTCCCCGCTAGACATGATTTTATTTAAAGAAGTGCCGATCTTCCTTACTAAGAACATTTGTAATGTATATTGGTTTATTTTGCAGGTAAAGATTTGGGATGATCGCAAGTTAGCGCCTCTATCGATTCTAAAGCCACATGATGGTCAAGCTGTTTACTCAGTTGCCTTTCTTACAGCACCTGAGCGCCCACATCATATAAATCTCATCACAGCAGTATCAGCAATTTAGGTCCCCGGTTCATCTTTAGATGTCGTTCGGAAAGAAACTTATCTTAGTCTCAGAAATATTTTCTTTTTTCCTTCTACGATATTTGTTGCAGCTTGCTTTATATGACAGAACTGCTGTGCATCATATGATACTGGAAAAATCATGGTAAAAAACTATGCCATCTAAAATTCAGATGTACACTAACCTTGGTGGCTGTTGCTTGTAGATGGATGGGGGTTGGCTGGATGCAGACTTGACGGAGGTGGAGCCCGACGGCGACTCAATGACGGAGGCCGGACTACCGGAGGCGGAGCCGTCAACGCGCCCGCAAGGGGTGGCTGGATGCAGTACTGGATGTGGAATTGCGGAGCCGCGGGGGAGCGGGTCGGAGGCGGAGAGGAGGGGAGGGGAGGGACAGGGAGAGGGCCAGCCGTCGCCCGCCGGACCTGGAATGGCTTACCGGCGGCAGACGGGACGGGGCCACGGCGGCAGACGGGGCGGGGCGGCAGCGGTGGCGGCAGACGGGGCGGGGCGGCAGCGGCGGCGGCAGACGGGGCGGGGCGGCCGCGGCAGACGGGGCGGGGCGGCCGCGGCAGACGGGGCGGGGCGGCGGCGGCGGCGGCAGACGGGACTGGGCGGCGGCGGCAGACGGGACGAGCGGGTCAGTTTCTTTCGTTTTGAGCGGGTCAGTTTCTTTCGTTTTGAGCGGGTCAGTTTCTTTCGTTTTGGTGTAACGCCGAGAGAGAGCGCCGTTTAATTCTTTTTTGGGGTAACGTTGAGAGAGCCTTTGCCGTGTGCCTTAACTTGATTTGCCATGTGTGGGCACACGGCAAAGAGCTGGCACCTCTTTGCCGTCTGCCTTTGGGATATTTGCCATCTGTGGGCACACGGCAAAGAGCTGGCACCTCTTTGCCGTCTGCCTTTGGGATATTTGCCATCTGTTAGCAGACGGTAAATAAAAGGCAGATGGCAAATCATCTCTATGCCATCAGTCTTTTCTTTACCGTCTGGTAGTTGTAAGCTGACGGCAAAGAACTTCTTTGCCGACCGTCAGCACACGGCAAAGATTAGGCACATGGCAAATTTTCTGTTTCCAGTAGTGAATCTTCTTTTGAAGTGTGTTTGCCGAGATCCGATGAATTGTGGATTTATGATCAGATTATCTATGAATCTTATTTGAGTTTCTTCTGATCTCTTATATGCATGATTTCATATCCTTGTAATTCTCTTCGAGTTGTGGGTTTTGTTTAGCCAGCTTGATCTATGATTCTTGCAATGGGAGAAGTGCTTGGTTTTGGGTTCATACCATGCGGTGACCTCACCCAGTGACATAAGGGGTAGCGAGGCACGCATCGTGTTGTTGCCATCAAGGGTAAAAATATGGGGTTTTCATCATTGGTTTGAGATTATCCCTCTACATCATGTCATCTTGCTTAAGGCGTTACTCTGTTCGTCATGAACTCAATACACTAGATGCATGCTGGATATCGGACGATGTGTGGAGTAATAGTAGTAGATGCAGAAAGTATCAGTCTACTTGTCTCGGACGTGATGCCTATATGTATGATCATTGTCTTAGATATCGTCATGGCTTTGCACGGTTCTATCAATTGCTCGACGGTAATTTGTTCACCCACCGTGATATTTTCTATTTTGAGAGAAGCCTCTAGTGAACACTATGGCCCCCAGGTCTACTCCACACCATATTTTCAGCCTTACACTTTTTACTTCGTTGCACTTTCCGCCTTCAGATCTCACTTTGCAAACAATCTTGAAGGGATTGACAACCCCTTTATAGTGTTGGGTGCAAGATCTTTTGTGTTTGCGTAGGTACTCTAGACTTGACGAGACTCTCCTACTGGATCGATACCTTGGTTCTCAAACTGAGGGAAATACTTACTGCTCCTTTGCTGCATCACCCTTTCCTCTTCAAGGGAAAAACTAATGCAAGGAAGTCTCCATCAACGTGTCAATTTCTGGCGCTGTTGTTTGAGAAGTAGCAGTATGTGACTCCTCCATTGGTCCAATTAGTTTTGCTCTAGTGCCTTATTCGTTGCTTATTTTTGCTGCCTTGGTGACCCTGTTCTTGAGCTTTGCATGCTAATTTTAGCTGGTCCCAAGTAGTTTTGATGCGTGATATGGCCTCTAGGCACTTGTTGGAGTAGTTGTTGTGAGTTTCGTTGAGCCTTGTTCACTTTTCCTTTGAGTTTGTAAAAAATTCAGAAAAGGAAGATGTTCACGAGAAACTATCATGGTGGTTCCTCAAGCAAGAAGGGTCCCCGTCTCGCAATTTGGGAGCCCGATCCTTACCAACAGAGGAACAGACAGGTACAACCATGTGAATGGCCTTCTGATGAATTCATGATTGAGGCAGGTTTCAAAGACGAGTTTGATACACTTGTTCACAACGTCAGACTCGAAGAATTCATCTCCGATAAATGTGAACATTATGCTACTCTCACTGCCTCTTTTGTTCGTACATTCAAATTTTCAGCTGGCCGTGACACATCCATAGTGTTTGATCTGTATGACAAATCGTATACCATGGATTTAGAGGATTTCAATAGAATTTGCAAGATACCTGATTGCGGTAGTCTCAATGATCCTCCTAAGTCTTCGGTTAGAGATTTTATCTCTAGTATAACTGTCGGAGAAACTAGAGATATTACGCAGGCTACCATGGGGAGCATTCATTTTCCTGCCTTGCATTACTTTGACCTATTCATATTTAGATGCATTAACGACAAGATTGAGCATTGTCACGTCTGCGCACCCGACCTTAATATTCTTAAGAGCACAGTAACAGGTGAGAGAAGTTTCAACATGGGGGCAATAATCGCGAGGAGGCTAAATAATAATGCTAATGAAGGGAATTTCTTTGGTGGGATCTATGCGATTCGCATAGCAAATTTTCTTGGAGTACCTATCCGCGAAGGAGATCCCCCGCTCCCTACAACTTTCCTTGATCGCGCCGCTATGACATGCTCAGTTCCTTGAGAGGGATAATGAATCCCTCCTATACCGGTTAATATTTAACCGGCAACGTGTTTTCCATATTACCCTTCCTGCCCCTACCTTCTTTGACTTTCAGGTAAAACAAAGATATTACATAACTAGAGGAGAGTCTGAGGAGTATGAGAGGGAGGCAAAGGCTGCTCGCCTCCGTGAGGCAGCTATCCAGGCAGTAGCTGCCGCGCTCCCGTACAACCCCATTATGATTTTGGATATCGCCCGGATACGGTTATTTCCCTCCTTGGGAGTAGACCAACTTAGGACAAAGCCTAAGCTTGGGGGAGTACGTGTTTCTCAACGACTTTATATTCTTGCTTACACTTTCACTTCGTTAGTCGGTGTTCACACTTTGCAACTGTATCATCCATGCTAGTTTATTTCTTTTTCTCGCTTTCTTCTCGTGTGTTTGCCTAGTTTGACAAAACCCAAAAAGATTTCTCGTTCTTCTTTTGCTTGTTGGGAGGTTTCCCGTGTAAATAGTTTTCTTTTTTTTTGGGTGAAGGTAGAAGACCATGGTTACAATGTTTAGTGGCTCCCGCATGCATATTTGTTTATCTGTCAAAGAGCCATATTACTTTGTCTTCTCCTTTGTGTTTTGCTTGCAGATTCCAGCGTAGTCCAATGCACGAACACTCTTATTATTGTTCACATCATTCAGTCGTGCAAGTGAAAGGCAATAATGACGATATATGATGAAGTGACTAAGCCTGGAAAAGCTGGTATGAACTCGATCTATTTTGTTTTTGTAAATATGACTAGCTCATCGTTCCTGATTCAGCTTTGTTGTCAGAGAAACATGTTTGCAATGACAACTTAGAGATCATATGATGCCATGCTTAATTAGCTAGGAGCTTATAATGGTTTGTCTTGGATGCCAACATGAATTTTGAGATGATTATGATGCAGTATGATAGGATGGTATCTGATACGTCTCAAACGTATCTATAATTTTTGATGGTTTCACGTTGTTATCTTGTCAACTTTGGATGTTTTATATACCTTTTATATCTTTTTTGGGACTAACTTATTAATTCAGTGCCAAGTGCGAGTTCCTGTTTTTTCTGTGTTTTTGACTCTTTTCAGATCTGATTTCGGAACGGAGTCCAAACGGAATAAAATCCCCGAAATAAATTTTTCCAGAACAGAAGAAGATCGGGAGGCTCGAGGGCCAAGGCAGGGGGCCCACAGGGAGCCCACAAGCCCTGTTGCCGCGACCAGGGGGCGCGGCAACCAGGCTTGTGGCCTCCCTGGCGCTCCCGTGCCCTAGCTCTTTGGCCTATAAATTCCCTAAAATCGCAGAAAAAATCAGGGCATCCACGAAATCACTTTTCCGCCGCCGAAAGCTTCCGTTTCCGCGAGATCTCATCTAGAGACCCTTACCGGTGCCCTGCCGGAGGGGACTTTGGAGTTGGAGGGCTTCTACATCAACATCATCGCCTCTACAATGACTCGTGAGTAGTCCACTTCAGACCTACGGGTCCGTAGTTAGTAGCTAGATGGCTTCTTCTCTCTCTTAGATCTTCAATACAAAGTTCTCCATGATCTTCATGGAGATCTATCCGATGTAATCTTCTTTGGCAGTGTGTTTGTAGAGATCCGATGAATTGTGGATTTGTGATCAGATTATCTATGAATTATATTTGAGTCTTTGCTGATTTCTTATATGCATGATTTGATATCCTTGTAAGTCTCTCCGAGTCTTGGGTTTTGTTTGGCCAACTAGATCTATGATTCTTGCAATGGGAGAAGTGCTTGGTTTTGGGTTCATACCGTGTGGTGACCTTTCCCAGTGATAGAAGGGGCAGCAAGGCACGCATCGTTTTGTTGCCATCAAGGGTAACAAGATGGGCTTTTATCATAGATATGAGATTGTCCATCTACATCATGTCATATTGCTTAAGGCGTTACTCTGTTCTTTTGAACGTAATACACTAGATGCATGCTGGATAGTGGTCGATGTGTGGAGTAATATTAGTAGATGCAGAAAGTATCGGTCTACTTGTTTTGGACGTGATGCCGATAGATACAATCATTGCCATAGATAACGTCACGACTTTGCGCGGTTCTATCAATTGATCGACAGTAATTCGTTCACCCACCGTCTACTTGCTTTCATGAGAGAAGCCACTAGTGAACACTACGGCCCCTGGGTCTATTCACAACTATCGTTTCCACTTTCACTTTTACTTTGCTTTGTTTACTTTTTGCTTTCAGTTCTCACTTTGCAAACAATTTATAAGGGATTGACAACCCCTTCATAGCGTTAGGTGCAAGCTCTTTGTGTTTGTGCAGGTACTTGTGACTTGAACGCTCCTCCTACTGGATTGATACCTTGGTTCTCAAAACTGAGGGAAATACTTACCACCGCTGTGCTACATCACCCTTTCCTCTTCAAGGGAACACCAACGCAAGGCTCCAAGGCCACGGGGAAATCCTTTGCATATTTGCCAAGGAAGTCCCTATAGGCGTAGCCCGTAGCAGCAGGATTCCTGGCGCCGTTGTCAGGGACGGTCTGTTGTCGCAGTGGCAGAAGGATTTCTCGCGCTGTTGCCAGGGAGTAGAGATCAAGTCAAGATCTATCCAAGTAGGTGTCAGAAACTCATCTCTTGCATTTACCTTTTTTGCGAGTTGCCTCTCGTTTTCCTCTCCCCCACTTCACATTTGCCATTTTCATTTGCCTTTCTCCCTTGCTGTTTCCTTTTGCCTTTTGCCATTTTCCTTTTCCGGTTTTCTTGCTTGCTTGTGTTCTTGTTGGTTTGTTGAAGTCAGCATGGCTGAAAACACCAAACTTTGCGACTTCTCGAGTACCAATAATAATGATTTTATTATTACTCTGATTGCTCCCACCACTAGTGCGAAATCGTATGAAATCAACGCAGCCTTGCTGAATCTTGTTATGAAAGAGCAATTGTCTGGCCTTACTAGTGAAGATTCCGCATCCCATCTCAATACCTTCATTGAGCTTTGTGATATGCAAAAGAAAAGAGATGTGGATAATGAAGTGATTAAGTTGAATCCTTTTCCTTTCTCATTGCGAGATCGCAAAAAAACTTGGTTTTCTTCTTTGCCTAAAAATAGTATCGATTCTTGGGATAAGTGCAAAGATGCTTACATATCCAAGTATTTTCCGCTGGCTAAGATTATCTCTCTACGTAACGATATCATGAATTTCAAGCAACTTTATCATGAACACGTTGCACAATCTTGGGAGAGGATGAAGTCAATGATTAGAAATTGTCCCGCTCATGGGTTGAGTTTGTGGATGATTATACAAATCTTTTACGCTGGTTTGAATTTTGCTTCTCGCAATATCTTGGACTCCGCCTCAGGTGGAACGTTCATGGAAATAATGTTAGGAGACGCTACAAAACTCCTAGACAATATCATGACCAACTACTCTCAATGGCACACTAAAAGGTCACCTGCTAGCAAAAAGGTACACGCTATAGAAGAAATTAACTCGCTTAGTGCTAAGATGGACGAGTTGATGAATTTGGTTGCTAGTAGAAATTCTACTTTAGATCCTAATGACATGCCACTATCTTCCTTGATTGAGAGTAGCAACGCTAGTTTGGACGTTAATTTTGTTGGTAGGAACAATTTTGGCAACAACAATGCTTTTAGAGGAAACTATGTTCCTAGGCCTTTTCCTAGCAACTCCTCTAACAATTATGGCAATTCCTACAATAACACTTATGGAAATCATAGCAAATTAACCTCTAATTTAGAGAGTAATATCAAAGAGTTCATCAACTCTCAAAAGATTTTCAATGCGTCCATAGAGGAAAAACTACTCAAAATAGAAGATTTGGCTAAGAGTGTTGATAGGATGTCTTGTGATATTGATGCTTTGAAAGTTAGATGTGCTCCTCCCAAGGTCAACTTGGATGAAAAAGCTATGCGTGTCTCCATGAATGAGAGCAAAGAAAGAACCGCCCAAATTCGCGCTAGGCATGAATGGTTTAAAAGGGTGTGCTCTAGTGATGCAAATCACGAAGATCTTAAAGTGTTGGTGTGACTCCTCTTGAATCTTTGTTTTCGCGTATCAAACCTATTGATGAAGGGGCTGGATATGAATCCACTTTGGTTGAAAAACGCCCCAATGATTTGGAGCCCACCTATTTTGATGATAAAGGTGTGGAGAGTGGAGTAGAAGAAATCAAAATTTTGGGTAGTAATGAAACTCCCACTTTGGATTTCAAGGAATTCAATTATGATAGTTGCTCCTTGTTTGAATGCATTTCCTTGATGAAATCCATTGCAAACTCTCCACATGCTTATAGCCAAAGCAAAGCCATTACCGCACATATCGTAGATGCTATGATGAAATCTCTTGAAGAGAAGCTCGAATTAGAAGTATATATACCTAGAAAACTTCATGATGAGTGGGAACCTACTATCAAAATCAAAATCAAAATCAAAAACTATGAATGCAATGCTTTGTGTGATTTGGGTGCTAGTGTTTCCGCGATTCCAAAGTCTTTATGTGATATTCTTGGTTTTCATGAGATTGAAGAGTGTTCTCTTAATTTGCACCTTGCGAATTCTACTGTCGAGAAACCCATGGGAAGGATCGATGATGTTCTTATTGTTGCAAATAAGAACTATGTACCAATGGAATTAATTGTACTTGACATAGATTGCAATCCTTCATGTCCCATTATTCTTGGTAGACCTTTCCTAAGGACTATTGGTGCTATCATGGATATGAAGGAAGGGAATATTAGATTTCAATTTCCCCTAAAGACGGGCATGGATCATTTTCCTAGAAAGAAAATAAGATTTCCTTATGAATCTATGATGAGGTATACTTATGGTTTGAGCACCAAAGATGACTATACGTGATTCCATCACCTTATGGCTAGCTAAGGGCGTTAAACAATAGCGCTTGTTGGGAGACAACCCAACGAATCTATCCTTTTTCTTTCTGTTTTATGCTTTCCACACTTTCATAATTCTGTTATGATTGTGTTTTTTGTGTTTATTTTTGCGTTTGTGCCAAGCAAAACCGTTATGATTAGTCTTGGGGATGATCGTTTGGTCATGCTGGAAAAGACAGAAACTTTCTGCTCACGAAAAGAATTTTCATTTTTTTCTGTAAGAGGTTTTGAGTTGATTATTTTTGCTGCTAATTTGTATGCAAATTCTTCAGACAGTCGTAATTTGTCAGAATTTTTGAAGTACCAGAAGTATACGAAGTATACAGATTGCTACAGACTGGTCTGCTGTTAACATATTCTGTTTTTGTTGAGTTGGTTGCTTATTTTGATGAAACTATGGATAGTATCGGGGGGTACTAGCCATGGAAGATTGAAAATACTGTAACCCAACATCAACATAAGTAGAATTTAAGTTTGCTACAGTACCTAAGGAAGTGGTGGTTTGCTTTCTTATACTAATGTTATCAAGAGTTTCTGTTTAAGTTTCGTGTTGTGAAGTTTTCAAGTTTTGGGTGAAGTTCTTATGGACAAAAAGATAAAGAGTGGCAAGAGCTCAAGCTTGGGGATTCCCAAGGCACCCCAAGTTGATTCAAGGATGCCGTAAAAGCCTAAGCTTGGGGATGCCCCGGGAAGGCATCCCCTCTTTCCTCTTCAATCCATCGGTAACGTTACTTCGGGCTATATTTTTATTCACTACATGTTATGTGTTTTGCTTGGAGCGTCTTGTATCGTAGGAGTCTTTTATTTTTGTTGTGTCACAATCTTCCTTGCTGCACACCTAGAGAGAGAGACATGCACTCACCGTGATTTTGTCGAGCTTCACTTATATCCTTTGGTTAGACAATTCAGCTCATATGTGTCTCACTTATATCTTCTGAGCTAGTTGATTTTGCTCTCTGTGCTTCACTTATATCTTTTAGAGCACAGCGGTGCGTGGCTTGGTAGTTGATCTATGCTATGATAGTAGTCTCAAAAGGAGTATTTATCCAAAGGGATATGAAAACTTCCACCTTCATGTGCATTGAGTAGTTAGGGAAGTTTGATTCATCTCAATTAGTTTTGAGTTGTGGTTGTGGTAATATTGAAGTTATATTAGTAAGGTGTTGTGGATCTAGAAATACTTGTGTTGAAGTTAGTGATTCCCGTAGCATGCACGTATGGTGAACCGCTATGTGATGAAGTCTGAGCATGATTAGTCTATTGATTGTCATCCTTTGTGTGGCGGTCGGTATCGCGCGATGGTTTATACCTACCAACCCTTCCCCTAGGAGTATGCGTTGAATTCTTTGTTTCGATTACTACTAAAACTTTTGCAACAAGTATATGAGTTCTTCATGACTAATGCTGAGTCCATGGTTTAGATGCACTTTCACCTACCATCACTATCTTCTTTAGTGTCGTGTAACTTTCGCCGGTGGACAAAACCACCCATATAGCCTTCCTCAAAACATCCACCATACCTACTATGGCTTTTTCAAAGCTATTGTGAGATATATTGCCATACGACTACCACCATGACATGTGCCACCACTTCTACATTGCCATTGCATGATCTTAAGATAGCTAGCATGATGTTTCTATTGATGTCTATGCCATGCTAGATCATTGTCACGGTACACTACCGAAGGCATTCCATATAGAGTCACCATTGCTCTAAGTTTTGAGTTGTAAGTGTGATGACCATCATTGATGGAGCATTGTCCCATGTGAGGAAATAAAAGAGGCGAGCGAAGCCCATTTACAAAAAGAGGCCAAAGATGCCCACCAAAAAAAGAGAGGCCAAAGAGTCCACTAAAAAATGAGAGAAAACGAGAGAAGGGACAATGCTACTATCCTTCCAAACTTGTGCTTATTAAGCACCATGATCTTCATGATTGAGAGTCTCTCGTTCTGTCACCACCATATAGCTAGTGGGAAATTTTCATTATATAACTTGGCTTGTATATTCCAATGATAGGCTTCCTTGAAATTGCCTTAGGTATTCGTGAGCAAGCAAGTTGGATGCACACCCACTAGTTTTCTTTAAGAGCTTTCACATACTCTTAGCTCTAGTGCATCATTTGTATGGCAATCCCTACCCATTCACGTTGATATCTATTGATGAGCATCTCCATAGCTCATTGATATGCCTAGTCAACGTGACCATCTTCTCCTTGTTTGCCTTGAAACCTCCACCACACTCCATTCCACTTATAGTGCTAAAACCATGGCTCTTGCTCATGTATTGCGTGAGAGTTGAAAAGGTTTGAGAAAGTAAAGGTGTGAAAACAATTAGTTGGCCAATACCGGGGTTGTGCATGATTTAAATTCGTTGTGCAAGGATGATAGAGCATGGCCAGACTATATGATTTTGTAGGGATAACTTTCTTTTGGCCTTGTTATTTTGAAAGTTCATGATTACCTTGCTAGTTTGCTTGAATTATTATTCTCTCCACATCAATAGAAACTATTGTTTTGAATCTAATGGATGTGAACATTCACGTCACATAACAGGAGTTACAAAGGATATCTATGCTAGGTAGCATGAAAGCATCAAAAATTCATTCTTTATCACTTCCCTACTCGAGGACGAGCAAGAGTTAAGCTTGGGGATGCTTGATACGTCTCAAACGTATCTATAATTTTTGCTGGTTTCATGCTGTTATCTTGTCATCTTTGGATGTTTTATGTACCTTTTATATCTTTTTTGGGACTAACTTATTAATTCAGTGCCAAGTGTCAGTTCCTGTTTTTTCTGTGTTTTTGACTCTTTTCAAATCTGATTTTGGAACGGAGTCCAAACGGAATAAAATCCCCGAAATAAATTTTGCAAGAACAGAAGAAGATCGGGAGGCTTGAAGGCCATGCCAGGGGGGCCGGGGCAACCAGGCTTGTGGCCTCCCTGGCGCTCCCCTGCCCTTACTCTTTGGCCTATAAATTCCCAAAAATCGCAGAAAACATCAGGGCATCCATGAAAACACTTTTCCGCTGCCGCAAGCTTCTGTTTCCACAAGATCTCATCTGGAGACCCTTCCCGGTGCACTGCCGGAGGGGACTTTGGAGTTGGAGGGCTTCTACATCAACATCATCGCCTCTCCAATTACTCGTGAGTACTCCACTTCAGACCTACGGGTCCGTTGTTAGTAGCTAGATGGCTTCTTCTCTCTCTTGGAAATTCAATACAAAGTTCTCCATTATCTTTATGGAGATCTATCCGATGTAATCCTCTTTGGCGGTGTGTTTGTCGAGATCCGATGAATTGTGGATTTGTGATCAGATTATCTATGAATTATATTTGAATCTTTGTTGATTTCTTATATGCATGATTTGATATCCTTGTAAGTCTCTTCGAGTCTTCGGTTTTGTTTGGCCAACTAGATCTATGATTCTTGCAATGGGAGAAGTGCTTGGTTTTGGATTCATACCGTGTGGTGACCTTTCCCAGTGACAGAAAGGGCAGCAAGGAACGCATCATGTTGTTTCCATCAAGGGTAACAAGATGGGATTTTATCATAGATATGAGGTTGTCCATCTACATCATGTCATCTTGCTTAAGGCGTTACTCTGTTCTTTTGAACTTAATACACTAGATGCATGCTGGATAGCGGTCGACGTGTGGAGTAATAGTAGTAGATGCAGAAAGTATCGGTCTACTTGTTTTGGACGTGATGCCTATAGATACAATCATTGCCATAGATAACGTCACGACTTTGCGCGGTTCTATCAATTGCTCGACAGTAATTCGTTCACCCACCGTCTACTTGCTTTCATGAGAGAAGCCACTAGTGAACACTACGGCCCCCGGGTCTATTCACAACTATCGTTTCCACTTTCACTTTTACTTTGCTTTGTTTACTTTTTTCTTTCAATTCTCACTTTGCAAACAATCTATAAGGGATTGACAACCCCTTCATAGTGTTGGGTGCAACCTGTTTGTGTTTGTGTAGGTACTTGTGACTTGAACGCTCCTCCTACTGGATTGATACCTTGGTTCTCAAAACTGAGGGAAATACTTACCGCCGCTGTGCTACATCACCCTTTCCTCTTCAAGGGAACATAGACGCAAGGCTCCAAGGCCGCGGGGAAATCCTTTGCATATTTGCCAAGGAAGTCCCTATAGGCGTAGCCCGTAGCAGCAGGATTCCTGGCGCCGTTGTCAGGGAAGGTCTGTTGTCGCAGTAGCAGTATCCAACTTTGAATGATTCAAGTGGATTCACTTGGCACATGTTTATGCATGTAGTTGAAACAAAATCAACATCATGCCTCTATGATATTCATGTTTCTGGTGATTTATGTCCTACTCATGCTTGCACTCAATGTTGGTTAATCTCAATGCATATTAATAACTGTATTCGCTCTCTAGTTGGTCGCTTCCTAGTCTTTTGCTAGCCTTCACTTGTATTAAGCGGGAATACTTCTTGTGCATCCACTTCCATAAACCCAAAGTTGTTCCATATGAGTCCACCATACCTACCTATATGCGGTATCTACCTGCTGTTCCAAGTAAATTTGCATGTGCCACTCTCTAAACCTTCAAGTAATAATCTGTTTTTAATGCCCGAACCGCTCATGTAGTGACAAGGGGCGATCATTATCTTCCATGCTAGGCGTGTTATCCTCGATATGTGTTTATTCACTATCATTCACGAGAAAGGGGCCGATAATTGGAATGCCTAGTTCCATGCTCAAATCGAAAAGATAATTGCAAACAGAACTCCCCCTGGATTGTTGTTGGTATGAACGGCACCCGAGTATTCGGTTAGTCATGGAGTGTGATTGATCGGTGGTGTGGGATTCAAAACTTTACTTTTCTATTTGGGAACCGCCTATAGTATGTGTAGCATGGAAGATGGTGAGAACTCTTGGTCATTGCATTGAGAATGAAAGCATGCCACCCAAAATTATTTATCTCTGTCTTCAAAAGCTTGAGCTCTGGCACCTCTACAAATCAATGCTTCCCTCTACGAAGGGCCTATCTATTCATGTTTCTGTTGAGTCATCCTCTTCTTTCTAAAGGCACCAATTAGAGAGCACCTCTGTCATTTTTATTGTTTGCTTTTAATTGTTATTGAGTATGACTGTGATTGGATCTTCTTTGCCATGAATTACAATGTTCAGTCAACCCTTGGTCTTTGAAGGTGCTCTGCATTTATGTTTTGCGGTCTCAGAAAGAGCTAGCGAGATACCATCTATTCATATTGCTTCATGATTGTTTTGATTGAAGTGTTGACGTTTGAAACTTATTATTATTGCTCGCTAGTTGATTATGCCATTGATATGAGTTCCTCTTGAGACCTAAATGTCATTGCTTATGTGGTTAGCTTAGGATCTTGCTGAAATTCTGGATATGAGTTAGACATAATTGCAACAACAAGATCAAACAGAGTTTGTAAAAGTTTTACTTTTGTCTCTTTCAGTTTGTCAACTGAATTGCTTGAGGACAAGAAAGGCTTTAAGCTTGGGGGAGTTGATACGTCTTCATCGTATATACTTTTCCAAACTCTTTTGCCCTTGTTTTGGACTCTAATTTGCATGATTTGAATGGAACTAACCCGGACTAAAGCTATTTTCAGCAGAATTGCCATGGTGTTATTTTTGCGTAGAAATAAAATTTCTCGGAATGATCTAGAAATTTACGAGGATTTTTTGTGGAATATATAAAAAATACTGGCGCAAGAATCAACCGAAGGAGTGGAGCGAGGAGCCCACAAGCCCACCAGGCGCAGGCCCCCCTAGCCACGCCTAGCAGGCTTGTGGGGCCCTCAGGGCTCCACCGCCTCCAACCTCAGCTCTATTTAGTCCCTTTTGTCAGAAAAAAATCAAGGATGAGAGTTCGTCGCGTTTTACAATACGGAGGTGCCGCCACCACATGTTCTTCCTCTCGAGGGCAGATCTGGAGTCCGTTCTGGGCTCCGGAGAGGGGAGATCGTCGCCATCGTCATCACCAACCTTCCTTCATCGCTAATTTCATGATGCTCTTCACCGTACGTGAGTAATCTGATCGTAGGCTTGCTGGACAGTGATGGGTTGGATGAGATCTATCATGTAATCGAGTTAGTTTTGATGGGGATTGATCCCTAGTATCCACTATGTTCTGAGATTGATGTTGCTACTACTTTGCCATGATTAATGCTTGTCACTAGGGCCCGAGTGCCATGATTTAAGATCTGAACCTATTATGTTCTCGTCAATATATGTGTGTTCTTAATCCTATATTGCAAGTTGTAGTCACCTACTATGTGTTATGACCCGGCAACCCCGGAGTGACAATAGCCGGAAAAACTCCTGGAGATGACCATAGTATGAGGAGTTCATGTATTCACTAAGTGCTAATACTTTTTTCCGGTTCTCTATGAAAAGGAGAACTTTAATATCCCGTAGTTTCCGTTAGGACCCCGCTGCCACGGGAGGGATGGACAAAATATGTCATGCAAGTTCTTTTCCCTAAGCACGTATGACTATATACGGAATGCATGCCTACATTACATTGACAAACTGGAGCTAGTTACATATCTCTCCATGTTATAACTGTTGCATGATGAATATCATCCGGCATAATTATCCATCACCGATCCAATGCCTACAAGTCTTTTCCTACTGATCCTTGCTACGTTACTTTGCCGGTACTGCTGTCACTGCTGCTACTGTTACTCTGCTGTTACTGTTGTCACTGCTGCTACTGTTACTCCACTATTACAGTTGTCACTGCTGCTACTGTTACCATTGCTACTGTTGCTATCACTACTTTGCTACTGATACTTTGTCACAGATACTAAGTCTTTCAGGTGTGGTTGAATTGACAACTCAACTGCTAATACTCGAGAATATTCTTTGGCTTCCCCTTGTGTCGAATCAACAAATTTTGGTTGAATACTCTACCCTCGAAAACCGTTGCGATCCCCTATACTTTTGGGTTATCAAATTACATGTGCATTTGTCTCGTCACAGCGGGGTGTGCTGTTCGATGACCTCCCCATGCGTTCGACGAGCTCTGCTCCTCTTTTCGTGGGTAAGTACAAATAGCATCTCCTCCTCACCCCTTTATTTTCTCTGGGTCGGTCTTCAGATGAAACTTGCTAGCTATAGGTACATTAAATTATCAGTATGCGTGACCAGTATGCGTCTCACGTTCGAAAGGCTTACAATTATAAATATGCATGCATTTGCATATATTTATAACCACGATTCTTTCGAATTTTCCAACGTTATCCATGGTCAGCCCGAGTATGTGTAGATTGGGTTTGTTTTCCCATATGATTTGTTCCAGATCCGATGCATAATTCCGTCAGTGCCTCCTTGTTGTTCTCTGGAGACACATCCTCTCTGTTTATTGCCGAGACTTGTATGATGAGAAAATCAGGGAGGTGCTGCCAAATTTTGCGTTGGATCTGGAGAAGAGCATGGGAAACGAACCCAATGTGCACATACTCGGGTGGGATTAGGACCTATCTTTACCTATTAGCATGTAGGTTGGATGGACGTAATAAAACTGTCAAACTTGATTAACTGATGAATATATATGCTAAATTATATATATGTATATATATTTCTTGTGAGTTTGGTAGCTAGGAAAGATGAGTCATCGTGCGTTGATGTACGCTAGCCACCCTAGTCAAAAATAGATGACGAAAGAATGGTTTCTAAAAACCAAGGAGTTTGTGAAAGCCCCATATGCAAATGGCCAGGAAACAAACTAGTGCCCCTGTCAAAAGTGCGACAACTATAAACTAAGGATAGAGGCTGTAATGATTAAACACCCGCAGAGGAGGGGTTTTAGGTCTAATTATACAGTGTGGACATTTCATGGTGAGTCTATACAACGCATCAGAGCTGAGGTGGTTCGTCGTCGGACCGACGAGCATGGTATCGGGATCGAAGACATGGTGCAAGACTTTGATGATGCTCGGGATTCGAACGATGAGATGAAGGAATCTGTAAAGGCCTTCTATGAAATGTTGGAGTCTTCAAAACGTCCTCTCCACAAGCACACTGAGCTTTGTTAGCTGGATGCCATTGCACAAGTAATGGTTGTGAAGGCTCTCTTCAAATTGGGAAGAGAATGCTACGATGCGATGATGACACTATTTGGATGCTTTTTACCCAGAGGCCATGTCATGCCTGCAAACCTGTACCAGTCGGACAATATACTTCGTGTACTTAAGATTCCCTAGCTATGAGAAGATATATGCGTGTGAGAAAGTATGTGTCTTATTTAGGAAGGAGTATGCACACTTGGACTATTGTCCCATTTGCAAGTCTTGGAGGTATCTTGTGGTAGACAATGGTATGGGTGAGAAGAGGCAGAACAAAATCACAGTTAATGTTCTTTGGTATATGCCAATCATACCAAGGCTTCAACGTCTTTTCATGGTCGAAGAGACAACCAGACAGATGACATGGCACAAATTGGGCAAAAGAACCGAACTAGATGCGGATGGGAATAAGATGGCGGTACACACATCGGATGTAGCAGCGTGGAAAGATTTCGATGGATTACATCAGAATAAAGCGGCAGATCCATGGAATCCTTGAGTCTGCGTCACCACGGATGGGTTCAATCCCTTCGACATGACGGCAACCCAATACAGTTGTTGGCCTGTATTTCTCATTCCACTCAATCTCCCCCCAGGAAGATTATGCAAAGAAAGAACATATTCCTGACGTTGATAATTATAGGGCCCAACTATCCAGGGAAGAATATGAATGTGTGCATGCAGCGGCTTAAGGATGAATTGCTAGAAGCTTGGCATATTGGGGTCAAGACATACGATTCTGCTAGAAAAGAATACTTTAAAATGCATGTGTGGTATATGTACTCGATGCATGACTTGCTAGAGTATGCGCTATTCTCTGGATGGTCTTTGCATGGAAGGTTCCTGTGCCCCTTGTGCAAGGCAGCTCTTCAGTTTCATTGGTTGTAGGCGGGTGGGAAGTATTCTTGCTTTGACTTGCAAAGATAGTTCCTAGATCCTCACCATCAGTTCAGAAAAGACAAGAAGAACTTTACCAAAGGTAAAGTTGTCAAAACCTTGGCACCACCTGCGTTGACACGCCAACAGATCCTGGATCAGCTAAATGTCCTCGAGCCTGATCCAAATCGTTCAGGGTATTCCAAGGGGTATAATTCAGAACATCGACATGATGCACACAACATCGACATGATGCACACAACATCGACATGACGCCTGGACTGACAAGCCATGCTTGTGGGATCTGCATTACTTCAAAGACCTCCTTCTTCCACACAACATCGACATGATGCACACTGAAACGAATATCAGAGAGGCCATTTTTGGTACATTGTTCGGCATAGATGGGAAGACAAAGGATAATCCTAAGGCTAGAGTCGATCAAGAGACACTATGTCATAGACCATTACAAAACATAAGTGGTCGAAGCCAAAGGCCTGGTTCAATCTTGGAAGGCCAGCTATGAGGGAAATTATCTCATGGGTCAAAATGCAATTGATGTTCCCCGATGGGTATGTAGTAAATCTAAAGAGGGGAACAAGTCTTGAAACATTAAAAATCTTTGGTCTCAAGAGTAATGATTGGCACATATGGCTTGAGCGGCTAATGCTGGTGATGTTACATGGCTTTACTCCTGAGAATGAATGGCTAGTACTGGTGGAGCTGAGCTATTTCTTCTGTGTTCTTTCCGCGAAAGAACTGTCGCCTAGCGTGGTAGATGACATGGAGGAGTTGGCGTCGGAATTGCTCTGCAAGTTAGAGAAGATCTTTCCACCGGGCTTCTTTAATCCAATGCAGCATTTGATTTTACATCTACCGACTGAGGCAAGATTGGATGGACTCGTGCAAAATCGTTGTTGCTTTCTACCGAGAGGATGTAGAAGACGCTCAGCTAAATGTAAAAATAAACATAGAATTGAAGCATCGATGACCATGGCATTCATTACTGAGGAGGTGGCTAACTTTGTGACAGCACACTACGAAGACAAAAGTTGTTGTTTGCATAATCCGAAGCCTCGGTAAAATGATGCCGATCTTAAAAACGTGGATCCAACCTCAGCATATTCAAAGGGAAGTTTGTACCAGTTGGTACTTTAAAACCAATAATGTTGGATATCGAAGAATGGCAGAACATTTCGTTGTATATCTTCAACAACCTAACAGAAGTGCGACCGTACATCGAGTAAGTTCTCGGTACATTTTTGCATAACTTCTAATTCCTTTGAAATGCTCTTATTCCTGGATGTTTGATACAGTCCATACGTCACCAAATTCTCACATGGAGCGGTGATCCAAAATGATTCCGTCGAAGAGTATGAGATTCTAGAAAAGCATGGACGCGGCTATCCCGGTTTCATCTCTTGGTTCAAACAAACGGTAATTATAATAATGGACCATTTCATTTATTGGTCTAACTTGCGGCTAATGCAACAATCATTTCGTATTAGACTTGTAGGCTAATTCTGAGTCTATGGACGCCGAATTGAGACAAGCCGGTAATGGTATTGACTATAAGGTCCATTCATTTGAGAAATACAACATCAACGGGTATCACTTTTGTACCTTTGGCAAAGAGCTATCTATGCCCGACCGGAAATCTAGAAATTGTTGTGTCTCTGCTATAGGCAAAGGTGCTATCGAATATTATGGAAGAGTTGAAGAAATTTATGGACTTCAATTCTATGGTGAAAACCCACCGAACGTCGTAGTCTTCAAATGCTATTGGTTCCAGCCGAAAGAGACTAGAAGGACTCATGAACATATAGGGCTAGTCGAAATTAATCCAAGCACCCATTTAGATGTTCCCGATGTCTATATTACAGCTCAATAGGCAACCCAAGTTTTCTATCTACCGTGGGCATGCCAAACTGATAAGAATCTGGATGGTTGGCATGTTGTATATGAACTGCTGCCACATGTTAGACCACGTCCCCCCGATGAACAGGATTATGAACCTCACATTAAGCCAGACACATATGATGGAGAATTCTTCCAAGAAACACGTCTTTCCAAGAAACATTTCAACAACCGTTGTTCTTCACCCCAGAACATGGAAGTAGATAGCGAAAGTGAATCTGACTTCACCCTGAGCCGGAACCAGGAGAGCTGGAACTAGAAGAGGTTACTGATGACCCTCAAGTGTAGGGGATCTATCGTAGTCCTTTCGATAAGTAAGAGTGTCGAACCCAACGAGGAGCAGAAGGAACTGACAAGTGTTTTTCAGCAAGGTATTCTCTGCAAGCACTGAAATTATGGGTAACAGATAGTTGTGTGATAAGATAATTCGTGGCAAGTAGCAAGTAGCAATAGTAACAAAGGTGCAGGAAAGTGGCCCAATCCCTTTTGTAGCAAGGGACAAGCCTGGACAAACTCTTATAGGAGGTAAAGCGCTCTCGATGACACATGGGAATTTCTGTCCAGCTAGTTTTCATCATGTTCATATGATTCGCGTTCACTACTTCGATAGTTTGATTTGTGGGTGGACCGGTGCTCTGGTGCTGCCCTTACTTGGACAAACGTCGCACTTATGATTAACCCCTCTCGCAAGCATCCACAACTACAAAAGAAGAATTAAGACAAAGTCTAACCATAGCATTAAACTAGTGGATCCAAATCACCCCCTTACGAAGCAACACATAAACTAGGGTTTAAGCTTCTGGCACTCTAGCAACCCATCATCTTCTTATTACTTCCCAATGCCTTCCTCTAGGCCGAAATAATGGTGAAGTGTTATGTAGTCGACCTTCACATAACACCGCTAGAGGAAAAACAACATACAACGTATCAAAATATTGAACGAATACCAAATTCACATGACTACTTATAGCAAGACTTATCCCATGTCCTCAGGAACAAAAGTGACTACTCACAAAGCATAATTATATTCATGACCAGAGAAGTATTGAATAGCATCAAGGATCTGAACATATAATCTTCCACCGACTAATCCAACTAGCATCAACCACAAAGAGTAATTAACACTACAAGCAACCTTACAAGTACCAATCGGAGTCGCGAGATGGAGATTGGTTACAAGAGATGAACTAAGGTTTGGAGATGAGCTGGTGCTGATGAAGATGTTGATGGTGGTGAGTCCCCTCCGATGAGAGGAGTGTTGGCGATGATGATGGTGACGATTTTCCCCTCCGGGAGGGAAGTTTCCCCGACACGATGGCCCTGCCAGAGCTCTAGATTGGTTCTGCTCAAGTTCCGCCTCGTCGCGGCGGTGATTCCTCCCGAAAGACTACTCCTGATTTTTTCTGGAACGAAACCCTCCTTATAGCAAAAGATGGGAGCCGTAGGGGCAATAGGGGGACCACAAGCCACCTAGGCGCGGCCAGGGGGTAGGCCCCGCCTGGTAGGCTTGTGGCCTCCTGGTGGCTCCCCTATGGTACTTCTTCCGCCCAGTATTTTTTTATAAAATCCAAAATAATTCCTCGTTGATTTTCATGGCTTTTGGAGTTGCGCAGAATAGGTATCTCAAACTTGCTCCTTTTTCAGACCAGAATTCCAGCTGCCGGCATTCTCCCTCTTCATGTAAACCTTATAAAATAAGAGAGGAAAGGCATAAGTATTGTACCGTGAAGTGTAATAACAGCCCATAATGCGTTAGATATCAACATAAAAGAATGATGCAAAATGCACGTATCAACTTCCCAAGCTTAGACCTTGCTTGTCCTCAAGTGGAAGCCGAGATCAATAAATATGCCCACATGTTTAGAGAAAGAGGTGTCGGTAAAACAAAATACGAACATGCAGGCATCATGATCATAATCAGAACAGCAATATCGTCATATAATTTGTTATGCCAAAGTGACAATTCCTTCACAAAGTAAAGTATGGATCAAGAATCTGATTGAGAATAAAAAACCAATAGCCTTTATTCATTGAAGCAATTGCAATTTATCATAACATCGAAAAGAGTCAAATAAGAGCTTGTAAAGCAAATTGCTACGGCAACACACAACAGCGCCAGAGATTAGCACGTTGACGGAGACTGGGCTTGCGTTCATTTTTTCCTTGAAGAGGAAAGGGTGGCGCAGAACAGGAGCAGTAAGTATTTCCCTCAGTTCGAGAACCAAGGTATCAATCCAGTAGGAGAATCGCGTCAAGTCTAGAGTACCTACACAAACACAAAAGATCTTGCAGCCAATGCTATAAAGGGGTTGTCAATCCCTTCAACATTGATTGCAAAGTGAGATCTGAAGGCGGAAAGTGCAACGAAGTAAAAGAGTAAGGCTGAAAATATGGTGTGGAGTAGACCCCGGGGCATAGTGTTTACTACAGGCTTCTCTCAAAATAGCAAATATTACGGTGGGTGAACAAATTTCTGTCGAGCAATTGCTAGAACCACGCAAAGTCATGACACTATCTAAGGCAATGATCATACATATAGGCATCACGTCTGAGACAAGTAGACCGATACTTTCTGCATCTACTACTATTACTCCACACATCGATCGCTATCCAGCATGCATCTAGTGTATTGAGTTCATGACGAACAGAGTAACGCCTTAAGCAAGATGACATGATGTAGAGGGATAATCTCAAACCAATGATGAAAACCCCATCTTTTTACCCTTGATGGCAACAACATGATGCGTGCCTCGCTACCCCTTCTGTCACTGGGTGAGGTCACCGCACGGTATAAAACCAAAACCAAGCACATCTTCCATTGCAAGAATCATAGAACAAGGTGGCCAAACAAAACCCACAACTCGAAGAAAATTACAAGGATATGAAATCATGCATATAAGAGATCAGAAGAAACTCAAATAAGATTCGTAGATAATCTGATCATAAATCCACAATTCATTGGATCTCGACAAACACATTGCAAAAGAAGATTACATCGGATAGATCTGCATGAAGATCATGGAGAACTTCGTATTGAAGATCCAAGAGAGAGAAGAAGCCATCTAGCTAATAGCTATGGACCCGTAGGTTTATGGTGAACTACTCACGCATCATCGGAGAGGTCCTGGTGTTGATGAAGAAGCCCTCCATATCCGAATCCCCCCTCCGGCAGGTCACCAGAACATGCCCCAGATGGGATCTTGCGGAGACAGAAGCTTGCGGCGTCGGAAAAGTACTTTCGATGATCTCCTGATTTTTTCTGGAATTTTTGGGAATATATAGGCGAAAGACCTAGGGCAGAGGTGGCCCAGGGAGCCCACAAGCCTGGGAGGCGCGGGCCCCCCTGGCCGCGACTAGGGGGCTTTTGGGGTCCCTGGTGACCCCCTGCCTTGGTTATCAAGTTCCTCGATCTTCTTCTGTTTCGTAAAAAATCTTTTTGGAAGTTTTGTTCCGTTTGGACTCTGTTTAAAATCCTCCTCTGAAAAGGGTCAAAAACACGAAAAAACAAGAACTGGCACTTGGCACTGAGATAATAAGTTAGTCCCAAAAAAGATAAAAAAGGCATACAAAACATCCAAAGTTTGACAAGATAATAGCATGAAACCATCAAATATTATAGATACGTTGGAGACGTATCAAGCATCCCCAAGCTTAACTCCCGCTCGTCCTCGAGTAGGGAAGTGATAAGGACTGAATTTTTGATGTGGAATGCTACCTAGCATAGTTGTCTTTTGTAACTTCTTTCAAGTGACATGAATGTTCAGATCCGTAAGATTCAAAACAATAGTTTGCTATTGACATGAAAAAATAATACTTCAAGCAAACTATTAAGGTAATCATGAACTTTCGAAATAACAAGGCGAAAGAAAGTTATCCCTACAAAATCATATAGTCTGGCTATGCTCCATCATCCGCACACAACTAATTGAAATTATGCACAACCCCGATATTGGCCAAGTAATTGTTTTTGCACTCTTACTTTCTCAAACTTTTTATAACTATCACGCAATACATGAGCGTGAGCCATGGATATAGCACTATAGGTGGAATAGAGTGTGGTGGTGGTTGTGAGACAAAAAAGGAGGAGATGGTCACATTGACTCGGCGTATCAAAGGGATATGGAGATGCCCATTAGTAGATATCTGTGTGAATGAGTAGGGATTGCCATTCAAAGGATGGACTAGAGCTATAAGTATGTGAAAGCTCAAGAGGAGAACTAGTGGGTGTGCATCCAACTTGCTTGCTCACGAAGACCTAGGGCAATTTAAGGAAGCCCATCATTGGAATATACAAGCCAAGTTATATAATGAAGATTCCCACTAGCATATGGTAGTGACAAAGCAAGAAGCTCTCAATCATGAAGAACATGGTGCTATTTTGAAGAACAAGTGTGGAAAAAGATAGTACCATTGTCCCTTCTCTCTTTTTCTCTTTTTTTATTTGGGCTCTTGGGCCTCTTTTTTTATCTTTTTTTATTTGGGCTCTTTGGCCTCTTTTTTTATTTCCTTACACGGGACAATGCTCTAATAATGATGATCATCACACTTTTATTTACTCACAGCTCAAAGCTTAGAACGATGATGACTCTATAGGAAATGCCTCCGGCAGTGTACCGGGATGTGCAACAATCTAGCTTGGCTTATGGCATTGAAACATATCGCTAGCTATCTTACGATCATGCAATGGCAATATGATAGTGACGACACAAGTCATCAGACGGAACGGTGGGAGTTGCATGGCAATATATCTCGGAATGGCTATGAAAATGCCATAGTAGGTAGGTATGGTGGCTGTTTTGAGGAAGGCATATGGTGGGTTTGTGCACCGGTGAAAATTGCGCGGTACTAGAGAGGCTAGCAATGGTGGAAGGTGAAAGTGCATCTATACCATGGACTCACATTAGTCATGAAGAACTCACATACTTGTTGTGAAAGTTTTTATTAGTAATCGAAACAAAGTGCTACACGCATACTCCTAGGGGAAGGGTTGGTAGGTGTTAACCATCACGCGATCCCGACCTCGACACAAAGGATGACAATCAATAGATCAATTATGCTCCGACTTCCTAACATAGCGGTTCACCATACGTGCATGCTACGGGAATCACTAACTTCAACACAAGTATTTCTAGATTCACAACACCCTACTAACATAACTCTTAATATTACCAAACCCATGTCTTAAAACTAATTGAGAGGAACCAAAACTTCTCTTTCTACTCAATGCGCATGAAGATGGAGGTTTTTGTATCCTCTTTGGGTATCTATCACCTTTGGGACTACTTTCATAGCATAAGCCAACTACCAAGTCATGCACCGCCGTGCTCTAAAAGATCTAAGTGAAGCACATAGAGCAAAATTATCTGGCTCAAAAGATATAAGTGAAGCACGATGAGCATTTTAGCAAACTCACGATCAGTGCATGTCTCTCTCAAAAGGTGTGCATCAAGGATGATTGTGACACAACAAAAAGAAAAGACTCCTACGATACAAGACGCTCCAAGCAAAACACATATCATGTGGTGAATAAAAATATAGCTCCAAGTAATGTTACCGATGGATTGAAGACGAAAGAGGGGATGCCTTCCCGGGGCATCCCCAAGCTTAGGCTTTTTGGTGTCCTTGAATTTGGCTTGGGATTCCTTGGGCATCCCCAAGCTTGAGCTCCTTCCACTCCTTATCTCTCTGTCCATGAGAACATCACCCAAAACTTGAAAACTTCACAATACAAAACATAAACAGAAACTCGTGGTATCATTAGCACAAGAAAACAGACTACCACCTCTTTAGGTACTGTACCAATCTTGATTTCTATTTATATTGGTGTTAGATTACTGTATTCTCACTTTTCTATGGCTAGTACCCCCCGATACTATCCATAGTTTCATTAAAACAGGCAACGAACTCAACAAAAACAAATTCCGTCAAAAACAGACCAGTATGTAGCAATCTGTATACTTCGTGTACTTCTGGTACCTGAAATTTTTTGAAAAATACGACTGCCTGGGAAAAAGGCATATCAACCAGCAGCAAAAAGAATCAACTCAAAAGCTCTTTCTAAATAAAAATTAAAAATAATCTCGTGAGCGAAAAGTTTCTGTCTTTTTCCAGCAGGATCAAACAACCATCACCAAGACTAGTCATAAAGGTTTTGCTTGGCTCAAACACAAAAAGAAACACAAAAACACTATCGTAACAGAATTATGATGGTGTGGACGCAACAAAACAGAAAGAAAAAGATAAATTCATTGGGTTGCCTCCCAACAAGCGCTATTGTTTAACGCCCTTAGCTAGGCATAAGGCGATAGAATCACGTATCGTCGTCTTTGGTGCTCAAACCATAAGTAGCGTGATCACTCATCATCTTAAGGTCTTCATCTTTCTTACTAGATGATTCACCACTAGTTTTAGGAACAAAAATAGACTTGGTGACCTTATTGTGAGCACAATTTGGAGTATTCTGCACAGCGGCAAAAGCGGAACCCAAGTTGGTTATAACATCCTCTAGTTTGCCAATTCTAGCGGAATCATGACCTAGTTTTTCGTTAACTGTGGGTTCCTTCGCCTTTAAATTTTTCAAAACCATTCCCATCTTGGATCGGTACTAAGTGATTTGATTGTGGATCTTTCTATTCAAATTCTCAATAAGTTCGATCGTAGCAACTTTATTTTCAATGACGTCCAGCCTACGCATCACATGTTCCAGAGTTAAGGTAGTTCCATTAACCATGAGTGGGGGTGAGCCTACCAAATTTATTACAGCTCCGGAAGAATCAATGGTATGGCTACCCAAGAAATTTCCACCTACGATGGTGTCAAGAATATACCTATTCCAAGGAGAAATACCCACATAAAAACTGCGAAGCAGGACGGTAGTAGATTGCTTATGAGTAGATCTACTCTGAGCATTGCAAATCCTATACCAAGCGTCCTTTAGATTTTCTCCCTCAATTTGTTTGAAATTGATGACTTCGTTCTCGAGAGTATCGTTCGAAGTGGTGGATCTAGTCATGAGGACAGGTAGACTATCCCACATAAACAAACAGAAGGCAAGCGAGAGAAAAGGGGGACGAAGAAGGCAAACGAAAAAGGCAAACGAAGAAAAAGGGCAAATGAAAAAGGCAAATCTTTTTGTAAATTTTTGTTTTTCAGAAGTGGGGGAGAGGAAAATGAGAGGCAAAAAAGTAAATGAAAGAGATGAGTTTGCGGCACTTACTTGGATGAGTTCTTGACTTGATCCTCCCCAACAACGGCGCCAGAAATTCTTCTGCAACGGCAATAGACAATAGCGCGAGAGATTGGCACGTTGACAGAGACTCGGCTTGCGTTGGTGTTTCCCTTGAAGAGGAAAGGGTGGTGCAGCACAAGAGCAGTAAGTATTTCCCTCAGTTTGAGAACCAAGGTATCAATCCAGTAGGAGAATCGCGTCAAGTCCAGAGTACCTGCACAAACACAAAAGAGCTTGCACCCAACGCTATAAAGGGGCTGTCAATCCTTTCAAGATTGATTGCAAAGTGAGATCTGAAGGCGGAAAGTGTAACGAAGTATTAGAGTAAGGCTCCAAATATGGTGTGGAGTAGACCCGGGGGCCATAGTGTTCACTAGAGGCTTCTCTCAAAATAGCACATATTACGGTGGGTGAACAAATTACTGTCGAGCAATTGATAGAACCGCGCAAAGTCATGACAATATCTAAGGCAATGATCATACATATAGGCATCAGTGCCGAGACAAGTAGACTGATACTTTGTGCATCTACTACTAATACTTCACACATCGACCATTATCCAGCATGCATCTAGTGTATTGCGTTCATGACGAACAAATTAACGCCTTAAGCAAGATGACATGATGTAGAGGGATAATCTCAAACCAATGATGAAAAGCCCATATTTTTACCCTTGATGGCAACAACACAATGCGTGCCTCGCTACCCCTTATGTCACTTGGTGAGGTCACCGCATGGTATGTACCCAAAACCAAGCACTTCTCCCATTGCAAGAATCATAGATCAAGCTGGCCAAACAAAACCCACAACTCGAAGAGAATTACAAGGATATGAAATCATGCATATAAGAGATCAGAAGAAACTCAAATAAGTTTCGTAGATAATATGATCATAAATCCACAATTCATGGGATCTCGGCAAACACACAGCAAAAGAAGATTACATCGGATAGATCTCCATGAAGATCATGGAGAACTTTGTTTGAAGATCCAAGAGAGAGAAGAAGCCATCTAGCTAATAGCTATGGACCCGTAGGTCTATGGTGAATTACTCACGCATCATGGGAGAGGTCATGGTGTTGATGAAGAAGCCCTCCGTATCTGAATCCCCCCTCCGGCAGGGCACCAGAACGTGCCCCAAATGGGATCTTGCGGAGACAGAAGCTTGCGGCGGTGGAAAAGTACTTTCGATGATCTCCTGATTGTTTCTGGAATTTTTGGGAATATATAGGCGAAAGACCTAGGGCAGAGGTGGCCCAGGGAGCCCACAAGCCTGGGAGGCGCGGGCCCCCCTGGCCGCGGCTAGGGGGCTTGTGGGGTCCCTGGTAACCCCGTGCCTTGGTTCTCAAGTTCCCCGATCTTCTTCTGTTTTAGAAAAAATATTTTTGGAAGTTATGTTCCGTTTGGACTTCGTTTAAAATCCTCCTCTGAAAAGGGTAAAAAACACAGAAAAAAACAAGAACTGGCACTTGGCACTGAGTTAATAAGTTAGTCCCAAAAAAGATATAAAAGGCATACAAAACATACAAAGTTTGACAAGATAATAGCATGAAACCATCAAAACTTATAGAAACGTTGGATACGTATCACAAATCCACATACTCAATCATCCTTTCGTCTTCTACAATTGCTAAAACTCACGTGGTACTCATGAGATCAAAGCTTCAGTTGGACACAGATAAAGATAGGGGCTTATAGTTTCGCCTCCCAACTACTTACCTCAAGGGTAATGTCAACAATAATAATTCATGGATACTTAATTCCAAGTTGACATATGAATATAGATCTTTCCCTAGCACATGACATTAGCCAAGATAAAGGCGAGAATAAGGAATTGGTGTCGATCACCTTGACTCTTTTAAGGACAAAAAGTAAAGGTACAAGATAGGACCTTCGCAGAGGGAAGCGGAGGTTGTCATGCGCTTTTGACGTTTGTATGTGTGACCTCTTTGTGTGAAGGAACATCACTTTATATTGCCTCCTGTGATAAATAACTTTATTATGCAGTCTGTCGCTTTTATGTCTTCCTCATCACAGGTTCGTAGAAAGCTTATTTTCCACACACTAATAGATCATACATATTTAGGGAGCAATATTTATTGCTTGCACCGATGACAAATTACTTGAGGGATCTTATTCAATCCATAGGTAGGTATGGTGGACTCTCATGGCAAAACCGGGTTGAAGGTTTATGGATGCACAAGTAGTATCTCTACTTAGTGCGGAAGTTTTGGTTGATAAGAGGTGGAAGCAAGCGTCACATGCTAAGGGATCTCTAGTCATATAAAATTGTTCGGAACCAAGCAAACATAATTCATTATGTTGTCTTTCTTGTCCAACATCTACTTCTAAGCATGTAATAGTTTAGTGAGTGTTCACAATCATAGACGATGTCAAAGATGATATATTTATATGTGAACCTCTCATTCTTTATTACTTCCATTTAATTGCAACAATGACCAAGGTCTATGTTTGTCCACCCACAAGAAGTTTCAATCATCATTCTTTTTATATGTGAAGCAATCACTTCCCATAAGATCATTACATGATCTTTCATGCTTTTGTTCTCTTATTATTCTTTTCTTTAGATCATGGCATGAGGCAAGGCCCTTAACTAAAACACTCTTTATTATATGACTCACGAGCTCGAATACATTGGGGGTGACACAATGCAAAACTCAAGCCTAGAACACTAAGAACTTTATTCTACTAGAGAAAGATAAAACCAAAAAGGATCGAACTAAGAAAAAGGTAAAGGAAAAAGATGTGATGGTGATATGATACGAGGGCAACTCCCCCAAGCTTGGCACAAGCCAAGGGGATTTCCCATACCCGTGCTTAGTTGTGTTCCTTCGAAGGTGATGGTGGTGGAGTTCTTGCAACCTGGGTTTGATTCTCCGTCTTCCAAGGCATAGGTGCTCCATCATGGAAAGATGATCGAGTATCCGGAATCCTCGAATCTGCAGCCAATCATATTGATTTAAGTCTATACTCATAATCACAGTTTTGGTTCTGGAGGTCGTAGATCTGGGCTTGGAGGTGATCAATTCTGTCATAGAGCCTGGAGAGGTGCTTCCCGATGTCATTGGCATCGATCTTTTGCTTGTTGGTGAACTCCGTGATCTTCATGTGGTTGGCGTTGAGTCCGCGTTCCACCATCCCTTGGCACTTGAAGACTTGCTGCTCCATTGCTTCGAGCCTCGCCTCCATGCTTCCGGTCTTCTTGGGCCCCTCAACATCACGGATGTGCAGCACCCCCTCATGCATCTCGATAGATTGAGGGTGTTGAAGCACTCCCGCGAGGTAGGGATTGATGACTTTCTCGAAGAACTTGTCCTTCGGAACTTTTGGGGACGCCATAGCAATCTAGATCTGTCTGCACAGTTGCTCGAAATGAAAATACAGGATATTTGCGTGATACGAGGGTCAGACCTTTCGGGAGAATATATAATGAATTTTTCTCGACCAAAAGGAGTACTCCGCAAGAAAACGGAGTCCGGGAGGCACACGAGGTGCCCACAAGCCACCCAGGCAGGCCTATCGCCTCCTCGTGCACTTTCCGGACCACTTTAAATTTTTATATTTTTCTAAAAATTCCAAAATGGAGAAAAATTGCTACTGGAAAAGTTTTGGAGTTGGTTTACTTACCGAATCACATACCACTTCGTTTTTGGAGTCTGAAACAGGCTGATAATATCCCTTATGTACTCCTCCGGAGTTATGGTATTAATAACATTGCTTTCAATATTTATGGGAGTACCTGAGATATAATGCTTGATTCTTTGCCCATTTACCACTCTCGGAAAATTACCTTCCGTGTTGTTGATCTTGATGGCACCGGAATTATATACTTCCTCAACAATGTAAGGACCTTCCCATTTAGAGAGAAGCTTGCGTGCAAAAAATCTTAAACGAGAATTGTATAGCAGGACATAATCACCTACATTGAACTCACGTTTTTGTATCCTTTTATCATGCCACCTCTTAAGCTTTTCTTTAAGCAACTTGGTATTTTCATATGCCTGAGTTCTCCATTCATCAAGTGAGCTAATATCAAATAACCTCTTCTCACCAGCAAGTTTGAAATCAAAGTTGAGCTCTTTGATTGCCCAATAAGCCTTATGCTCTAGGTCAAGAGGTAAATGACATGCTTTACCGTAAACCATTTTGTACGGAGACATGCCCATGGGATTCTTATAAGCAGTTCTATAAGCCCATAGTGCATCATCAAGCTTCTTAGACGAATTATTTCTAGACCTATTAACAGTCTTTTGCATAATTAGTTTAATATCTTTATTAATTAGCTCTACTTGACAACTGGACTGAGGATGATAGGGAGATGCAACTCTATGGTTGACATCATACTTAGCAAGCGTTTTAAGGAAAGCACCATGAATAAAATGTGAACCACCATCAGTCATTAGATATCTAGGGACTCCAAATCTAGGGAAAATAACTTCTTTAAGCATCCTAATAGAGGTGTTGTGATCAGCACTACTAGTTGGGATAACTTCTACTCACTTAGTAACGTAATCAACAACAACTAGGATATGAGTATACCCGTTGGACTTTGGAAAAGGTAACATATAATCAAAACCCCAAACATCAAATGGTTCAATGACAAGTGAATAATTCATAGGCATTTCCTGACGTTTACTGATATTACCTATTCTTTGGCATTCATCACAAGACAAGACAAACTTACGGGCATCCTTGAAGAGAGTAGGCCAATAGAAACCAGGTTGCAATACCTTGTGTGCAGTTCTATCTCCCGCATGGTGTCCCCCGTAAGCCTCGGAGTGACACTTCTGTAGGATATGTCCCTGTTCATGCTCAGGTACACAATGTCTAATAACACCATCTACTCCTTCCTTATAAAGGTGAGGATCATCCCAGAAGTAATGTCTCAAATCAAAGAAGAATTTCTTCTTTTGTTGGTATGTGAAACTAGATGGTATATATTTGGCAACGATATAATTTTCATAATCAGCATACCAGGGTGTACTACGTGAAGCATTGATGACATTCAATTGCTCATCAGGAAAGTTGTCATTAATAGGTTGTGGGTCATCAAGAACATTCTCCAACCTAGACAAGTTATTTGCTACAGGGTTCTCAGCACCCTTCCTATCAACCACATGCAAATCAAATTCTTGTAGCAAGAGAACCCATCTGATAACTCTAGGTTTAGCATCTTTCTTTTCCATGAGATACTTAATAGCAACATGATCAGTGTGAATAGTAACCTTGGAATCAACAATGTAAGATCTGAACTTTTCACATGCAAACACGACTGCTAAAAATTCCTTTTCAGTAGTAGCATAGTTTCTTTGGGCACTGTCTAGAGTTTTACTAGCATAATAAATAACATTCAATTTCTTGTCAACTCTTTGTCCTAGAACATCACCAAGAGCATAATCACTAGCATCACACATAATTTCAAAAGGTAAGTTCCAATCAGGTGGTTGAACAATAGGTGCAGTTATCAAGGCCTTCTTAAGTATTTCAAAGGCTTCCTCACAATCATGGTCAAAAACAAAAGGTATATCCTTTTGCAAGAGATTGGTAAGAGGCCTATAAATCTTAGAAAAGTCCTTAATGAACCTTCTATAGAAACCAGCATGACCAAGGAAACTTCTTATACCTTTAATGTTTGTAGGCCATGGCATTTTCTCGATTGCATCAACCTTTGCCTTATCGACTTCAATACCTCTTTCAAAAATTTTATGTCCTAAGACGATGCCTTCATTAACCATAAAGTGGCACTTCTCCCAATTCAAGACAAGTTTGGTATCTTTACATCTCTGCAAAACTCGATCAAGGTTGCTGAGGCAATCATCAAAAGAAGACCAGTAAACGGAGAAGTCATCCATGAAAACCTCTTAATTTTTTTCACAAAAGTCAGAGAATATAGCCATCATACATCTTTGAAAGGTAGCAGGTGCATTACATAAGCCAAAAGGCATACGTCTGTAAGCAAAGGTATCGAAAGGGCAGGTAAAAGTGTTTTTCTCCTGATCAGATTGTGCAATAGGTATTTGGGAGAAACCAGAATAACCTTCTAGAAAGCAGAAGTGTGTGTGTTTAGACAATCTTTCTAGCATTTGGTCAATAAAAGGCAAAGGGTAATGATCTTTCCTAGTGGCTTTATTCAATTTCCTAAAATCAATCACCATCCTATAGCCAGTGATAATCCTCTGTGGGATCAATTCATCTTTATCATTAGGGATAACGATAATACCTCCCTTCTTAGGGACGCAATGCACCGGACTTACCCAATCACTATGAGCAACATGATAGATAATACCTGCTTCCAGGAGCTTTAGTATTTCTTTTCTTACTACCTCTTTCATCTTAGGATTTAATCTCCGTTGATGATCATCAACTGGTTTGGAATCAGGATCGGTTTTATTTTTGTGCTGGCACGGAGTGGGACTAATGCCCTTAAGATCATCAAGAGTATATCCAATAGCAGCACGGTGCTTCCTCAGAGTTTTCAATAACTTCTTTTCTTCATGCTCTGAAAGGCTAGCACTAACTATAACAGGATATATCTATTTTTCATCGAGATAAGCATACTTAAGAGTATCGGGTAACTGCTTAAGCTCAAACACAGGATCACCCTTTGGTGGGGGTGGATCTCCAAGCAGTTCAACAGGCAAATTATTCCTAAGAATAGGATATTGTTCAAAGATAACTCTATATATCTATCTCATTCCTTTCATCTATATGCATATCATTTTCATGCTCAAGAAAATATTGCTCTAAAGGATCAGTAGGAGGCACAGAAATAGAAGCTAGGGCAATCATTTCATCCTTACTAGACAATTCTTTTACATGAGGTTGTCTACCGAACTTGGAGAAATTGAACTCATGTGACACACCTTCAAAGCCAACAGTGACAGTTTGCTTCTTACAGTCAATATGAGCGTTGACAGTGTTGAGGAAAGGTCTGCCAAATATGATGGGACAAAAGCTATCTTGTGTGGTAGCAAGAATGAGAAAATCAACATGATACTTAGTTTTACCACACAAGACTTCAACATCTCTAACAATTACCAAAGGGCAGATAGTATCTCTATTGGCAAGCCGAATAGTGACATCAATAGGTTCCATCTCGACAGGTGCAATCTCGTCTTTAATTTCATCATATAAATATTGAGGTATTGCACTAACACTAGCACCCACGTCACATAAACCATGGTAACAATGATCTCCTATCTTAACAGAAATAACAGGCGTGCCAACAACACGCCTGTGTTTGTCTCTAGCATGAGGTTTAGCAATTCTAGCAGCATCTTCACAGAAGTGAATATCATGGCCATCAACATTGTTGGACCGGAGATCTTTGGTAATAGCAATGCTAGGTTCAACTTTAATTTGCTCATGGGGTGTATGTGTTCTAATGTAGCCTCTATGTATCACAATTGAAGCTTTAGAATGACCATTTATTCTAACAGGGAAAGGTGGTTTCTTAATGTAAGGACTAGGAACAATAGGATCATTATAAGCAATGACTTTCTCTTCAACTGGATTGGGTTTAACTACATTGACTTCTAAGGGAGGATGATATTTAAACCACTTCTATTTAGGGAGATTAATATGTGCAGCAAATGATTCACATAATGAAGCTACTATCTCAGAGTCAAGTCCATGTTTAGCGCTAAAATCACAAAAAGTATTTGTTTCAACAAAGGATTTAACGCAATCGAACTTAAGATTCATACCCGACTCCTTACTTTCATCAAACTCCCAATATTCAGAGTTGTGTTTAATTATTTCCAATAAATTCCATTTGAAGTCAATATCTCTCTTCATAAAAGAACCGGTACAAGAAGTGTCAAGCATGGTGCTATTATCATGAGAAAGTCGAGCATAAAAGTTCTGAATAATAATTTATCTCGAGAGCTCATGGTTGGGGCATGAATATAACATTGATTTAAGCCTCCCCCAATCTTGAGCGATACTTTCTCTATCACGAGGCCAAAAATTATAGATATAATTTCGATCACGATGTACCAAATGCATAGGATAAAACTTTTGATGAAATTCCAATTTCAATCGGTTGTAGTTCCATGATCTAGTATCATCACATAGCCTATACCATGTCAATGCTTTATCCCCCCAAGATAAGGGAAAGACCTCCTTATTGACCTCATCTTCGGGCAAACCTGCAAGCTTAAATAAACCACAAACTTCATCTACATAGATTAGATGCAAGTAGGGATGTGATGTTCCATCTCCTGTAAAAGGATTAGCCAACAATTTCTCTACCATACCCGAAGGAATTCCATAACAAATATTTTTAGTAGGCGCAGAAGGTTGAGGAGGAACTCCTTGTTCTTCCATTCAAGGTGAAGATACCTAGAACAAGCTCCTCAAAGGATTAGTTTCCATAGTGACAAGTGACAATAAATTTCAGCACACTATATAAATATTTCCTTACCAAATTCCACTTACCAAAGGTGCTTCACTCCCCGACAACGGCGCCAGTAAAGAGTCATGATGACCCACAAGTGTAGGGAATCTATCTTAGTCCTTTCGATAAGTAAGAGTGTCGAACCCAACGAGGAGCAGATGGAACTGGCAAGTGGTTTTCAGCAAAGTATTCTCTGCAAGGACTGAAATTATCGGTAACAGACAGTTGTGTGATAAGATGATTCATGGAAAGTATCAAGTAGAAATAGTAAAAAAGGTGCAGCAAAGTGGCCCAATACCTTTTGTAGCAAGGGACAATCCTGGACAAACTCTTATAGGAGGTAAAGCGCTCCCGAGGACACATGTGAATTTCTGTCAAGCTAGTTTTCATCATGTTCATATGATTCGTGTTCGCTACTTTGATAGTTTGATTTGTGGGTGGACCGGTGCTTGGGTGCTGCCCTTACTTGGACAAATGTCCCACTTATGATTAACCCCTATCGCAAGCATCCGCAACTACGAAATAAGAATTAAGACAAAGTCTAATCATAGCATTAAACTAGTGGATCCAAATCAGCCCCTTACGAAGCAACGCATAAACTAAGGTTTAAGCTTCTGTCACTCTAGCAACCCATCATCTACTTATTACTTCCCAATGCCTTCCTCTAGGCCCAAATAATGGTGAAGTGTTATGTAGTCGACGTTCACATAACACCACTAGAGGAAAACCAACATACAACGCATCAAAATATCGAACGAATACCAAATTCACATGACTACTTATAGCAAGACTTATCCCATGTCCTCAGGAACAAAAGTGACTACTCACAAAGCATAATTATATTCATGACCAGAGAGGTATTGAATAGCATCAAGGATCTGAACATATAATCTTCCACCGACTAATCCAACTAGCATCAACTCCAAAAGTAATTAACACTACTAGCAACCTTACAAGTACCAATCGGAGTCGCGAGACGGAGATTGGTTACAAGAGATGAACTAGGGTTTGGAGATGAGATGGTGCTGATGAAGATGTTGATGGTGATGAGTCCCCTCCGATGAGAGGTGTGTTGGTGATGATGATGGTGATGATTTCCCCCTCCGGGAGGGAAGTTTACCCGACAGGACTGCCCTGCCGGAGCTCTAGATTGGTTGTGCTCAAGTTTCGCCTCGTCGCGCAGCGATTCCTCCCGAAAGCCTCCTCCTGATTTTTTCTGGAACGAAACCCTCCTTATAGCAAAAGATGGGAGCGGGATGGGCAATAGGGGGCCCACAAGCCACCTAGGCGCGGCCAGGGGGTAGGCCGCGCCTAGCAGGCTTGTGGCCTCCTGGCGGCTCCCCTATGGTACTTCTTCCGCTCAGTATTTTTTATAAAATCCAAAACTATTCCTCGTTGATTTTCACGTCTTTTGGAGTTGCGTAGAATAGGTATCTCAATCTTGCTCCTTTTTCAGACCAGAATTCCAGCTGTCGGCATTCTCCCTCTTCATGTAAACCTTATAAAATAAGAGAGGAAAGGCATAAATATTGTACCGTGAAGTGTAATAACAGCCCATAAAGCGATAAATATCAACATAAAAGCATGATGCAAAATGAACGTATCAGTTACTGCTGTGAATGACGTGTCAATGCTTGACCGATTACGGAAAGGCCTTCTACAACTTGATGTCGTTGAACCTGATGAGCACGTCATTCGTGAAGACACGCGTGATAGTGATGATGATGATGCATTTATTGATCCAGACTATTATCTGTTTGTATGCATCCCAACTTAAATTATATATGTACATAGTATTATTCATGTCAGTTATTCAATTTTTTATGTTGTAGTAATTGATTTTAGTCTTTATCATGGCAAGTGTTGCAAGATAGTGGGCGCGGGTCCAGATCGCTCGACGTGTTCTTCTTCGTCGGTGGCCCGAGCGAGGGGTGGTACTTCCATTCCACCCCTATCTCTTTGTAGAGCCTTGGCGGACATTCTGAAGACACCACCCGCGGGTGCTTCTTCGTCGGCCTCGTTGCCCACTAGAAGAGGTGGTCAGGTAGGGAAGACGGGGAAGGGTACATGACGTGGCCGCGGGAGAGGTAGGCCGACTACTAGCCGTCCTCGCCACCACCACTAACTCATTCACCCGAGTACATGAGTACTATGGTGGAGCCATTTGCGGTGGAGCCTACGGGGAATCCAGTCCCGGAGCCTCGGGGCAACGGACATTCGGCCCATGAAAGTCCAGTCCAGGAGCCTCTGGTCAATGGGCATGAGGCTCTCGTTCCTGAGGCTACGTCCCAGGATACTCCTTCCATGGAGGCTTCGGCCAACGTGGAAATGGGTGGAAGAGGTGCCTGGCCAGATCGGACCGATGAGCCGGGTGGCCATTCTGTTGATGGCGGGGATGAGTCTACGGATAGTGAGGTCGACGTGCAGGTGGACGGGGTCACCGTGTACAAGCATGGTAGTACACGTATCCCGGTCATACTAGCGACCCGCGAGGAGAAGCCGGTGATTACGCATGTGTTGGAAATATGCCCTAGAGGCAATAATAAATTGTTTATTATTATATTTCCTTGTTGATGATAATCGTTTATTATCCATGCTAGAATTTTATTGATTGGAAACTCAAATACATGTGTGGATACATAGACAACACACTGTCCCTAGTGAGCCTCTAGTTGACTAGCTCGTTGATCAAAGATGGTCAAGGTTTCCTGGCCATAGGCAAGTGTTGTCACTTGATAACGGGATCACATCATTAGGAGAATGATGTGATGGACAAGACCCAAACTATAAACGTAGCATATGATCGTGTTAGTTTATTGCTACTGTTTTTCTGCATGTCAATGTATTTGTTCCTATGACCATGAGATCATGCAACTCCCGGACACCGGAGGAATACCTTGTGTGTATCAAACGTCGCAACGTTACTGGGTGAATATAAATGTGCTCTACAGGTATCTCCAAAGGTGTCTATTGGGTTGGCATGGATCAAGACTGGGATTTGTCACTCTGTGTGACTGAGAGGTATCTCGGGGCCCACTCGGTAATACAACATCACAACAAGCCTAGCAAACAATGTGACTAAGGAGTTAGTTACGAGATCTTGTATTACGGAATAAATAAAGAGACTTGCTGGTAACGAGATTGAACTAGGTATAGAGATACCGACAACCGAATCTTGGGCAAGTAACATACCGAAGGACAAAGGGAACAACTGTAACATCCCAAAATTAGAAATTTTGGATTGTTAATATAATTATTAGATTGATTGTTTGTTTGTTTGAGTGATTGAAACTTGAGTGGAATTTGAAACTTTTTTAAAACTTTTGAATGAGAGGGAATAAAATGACTTTCCCATTTTCTTTTGATTTCAAATTCATCCATTTAAAACCAGTGAGAGAAGATAACATGACTTCTTCAACTATAAAGAATTTGAATGAATGTGGCATTTGATTTTTTTCCTTTGGTTCTTGAGTTGAATTTTATTTTGGGCACAATATTTGAACCACAATTTTTTTTCCTGACAATATACTTGCCAAGCAAGAAAGAGAGGAGGTAACATGACACCCCCAAAAAATAAAAGTCAGAAGAAAAAAATAGTGCCAAAAATTTTAAAGACAAAATTTGGATTTTATTGAATTTAAAAATAATAATTTTTTATAATGTTTTTAGTTTGTGAAAAATAAAATGTTCATGTTGTAGGACAATTTATTCTGAAAATTTTGATATATAATATGCCTATATAAAATATTCTCTTATTTTTATTTATATTTTTTTCGCTATTTATTTTCAAAAATAAAAAAAGACACTATTCAATATGGCACGTTTCATCCGGAATTTAAAAAAAGGTCCGTGGCTAGCCGGTACTACTCACCACGAGTGGGTGAATCTTTGGCCCATGCGGCACTTCTTCCTTTTCTTTTCTAGTTTCCCTACACTACGTATATGTTTAGTCCCACGTCGCCTAGCTATGGACCATTAGACCTTCTTTCCACCTATAAATATAGACCCATAGGAGCATCCAAAAATCATCTATTTCGGGTTAACTCAATCTTTTGATTTGACTAGGTTTATTAAATAAAAATATTCTTTTCTCTTCGGCGGGATTTCTCGAAGTCGTCTCCTCATTGGAATTAATTCTTACTCTGCATTCTAAAGGTATTTCTCTTCGTATTTTTTTACTCCTGTAGTTTATTATTTCTAGACTAGTATTCCTACACTAGTATACGGTAGAGTAATTAGATACATTAATTAGTCTTCGTATTTACACATTAGTACTAGAATTCTTTTAGACATATCACTTTTCTTCCGTAAAACAGCTTGGCCCTAATTTTTCAAATAGCCATAACTTTTTACTCGTTTATCCGAATTAGATGAAACCAACGCCTAGAGTTTCGTCTTGATCCCACCTATCCGATGAACCTATCATGTCATCTTTTTGAAATTTTCAAATTTCGAAATTTGTTCACATTGATATTCAAACTTCTTTTGATCATATCTTTTTATCCGTAGCTCCGTTTTAGATGAATCCAATTGCGTCGGATTCGTATCAAAGTAATCTTCCCGTTTGTATCATTAGTTTTAAATTTTCAACTCATAATTTTGATCAAATAAGATTTATCTATTAGTGCCCAAAAGTGTTCACATCATTCTAAGACGATTCAATGTTATATTGAAGTATTTGTATCTTCTGATCCGCTATTTCAAATCTAGTAATTATTTTTTCTACACGCTCGTATTGATCTCCTATATCCAGTATCATCATTAGTTTCGACCTTTGAACCTTACAAATTTGAGCGATTTAAATTTGTATTCGAACATTCATTTGATCTTATCTTGCAAATCGTACCACCGTTTCAATTGATTCCTTTTACCCCTAAACACTCATGTCATATATTTTTGTACGTAACCATCGTACTTCAGTTCAACTTCTCTTGACCTTTTGAATGCAAATTCAATTCATACTTCAATTCACTATAACTTGTGTTGTCTTTCTCCATTTCAAGAAATTCTTTCTACAAATAAATTCGTATGTCTTATACTATTTGTCAAATAACATTCATGTTGTTCTCCCAATATTTTTGATCATCTCCCATAGTGTATGCAAGTCGAGCTTATATAGCAATAGTTCATCGTCCATTAACTCTTTTTATCTCATTCATGCACCTTCACTTTACAACACACTTAGGACCTTTTTATTAAATCTTAGTACGTTGTTATTTTGCACCAAGACATGCTTTGTTCTTATGTTCTCTTGGTTCTTCCTTTTTGGCATGAATGTTTATTGAATGCTATTCGTTTACGATAGATTGCTTGGAGTGTGGCGAGTAGAATTATCAGGATTTTGAGAGCGACTATCTTCATCAAGTAATACCAGGCAAGTCATTTGATCATGTATCACCTATGTTTTATGCATCATAGTTCTACCATCCTATACCCATTTGCATGCTGACTAGGTACTTGGAAAATTATGGTTACCTGATGTAGTATCATGTGGTAGGCACCCCAACAACCCTGTTACTTGGCCCGGGACGACAAATTCTATTATGCTATGCTTGTGTAGACGGGGTTCTGGTTGAGAATTTATCACGAGTGATGCAAGAATAATTTAATAACCAACACCGGTTAAGTCAAGACTTTTCAGGACCTCGTGAAGCAATGCAACTCCGGGTGAAGGACGGTTGATTGGCTCCCTGGAGAAACCAGTGGATGACCCGGGATGCATGGAGACGTGCCATGACATGTTGCGGAAAGCTTCACCCAGGCTCAAAGAGACGGACGAATATTTTCAAGACCTAAGGCTTACCTGCACAACCACAAGTCATTATGGGCTCTGGCTTGGCTGGACAACGTGGCGACTCTGGACAGGCGGTGCTAGCAGATGTAGAAGAATGGTAGGATTGGATGGGCACCGACAGGGATTCAGAGGGACCCGTTGAAAGACCATGTTTTGATCATCCGGTCTTCAAACACCCTGAAGTGCAAGGACATACACGGAGGCGATCAAATCTTGTGGGGAACGTGTGCAAAACTCTGCAGAGTACTCAAACCTAATCGATTAGCCGTGTCCAAGGTCATGGACAACTTGAGCCAAAGGAACTGAAGTTATCTGAAATTCTCAACACCATTATATATATTTGATGTGGGTAATATTGTTAACTTGGGTATGATAACTGGTTGGCGGAACCATCTCACTA
The DNA here is from genome assembly GCF_904849725.1 of Hordeum vulgare subsp. vulgare. Taxonomy (NCBI): domain Eukaryota; kingdom Viridiplantae; phylum Streptophyta; class Magnoliopsida; order Poales; family Poaceae; genus Hordeum; species Hordeum vulgare. The sequence goes on along the minus strand of NC_058524.1, from coordinate 126,729,243 downwards.
ACAACCAACAGCGTAGTAATATTTTGCTTTTTAGCCCCTCTCTTGTTGTAGGAGAAAACTTTGCTTTCCGCTAAAAACTTACAACCCCACCTGCCATATATGCATATAGTATAGATGATATTTTACCCCATGTCATATGTGACTTGCCGGCATATTCAATACGCTGACCTACACGGCTGCAACATCCTATGTTGCAGATATATTCTCCGACGAGTAAGAGTATGATTCAGGGTTACGGTCTACACTCAACCTGCCGTTGGTGTTTATTGGGACTCGACTCCCTTTGACAGTTTCCGCTGAGATTTGGAGGTATATATCAGTTTTACGTTATTTACATGTGATTGCACTTTGATACATACATTGATGTACTGTGTGTGCCAGCATACTAATCCAGGGATGGCACACATACACAGAGGCTTGACTTGTTTTGAGTCGGGTCGCTACAACAACATACGGGATTAACTGAATCATTGACATAGAGGTTCAACCGATAGAGATCTTCGTAGAATATGTGGGATCCAATATGGATATCTAGGTACCGCTATTGGTTATTAACCGGAGAGCGTCTAAGGTCATGTCTGCATAGTTCTCGAACCCGCAGGGTCTGCACACTTAAGGTTCGGTGACGTTTCGGTATAGTTGAGTTATAGGTGTTGGTGATTGAACGTTGTTCGTAGTCCCGCATGAGATCACACTTAAGGTTCGGTGACGTTTCAGTATAGTTGAGTTATAGGTGTTGGTGACTGAACATTGTTCGGAGTCCCGCATGATATCCCGGACATCATGAGGAGCTCCGGAATGGTCCGGAGGTAAATATTGATATATAGGACGTCACGAGGAGCTCCGAAATGGCCCATAAGGTTTGAGAAGGAAAAAACACAAGGTGGAACGAGTTTCCAAGTGGGAAGGAGGAATCCTACTCCTACTAGGATTGGAGGAGGACTCCTCCTCTCCTCCTTGCCCAAGGGAAAAAAGGCAGCCCTAGGGTGCAGCCCTTTCTCTCCTCTCCTCCTATATATACTAAGGGTTTGAAGGGTTTGAGAGACAACAAAAAACAACCACGTGTTGCCCTCTTTCTCTAGATCTGTTTCTCCTCTAGTTTCAGCGGTGCTTAGGAGCAGCCCTGCTAGAATAGCACCACTACCACCACGACCATGCCGCCGTGCTGGAGAACTCATCTACCTCTCCGCCCCTCTTGCTGGATTAAGAAGGTGGAGATCGTCATCGAGCTATACGTGTGCTGAACGCGGAGTTGTCGTCCGTTCGACACTAGATTGGGAAGGATCGTGATGGGATCGCGGGACGGATCGTGATAAGATCGTGGGTCAGGCTGCCATTTGGATCACGAAGATGTTCCACTACATCAACCGCGTTATATACGATTCCGCTTAGTGATCGACAAGGGTATGTATATTCACTCTCCCCTCTCATAGATGATCATCACCATGGATAGGTATTGTGTGTGCGTAGGAATTTTTTCGTTTCCCATGCTACATTCCCCAACAGTGCCATCATGAGCTAGGTTCATGCGTAGATTATATCTCGAGTAGAACACAAAAGAGTTTGTGGGCGTTGATGTTCGATTTGCTGCCCTCCTTAGTCTTTTCTCGATTCGGTGGTATTGTTCGATTGAAGCGGCCCGGACCAACCTTACTCATACGCTTACGAGAGACCGGTTTCATCGACTAACATGAAACTTGTTGCATAAAGATGACTGGCGGGTGTCTGTTTCTTCAACTTTAGTTGAATTGGATTTGACCGAGGCGGTCCTTGGAGAAGGTTAAATAGCAATTTGCATATCACCGTTGTGGCTTTGCGTAAGTAAGATGCGATCATACTAGATACCCATAGCAGCCACGTAAAACATGCAACAACAAATTAGAGGACGTCTAACTTGTTTTTCCAGGGTATGCATGTGATGTGATATGGCCAAAGACATGATATGATATATTGGATGTATGAGATGATCATGTTGTAATAGTTAAATATTGACTTGCACGTCGATGCTACGACAACCGGCATGATCCATAGGGTTGCCTTTAAACTAACGTTTGTGCTTGCAGATGCGTTTACTATATTGCTAGGTAGTAGCTTTAGTAGTAATAGCATAGATAGCATGACAACCTCGATGGTGGCACAATGATGGAGATCATGGTGTGGCGCCGGTGACGATGAAGATCATGCCGGTGCTTTGGTGATGGAGATCAAGAAGCACAAGATCATGGCCATATCATGTCACTTATGATTTGCATGTGATGTTAATCCTTTTATGCACCTTATTTTGCTTAGAATGACGGTAGCATTATATGGTCATCCCTCACTCAAATTTCAAGATAAAATTGTGTTCTCCCCGACTGTGCACCGTTGCGACAGTTTGTCGTTTCGAGACACCACGTGATGATCGGGTGTGATAGACTCAACGTTCACATACGACGGGTGCAAAACAGTTGCACACGTGGAACACTCGGGTTAAACTTGACGAGCCTAGCATTTACAGACATGACCTCGGAACACAAGAGACCGAAAGGTCGAGAATCACTACAGGAATCACCTTCTTTGCCGTCTTCCATCACAGACGACAAAGACAATATCCCGGACGGCAAAGACAATACCATAGACGGCAAAGATTGTCACGGCCGGCAAAATTTCTGCGCCAGCCTATGACGGCATAGGACCTTCTTTGCCGTCTGCCCCTCCAAAGCGGACGGCAAAGCTCTTTGCCGTCCGCTTTCCTTAGGAGCAGTCGGCAAAGCGCTTGAGACGGTAGCCGATAGGCGTTGCCTCCGTTAGGGGTTAACGGAGGCTTTGCCATCTGCCTCCTCCTCCATCTTTGCCGTCTGCCTCCCCGCCCATCTTTGCCGTCTGCCTTCTCCTCCCCTCCCCCCCCAACCATCTTTGCCGTCTGCCTCCCCGTCCATCTTTGCCGTCTGCCGGGTCCTCCCCTCCCCCCTCTTTCCACTCTTTGCCATCTGCCTCTTCCTCCCCCCTCCTCTGTGCCCTCTTCTTTGCCGTCTGCCCCCCAGGAAGCAGACGACAAAGAGACTATATGGCCAGCTGCTACTGCCCAGGTTGCACAGATGGGCGCCACGTGGCACCTTTGCCGTCGGTCAGCTGACGGCAAAGGCCTTTGCCATCAGCTGGCAGACGGCAAAGAGCCTATATTGTCACATTTTTATTTATTTTTTCTATTTCACAGCACATATACATATAATTCATAGCACATATATCATAAATAGGTCACAACACATATATGATATACATATAAAGCTCATGAATGCCATTTGTTCATCAACGTACATCCCATATATCAAAAGAACCAACACATACAAAGTTTCATCCATATATACATACATATAGTTGCACATTTATTGTTCATCCATATATACATATACATATAGTTCCACATTGTTCATCAACTGAAACAAAAACGGAAACTAAAGCACTCCAACGCCAGCTTCCATGCATGTAGTACATCCAATCTGCAAAATGGGAATAAGAAAGTCAGAAGAAGAACAACAACAACATATATATGAAAAATAAGCTAAATTGAATAATAAAGAGAAGAAGCAAGAAGAGAACAAGGAGAAGAAAAACAAGAAGGAGGAGGAGGAGGAGGAGGGGAAGGGGAAGGAGCTTATTATGGTATTTTGGAGCTAAGTGGGCTAATTATGTCATTGTTGGGTTAATTAAAGCAAGGATAATATGAAAGAGGAGAAGAAAGAGGAGGAGGAGGAGAATAAGAAGAAATCAAGAAGAAGGAGGAGGAGGAGGAGGAGAAGGACTAGAAGGTCCTTGGCCTTCTCCTCCTCCTCCTTCTCCTTCTTCTCTTCTTCTTCTTCTCTTCTTCTTCTTCTTCTATCTTTTCATTTTGCCTATTTCTTCTCCTCTTCTCCTCTTGTTGGAGCTAAATTACCTAATTATGTCTTTTTTGAGCTAAATGTTCCAATTATGTCATTTTAGAGGAAAACAAGCTAAGTATATAATATTCATGAGCTAACCAAGGTTCTTGTGCCATTTTGAGCTTATTATGGTATTTTGGAGCTAAATGGGCTAATTATGTCATTGTTGGGTTAATTAAAGCAAGGATAATAAGAAAGAGGAGAAGAAAGAGGAGGAGGAGGAGAAGAAGAAGAAATCAAGAAGGAGGAGGAGGAGAAGGATAGAAGGTCCTTGGCCTTCTCCTCCTCCTCCTCCTCCTCGTCCTCCTTCTCCTTCTTCTCTTCTTCTTCTTCTTCTTCTTCTTCTTTATTTTCATTTTGCCTATTTCTTCTCCTCTTCTCCTCTTGTTGGAGCTAAATTAACTAATTATGTCTTTCTGAGCTAAATGGGCTAATTATCCCATTTTAGAGGAAAACAAGCTAAGTATATAATATTCATGAGCTAACCAAGGTTCTTATGCCATTTTGAGCTTGTTATGGTATTTTGGATCTAAATGGACTAACTATGTCATTGTTGGGGTAAATTAAAGCAAGGATAATATGAAAGAGGAGAAGAAAGAGGAGGAGGAGGAGAAGAATAAGAAATCAAGGAGGATAAGGAGGAGAAGGAGGAGGAGGAGAAGGACTAGAAGGTCTTTGGCCTTCTCCTCCTTCTCCTTCTCCTCCTCCTCCTCCTTCCCCTTCTTCTCTTTTTCTTCTTCTCTTCTTCTTCTTCTTCTTCTTCTATCTTTTCATTTTTCGTAGTTCTTCTCCTCTTGTCCTCTTGGTGGAGCTAAATTACCTAATTATGTCTTTTTTGAGCTAAATGTTCCAATTATGTCATTTTAGAGGAAAACAAGCTAAGTATATAATATTCATGAGCTAACCAAGGTTCTAGTGCCATTTTGAGCTTATTATGGTAGTTTGGAGCTAAATGGGCTAATTATGTCATTGTTGGGTTAATTAAAGCAAGGATAATATGAAAGAGGAGAAGAAAGAGGAGGAGGAGGAGAAGAAGAAGAAATCAAGAAGGAGGAGGAGGAGGAGAAGGATAGAAGGTCCTTGGCCTTCTCCTCCCCCTCCTTCTCCTTCTTCTCTTCTTCTTCTTCTTCTTCTTCTTCTTTCTTTTCATTTTGCCTATTTCTTCTCCTCTTCTCCTCTTGTTGGAGCTAAATTACCTAATTATGTGTTTTTTGAGCTAAATGGGCTAATTATCCCATTTTAGAGGAAAACAAGCTAAGTATATAATATTCATGAGCTAACCAAGATTCTTATCCCATTTTGAGCTTATTATGGTATTTTCGAGCTAAATGGACTAATTATGTCATTGTTGGGGAAATTAAAGCAAGGATAATATGAAAGAGGAGAAGAAAGAGGAGGAGGAGGAGAAGAATAAGAAATCAAGGAGGAGAAGGAGGAGAAGGAGGAGGAGGAGAAGGACTAGAAGGTCCTTGGCCTTCTCCTCCTTCTCCTCCTCCTCCTCCTCCTCCTCCTTCTCCTTCTTCTCTTCTTCTTCTTCTCTTCTTCTTCTTCTTCTATCTTTTCATTTCGCCTATTTCTTCTCCTCTTCTCCTCTTGTTGGAGCTAAATTACCTAATTATGTCTTCTTGGAGCTAAATGGGCTAATTATCTCATTTTAGAGGAAAACAAGCTAAGTTTGGAGGAGAAACTTACCGTAGTGGTCATCAAGGAGGAGAAACACCACGGTTGCTCGCGCCGGCTTTGTTTGGAGACGGTTGCCCTGGAGGTCGTGCGATGCCGCTCGGGAGTTATTCTGCAGAAAAGATATTTTGCAATGTCTCAGTTAGCATGATGACACTCAATTATTAATACTAGTTTATAATGAAACTCACCGTGCCAATCGAAGAGAAGACGGGCATCGGCAGAGGGACTTGACCGCTCTTCTCGCATAGACCCTGAAGAGTGGGTCGTATTAGTTAGTATTGAAACAGGCATTACACACATGATTTGGCTAATGTGAAAAAAACATACCACAGAAAGCTCGTACAGGGCCCGTTGACCCGCCTCATTCCGGGCCCTCTCCTCCTCAAGCAATCGTGCCGTGGTCTGGTCCCTCTCATCAAGAGCAGCCTGAAGAGCAGCCTGGCTTGCCAATCTCTCTTTCTCAAGAGCAGCCTGGTTTGCCGCTCTCTCTTTCTGAAGAGCAGCCTGAAAAACCATTCCTCGTTACCACAGTAATGATCTATGGTGACACACATAATGAAATGGATGAAAGTGTTCTTAGTCCGTACAACTAACCTCGATGGCAAGTTCGACTGGCCGTGGACGAGGCGTTATCTCAGGACATCTGCTCGACTGGCGCGCCTTGATCTCCGGAAGAGTGAGTGGACAACGTATTATCCCATCTCCAATGGTTATCGAGCCAAGGGGCCTCCTGCCACCAGATATCATCACCAGCTCTGGATCCAAAGGTTCCTGGCTAGGGTTAAAGTCATCCCCTTTCGTAGCCTTCCCCGCGTCCGTGTATGCCACGAGCTTCTGGTGGGATGATATGTTGGTGAAGTTACTGGGATCATCCAGGTCAGACTCAGAGAATGCCTTCGCCTTCTTGTACAAGGCAGTATGGGCCATGCCATAAAGGTCGTACAAGTGTGGCATCTCAGTCTTATTGTGATGCGCCTAAAAGAGAGGAACAAAATATTAGCATCAAGAATGAATTGAATGAATCATGAAGCAAATCACATACCCAGTTTCGTCCAAACTGAAGTAAGTTGGTGCTGCCTTGATGGTGTGGCAAGCCAACCATTTGGCTACGCCGATCCTTCGCATTCTCGTGGACGGCTCGCCAGCTGCATGTGCAGCACTCATCAACCAACGCCTCCCAACAATCCATCTTATCCGCACACCATCTCGGGTGCACCTGTAAGTTATTAGAAAGAATTTTCAGCGCTACGCCTATGAATGAAATCAAGAAAACTACGTAGAAGGACTTAAGAATAGGTAATTACCTTCATGTAATGCTCCTTCTTCAAAAACTTTCCGCGGCAATCCTTCTTCTCCTTCTTAATACCACGCGTGGCGTAGTAATCTCGAATAGCCTGCGGCCGAGCCTCGTGGCGCAAGTTCTGTAGTAACCGCCTACACTCGACCTCGAGAACCCTGGCCGCCGCCTCCTCATATCCATCCTCACACCTATAGACGGTCTGCAATCAAACGTGAAAACACCGATTAGTACAATAATTAGGTATATTGTTAATTTTAGATTCCGTAAAAGGATAATTTACCCAAAAGCTCCTGATCACCATCTCGGCCCTCGTGTGGCACAATACACCATCTATAATCTCCTCCGGCGGGGCCTGCGCAGCCTGGTAGTGCTCCCAGGTAAATCCTAGTGTAGGAACCTAACCCTCACCAGGCAACGTGACAAACCCCGGGAAATTTGTCCGGCGAAGCACACCAAGGACGGAGTTCGGCCTGCGGACTCCAAGAGGGTGTACCCATCCCCTGCAGTATGATAAGGTCAGCGCATTAGATATTTGAACAAACTTGAAGGCAAAAGCTAAAAAAAGGGTAAATGTACTTACCTATCTCCTTCAGGTTTAATCACCGGCCTCTGGTCGCGGGTCGCCGGGGCGACCGGGAGACGTGTACTACCACGCTTGTACACGGTGGCCCCGTCCACCTGCACATCGCCCTCACTATCCGTAAGCTCATCCCTGCCATCCCCACCCCTTGAGCCACCGGGACCCTCGGTCCAATCTGGCAACTCGGTACGATCCGGCCAAGGCTCCCATCCGGGCCTCTCCACGTCGGGTGAAGCCTCCGGAACCGTAGTCTCCTCCGGCTGCTCCTGGGCTGAATGCACCTCGACCCGAGGCTGCTCCTGGACCGGAGTCTCATGGGACGAATGCCCGTGAATACCAGGCTCCTGGACCGGAGTCCCCGTAGCCTCCTCCGCAAACGGGTCGACCATACTAGTCCTATGCTCGGGTGAATGAGCTGGTGGTGGTGGCGAGGACGGCTCAACAGTCCTCCTGGATCTTCTACGGCCACCACCTCTCCCTGTACCCTTCCCCTTCCTCCCTACCCGACTAGCACCTCTCCCAGTGGGCAATGTCGCCGACGAAGAAGAACCCCCGGCTGGTGTCGAAAGACTGTCTGCCAAGGCTCTACGGAGAGATAGGGGTGGAAGGGAAGTACCACCCCTCATGCGGGGAGCCTGGGAAGAACCCGTCGAGCGCTCTGGACCCGCGCCCACCATCTTTCAACACCTGCCATGATAAAGATTAAAAGAAATTAGTACAACATAAAAAAATTGAATGACTGACATGAATAATAATATGTACATGAATAATAAAGATTAAAAAATATATAATTTAAGTTGTGAATCTTACAAACTAATAATCATCATCAATAAATGCATCATCATCATCACTATCACGCATGTCTTCATGAATGACGTGCTCATCGGGTTCAACGGCGTGAAGTTGTGAAAGGCCTTCCTTTAATCGTTGAAGCATTGACAAGTCATCCGCATCAGTAACCTCTACGAGTTCCAGGTCTTCTGGTTCCGGCTCAGGGCTGGAGTCGGATTCATTGTCGTTGTCTACTTCCATGTTCTTGGATGAAGCACGGCGGTTCTTGAAACGTTTCTTCGAAAGACGTGCTTCTTGGAAGAATTCTCCATCATATGTGTCTTGGTTAATGTGAGGTTCATAATCCCGTTCATTTGGGAGAGGTGGTCTGACATGTGGCGGCACTTCATAAACAACATACCAACCTTCCAGATTCTTATCCGTTTGGCATGCCCACGGTAGATAGAAAACTTGGGTCGCCTGCTGAGCCATAATATAGACATCGGGAACATCTAAATGGGTGTTTGGATTGATTTCGACTAGTCCTATATGTTCATCAGTCCTTCTAGTCTTTTTCGGCTGGAACCAATAACATTTGAAGACTACGACGTTCGGTGGGTTTTCACCATAGAATTGAAGTTCATAAATTTCTTCAACTCTTCCATAATACTCGATAACACCTTCGCCGATAGCAGAGACACCACAATTTGTAGATTTCCGGTCGGGCATAGATAGCTCTTTGCCAAAGGTATGAAAGAGATACCCGTTGATGTTGTATTTCTCAAATGAACGGACCTTATAGTCAAAACCATTAGGGACTTGTCTCAATTCGGCGTCCATAGACTCTGAATTAGCCTACAAGTTTAATACGAAACGGTTGTTGCATTAGCTGCAAGTTAGACCAAGAATGAAATGGCCCATTATTGATAATTACCGTTTGTTTGAACCAAGAGATGAAACCGGGATAGCCGCCTCCTGTCTTTGACAGAAGCTCATACTCTTCGACGGAATCATTTTCGATCATCGCTCCATCCGAGAATTTGACGACGTAACGGCTGTTTGAAATATCCAGGAATAAGAGCAGTTCAAATGAATTAGAAGTTACGAGAAAATGTGCCGAGAACTCACTCGATGTACGGCCGCACTTCTGTTAGGTTGTTGAAGATATACAACGAAATGTTTCGTCATTCTTCGATATTCAACGTTATTGGTTTCGAAGCACCGGCTGATGCGAGCTTCCCTTTGAATAGGCTGAGGTTGGACCCACCTTTTTAGGGTCTCCATCATTGTGTCGAGGCTTTGGATTATGCAAATGATGATTTTTGGCTTCGTAGTGTGCTGTCACAAAGTTTGCCACCTCTTCAGTAATGAATGCCTCAGCCATCGATGCTTCAATTCTACGCTTATTTTTACATTTAGCTCGAAGGGTCTTCTGCATCCTCTCAGTTGCATAGCACCAACGATCTTGCACGGGCCCACCCAATCTTGCCTCGGTCGGTAGATGTAAAATCAAATGCTGCATTGGATTAAAGAAGCCCGGTGGAAAGATCTTCTCTAACTTGCACAACAACTCCGGTGCAAACTCCTCCATGTCTTCTACCACGCCAGGTGACAATTCTTTCGCACAAAGAACACGGAAGAAATAGCTCAGCTCCGCCAGTACTAGCCATTCATCCTCAGGAATAAAGCCACGTAACATCACTGGCATTACCCGCTCTAGCCATATGTGCCAATCATGACTCTTGAGACCAAATTTTTAATTTTTCAAGACTCGCTCCCCTCTTTAGATTCGCTGCATACCCATCGGGGAACATCAAGTGCATTTTGACCCACAAGATAATTTCCCTCGTAGCTGGCCTTCCAAGATTGAACCAGGCCTTTGGCTTCGACCACTTCTGCTTTCCTTTGCCTTCTCGCATGTTTTGTAACGATCTCTGACATAGTGTCTCTTGATCGACTCTAGCCTTAATATTATCCTTTGTATTCCCATCTATGTCGAACAATGTACCAAAAATAGCCTCTCCGATATTCTTTTTAGTGTGCATCATGTCGATATTGTGTGGAAGAAGGAGGTCTTTGAAGTAAGGCAGATCCCAGAAGCATGGCTTGTGAGTCCAGGCATGTTTTGAATTATACCCCTTGAAATACCCTAGACGCTCTAGATCAGGCTCGAGGGAATTTAACTGATCCAGGATCTGTTGGCCTGTGAACGCAGGTGGTGCCAATTTTTTGACAACTTTACCTTTGGTAAAGTTCTTCTTGTCTTTTCTGAACTGATGGTCAGGATCCAGGAACTGTCTATGCAAGTCAAAGCAAGAACACTTCCGACCCTCCTGCAACCAATGAAACTGAAGAGCTGCCTTGAATTGGGGGCACGGGAACCTTCCATGCACACACCATCCAGAGAATAGCGCATACGCTGCAAGTCATGCATAGAGTACATGTTCCACACATGCATTTTGAAGTTTTCTTTTCTAGCGGCATCGTATGTCTTGACCCCATTTTCCCAAGCTTCTTCCAATTCATCCTTAAGCAGTTGCAGGTACACATTCATATTCTTCCCCGGATAATTGGGCATTGGAGTTATCAACGTCAGAAATATGTTCTTTCTTTGCGTAATCTGCCGGGGGGGGGGGGAGATTGAGTGGAATGACAAATACAGGCCAACAACTGTATTGGGTTGCCGTCATGCCGAAGGGATTAAAACCATCCGTGGCGGCGCAGACTCGAGGATTACTTGGATCTGCCGCTTTATCCTAATGCAATCCATCAAAATGTTTCCACGCTTCCCCATCCGATGTGTGTACCATCATCTTATTCCCATCCGCATCTAGTTCGGTTCTTTTGCCCAATTTGTGACATGTCATCTGTCTGGTTGTCTCTTCGACCATGAAAAGACGTTGAAGTCTTGGTACGACTGGCATATACCGAAGAACACTAACTGCAATTTTGGTCTGGCACTTCTCACCCATACCGTTGTCTACCAGAAGATACCTGCAAGACTCGCAATTGGGACAATAGTCCAAGTGTGCATACTCCTTCCTAAATAAGACACATCCTTTCTCACATGCATCTATCTTCTCATAGGGAATCTTAAGTACACGAAGTATTTTGTCCGACTGGTACAGGTTTGCAGGCATGACATGGCCTTTGGGTAGGAAACGTCCAAATAGTGTCATCATCGCGTCGTAGCATTCTCTTCCCAAGTTGAACTGAGCCTTCAGAGCCATTACTTGTGCAATTGCATCCAGCTGACAGAGCTCAGTGTGCTCATGGAGAGGACGTTTTGAAGACTCCAACATTTCATAAAAGGCCTTTGCAGATTCCTCCATCTCATCTTCCGAATCCCGAGCATCATCAAAGTCTTGCACCATGTCTTTGATCCCAGTACCATGCTCGTCCGTGCGACGACGGACCACCTCAGCTCTTGTGCGTTGTATAGACTCACCATGAAATGTCCACACCGTATAATTAGGCTTAAAACCCCTCCTCTGCAGGTGTTTAATCATTACATCCTGTGTCGTCTTTTTATAGTTGTCGCATCCAGGACAGGGGCAATACTTTCTTTCCTGGCCATTTGCGAATGCGGCTGGCACAAATTCCTTTGTTTTTAAAAACCATTCTTTCGTCATCTCTTTCTGACTAGGGTGACCGGTATACATCCACGCACGATCACTCATCTTGCGTAGCTACTAAAGATAGAAGAAATATATTTATATATAATTTAGCATTTATATTCATCGGTTAATCAGGTTCGCCATTTTTATTACGTCCAGGCAACCTACACGCTAATAGGTAAAGATAGGTCCTAATCCCACCCGAGTATGTGTAGATTGGGTTCGTTTTCCCATGCTCTGCTCCGGATCCAACGCAAAATTTCAGCAGCACCTCCCCGCTGTTCTCCTGATACACGTCTCCGCAATAAACAAAGAGGATGTGCATCTGGAGAACAACAGGGAGGCACTGACGAAAATGCGCATCGGATCCAGAGCACAGCATACGGGAAAACGAAACCAATCTACACATACTCGGGCTGTCCATGGATAATGTTGGACAATTCGAAAGGATGGCGGTTTTAAATATGCAAAGACATGCATATTTATAGATGTCGCCCTTTCGAACGGGAGACGCATACTGATAAATTAATTGAATTACCTAAATCTAGAAAGTTTCATCCGGAAACCGAGCCACATATTTAGTAAATGAAGGGGCAGGGAGGAGATGAAATTTGTACTAACCCACGAATGCAGGGGCGGAGCTCGTACAACGCACGGGCAGGTCTTCGCACAGCAGACCTCACAGCGACGAGCCAACTATCACATGTAAATCCACCCGATCAACACAAATATTCCAATTATGTCATTTTAGAGGAAAACAAGCTAAGTATATAATATTCATGAGCTAACCAAGGTTCTTGTGCCATTTTGAGCTTATTATGGTAATTTGGAGCTAAATGGGCTAATTATGTCATTGTTGGGTTAATTAAAGCAAGGATAATATGAAAGAGGAGAAGAAAGAGGAGGAGGAGGAGAAGAAGAAGAAATCAAGAAGAGGGAGGAGGAGGAGGAGAAGGATAGAAGGTCCTTGGCCTTCTCCTCCTCCTCCTCCTTCTCCTTCTCTTCTTCTTCTTCTTCTTCTTCTTCTTCTTCTTCTTCTTTCTTTTCATTTTGCCTATTTCTTCTCCTCTTCTCCTCTTGTTGGAGCTAAATTACCTAATTATGTATTTTTTGAGCTAAATGGGCTAATTATCCCATTTTAGAGGAAAACAAGCTAAGTATATAATATTCATGAGCTAACCGAGGTTCTTATGCCATTTTGAGCTTATTATGGTATTTTGGAGCTAAATGGACTAATTATGTCATTGTTGGGGAAATTACCCTGCTGCATGGACATGCACCTACCACGCAAAGTTCGGAGGTCCAGAAGTTGCCCTTTTGGTCCAGAGGACTTTCCAGGTTACCTGTACTACTTTTTAGTTTATATAAAACTTTTCGATATTTTCTACATTTGAGGATGGCAATATTATTTCAGTTGTCCTGTTTTGCTCCGGTGCCAATAAATATAGACGATATATTATTTTGACAGACTTGATTTCAACAAAAGAACATGTGATCTTCTTTGAAGTAGTCTTGAACCTAAGCAATAATGATGGGCGAATAAACTAACAGAATCTACCACTAAATCTACTAATTAACTGACATAATCTACCACTAAAACTACTAATTAATTCCAAAAAACTAAATACCAAACATGTGATCTTCTTTTTGTCTTCTCCTCCCCCTAGTCTTCTTCTTCTTCATCTTCTTCTCCTCCTCCTCCTCTTCTCCTCCTGTCCTCTTACTCCTCTTCTTCTTCTTCCTATTCTTTATTGTAAGCTAACTGACTAACTAACCTAACTAACCAAGCTAACTAAACCTATCGCTAAACCTAGATAGCACTAAACAGCAGAAAAATAACAAAAACAGAATCTACCACTATAACAAAAACAGAATCTACCACCAAGTAACTAAAAAAGAATCTAGCTACCACTAAATACCAAACAATAAAAAATCAACTTCTTCTTCTTTTTTCTCTTCTTCTCCTTCTTATTTTTTTCTTATTCTCTTCTTCTCTTCTTCTTCTCTTCTTCTTTACTTCTTCTCCTTCTTATTTTTTTCTTCAATTCTTCTTCTTTTTCTTCTTCTTCTCCTTCTTATTTTTTTCTTCTCCTCTTCTTCTTCTTTTTCTTCTCCTCCTCCTCCTCCTCCTACTCCTCTTCTTCTTCTCCTCTTCTTGTCCTCCTCTTCCTCCTCTTCTCCTCTTCTCCTCCTAACTAAATCTACTAACCTAACTAAAACTACTAACCTAACTAAATCTACTAACCTAACTAAATCTACCACTAAAACTACTAACAATAACAACTACTAAAACTACTAAAAAATAAAAAAACCTAGTAAAAAATAATGCGGGTGGGGGTGTGGGGGCTCACCGAGAGGGACGACTGTGGAGGGGCCGGGGTGGCGGGGGTGGCGGAGCGGCGCCGAGGGCGCCAGGTGCAGCGGCGCGACGGTGGTGGGGCAGCGGCAGCGGCAGCGGGGGCGAGGTGGGGTGAGAGAGAGGGGCGACGGCATGGGCGACGACGCGATGGGGGCGGCGGCAGGGGCGGCGGCAGGGGCAGTGGCAGCGGGGCCGAGGTGGGGAGAGAGGGAGGGGCGGTGGCGGGGGCGACAGGGCCGACAGGGGCGGCAGTGGGGCGCGACAGGGGCGGCGACGCGACCGGGGGCGGCGGCGCGACGGTGGTCCTGGCGGCCGTTACAGAGAGAGGAGCGCGCGAGGTGGGGAGAGAGAGCGAGGGGCGCGCGGGGATGAGCCGTTACAGAGAGAGAGGGGCGGGGTGGGGGGGGGGGAAGGAGCCGTTAACGGAGTTAGCACTTTGCCGTCTGCCGGCGGACGGCAAAGAGTCTATACTCTTTGTCGTGTGCCTCCGGACTCTTTGCCGTCCGCTAGCAGACGGCAAAGGTCCGACTCGTGTTTGACCTATCCACCCCACGGTCAGGTGGGCCTGTCTACATCTTTGTCGTCTGCCTCTGGACTATTTGTCATCCGCTAGCAGACGACAAAGAGGTGACAGATGGCAAAAAGACTGTATGCCATCAGCCTATGCTTTGCCGTCTGTTTTGCTGAAGCTGACGGCAAAGACAATCTTTGCCATCACCTAGCAGACGGCAAAGACTAGGCTGATGGCAAAATACTGATTTCCAGTAGTGGATGAATCATATAGTTGATATGATCAACATGGAGATGTTCACCACTGAAACTATACTCAACTCACGTGATGATCCGACTTGAGTTAGTGGATTTGGATCATGCGTCACTCGAATGACTAGAGGGATGTCTATTTTGAGTGGGACTTATTAGTAATACTAGTCGACAACCCGTGCAACTACAGGGGCTAGTATAGAAATAATATTGCAATATTATAACTTCAAAATATAATACTGTCCCCATTGTTCTTCAATAGTAAATCGTTTTGACATGCATGGTAGGTCAGCAAATAATATATTTATAAATGGAAATAGTTATAAATAGTGGCACTGAAAATATAACTAATAAATGTGCAATATTTACCTTATTTGATTGACCTTGCTCCTATAGCATGTAAGGACCTTCAGAATCTTCATGCTATTTCCCACCTAGTGCCTATCACAAATAATGTAAGCTAATATAATAATTTGATTATTGTAGGAAAAACCCCGTGTACTTCGCTTTTGATTATTTGTTAGCATGAATAGTATAGTTTCTTAGCATGGCAAGATTGAAAACAAATGCTTATGTTAACAATATTATTGATCATGCGAGATGATAGAATACCAACCTTACATGCTTAATGTTGCTCAAAATTGTCTAGGGACCTTGAGACTTCTACTATTTCCCATGGAGTATACGCGCCAACAAAAACTATTTATATTTCCAAAAACATCATGATGGAAACATGTTCGCACCATAAGATTGCTGGTACGTGAGTATTTAGAAAATAGAGAAACATTTGAAGGATATGTAAATAGCTTAGATATTAATATTTCAGGTTTTTGTAAATTTGAATTTCCAACTTTTACAATTATGAGAGTACTCGCTTTACCGAAATTTTACACAACAAACAGCGATGGCAATCGAATATATTGTCCTTATGCCCATGTGTTTAAATGAAATATTAGTTAAACAATGAAAATAAAGAAATCAAATCATGCCTAGAAGCTCCATTTCTAGTAGAAAGATAATTCGATGGTCAACATATGAAAATGGACATACTTTAGCTATAAATGTAACAAATATACTAAGATACTTCAGTGTTTATTACTACCTTTAGAAGTGCATATATGTGTTAACTTGAAAGTTAACGGTTTTATTATAAATACATTAAACTTAAGATAAACAAAAGAGGAGTATATGATTCCGTGTATGTGGAAGATTGCTTCTGTAGAGGGTTCCATTTGTTAGCACAAAAATTATAAGATACACGAATTTTTTTGACACCATATTGATATGATGTTCTATATTGGCCTTAATATGAAGCAAAAAGGGGTGAAAGATGAACAATGTAGGGGTTGCTAGGCTCTCTATAGAAATTTGTGCCAACTTTAAACTTAATTAGCTGGTTTGAGATAGAGGAAATAAAACATATCAGAATCATCCAATTGCGTGGAAAAAACAATAACATTCACGTGGTTGTCATGTTGCATGTGTGCATGCTCGGGTTATGCTAATCGGGGTCACTTAAGCTAACCGGCAGCTCCTAGTTTTACCATGTACATGTTTTTGCTCATGGTATAATCGATCCACATACTTGCATAGGTAGAACGTGTGCCTCGCTGAGTACTTACGTTTCTCTGTAATGTCGATCAACATAGAATAAATTAAATCAATACCTACCTGTGAACATAGCCGGAAACAGCTCAACGATTCACGCGTTGCAAGATTGGGTTTGAGGGACCAAATAAAATAGATTGGAACAGTCTGCAATGTTGATCACCTCGGGAGAAATCAAGCCAATAACTACTCACCCGCTCGAGGAGAGAATAATTATGAGTGCTGAGTGAAATTGCACGCACCAACAGTGAGGAAACGGACGCCTTGATCTGCATTAAAAAGTTGGTTCCACATCCAATAGAAAAGATACAGTTAGCTGAAAATAGAGAAAACAAATTGGAAAAATATAAATGTTAGAGACGAACCAGATTTGGATGAGGAAGTGAATTTTGATGAATAAGTCTTGTGAGCACACTGGATCCAACAACCAACCTTCTTGATTTAATTTGAGTTTGACAGCACCTGGATCTACATGCCCCAACTTGGTTGCCTCACTTTTTGAAGGACAGATGGGCATGTTTTCTACATTGAGGAAGTTTGCTAGACGGTGGCAAAGGAGATTTCATTGGGTAAGTTTGCTAGATGAAAGATTTTTGAATGGTGAGAGAAAGGAGCGATGCAACTTGTAGATAGACGGAGAGTTTGAAACGGTGTTGGCTTCTCATTTTTTTCATCCCACTTTTCCACCGGTGGCCCTATCAGCCGAGCCGCTCATTATTTCTGATTTTTTTATAAGTGCAGTGTTGTTTAACAGTTTAACGTGTGACTCTACCAAATATTATTTTGACTGAACAGTTCAACGTGGAGCCGCACATTATTTCTGCTATTTTAGAGTCTTGTTTCTTTACGAACAGTTTAACGTGGGGGTGGGCCAATTTTTTTGGTTGAACTGTTCAACATCGAGATAGATTATTCTTATTTAATTTGTTGACCAAAGTAAGTTTTCTTTGCCGGAGGATTACATGGGTTAATCTACACCGTTATAACTCGGCCCCGCCAGATAAACGGTTCATAATTTCTGATTAACGTGGGAATTACTTGAGAGTCTCTAATTAGTATAAGTATAGATGACTAGCTAAACTCAATTATAATGAACATAGTCAAAAGGTCTTTGCTAACTATGTTGTAGCTTGCGATGTAGCTCTACTGTTTTTAGACATGTTCCTAGAGAAAATTTAGTTGAAAGATGATAGTAGCAATTATGCGGACTGGGTCCGTAAACTGAGGATTGTCCTCATTGCTGCACAGAAGGCTTATGTCCTTAATGCACCGCTCAGTGTGCTGAACCTCGAGCATCGTGTGTGGATGTTGCAAACATCTGACATACACGTTTTTGATAACTACATGATAGTTCAGTGTGTAATTCTTAACGGCTTAGAATTGAGGCGCCAAAGATGTTTTGAACGTCACGGAACATATGTGATGTTCCAAGAGATGAAATTGTTGAGAGGTATGAGACCTTCGACAAAATTCTTTGTCTACAAAGTAAGGGAGAAAAGCTCAAACGTTCAGCATGTGCTCAGATTGTCTGAGTTCTACAATCGCTTGAATCAAGTGGGAGTTAATCTTCCAGACGAGATAGTGATGGTTCTCCAAAGTCAGTTCCACCAAGCTACTAGAGCTTCGTGATGAACTATAACATATCAAGGATTGATATGATGATCTTTGAGCTATTCATGATGTTTGACATCACGAAAGTAGAAATCAAATAGGAGCATCAATTGTTGATGGTTAGTAAAACCACTAGTTTCAAGAAGGGCAAGGGCAAGAAGGGATACTTCATGAAACGACAAACCAATTGCTGCTCTAGTGAAGAAACCCAAGCTTGAACCCAAACCCGAGACTAAGTGCTTCTGTTATGAGGGGAACGATCACTGAGGCATAATTACCCTAGATACATGGTAGATGAGAAGGCTGGCAATGTCGATAAAAGTATATTGGATATACCTGAGAATGATGTGTACCTTAGTAGTACTCCTAGTAGCACCAGGGTATTAGATACCGATTCAGTTGCTAAGTGTTAGTAACTCGAAATTATAGCTACGGATTAAATGGATACTACCAAGGGTGAGGTGACGATGTGGGTTGGAAGTAATTCTAAGGTTGATATGATCAAACATCGCATGCTCCCTCTACCATCGGGATTAGTGTTAAACCTAAATAATTGTTATTTGGTGTTTGCGTTGAGCATGAACATGATTAGATCGTGTTTATTGCAATATGATTATTTATTTAAAGAGAATAATGGTTATTCTATTTTCTTTAATAAATACCTTCAATGGTTTATTAAATCTCGATCATAGTGCTACACATGTTCATAATATTGATGCCAAAAGATACAAAGTAGTAATGATAGTACCACTTACTTGTGGCACTGCCGCTTGAGTCATGTTGGTATAAAATGCATGTAGAAGCTCCATGCCGATGGATCTTCGTACTCGCTCATTTTTGAAACGTTTGAGACATGCAAACCATACTTATTTATATAAACGCATGAAGAAACTCCATGCAGATGGATCGTTTGGACTCACTTGATTTTGAATCACTTGAGACATGCAAATCATACCACATGGGCAAGATGACTGAAGGCCTCGTTTTCCAGTGAGATGGAACTAGAAAGTAACTTATTGGAAGTAATACATTTGGATGTATGCAGTCCAATGAGTGTTGAGGCACGCAGTGGATAATGTTATGTTCTTACTTCATAGATGATTTGAGTAGAAACTAGTGTATTTGCTTGATGAAACACACGTCTGAATTATTGAAAGGTTCAAGTGGTTTCAGAGTGAAGTTGAAGATCGTCGTGACAAGAGGGTAACATGTCTACGATATGATCATAGAGATGAAAATATGAGTTGCCAGTTTGGTACACAATTAAGACAAATGTGAAAATTGTTTCACATCTCATGCCACCTAGAACACCATAGTGTGTTGGTGTGTCCGAACATCATAGCCGCTCCCTATTTGATATGGTGCATACTATGATGTCTCTTATCGAATTACCACTATCGCATTAGAGACAACTGCATTCACTTTAAATAGGGCACCACGTATTTCCGTTAAAATGACACCGTATGAACTATGGTTTGGAGAAACCTAAGCTGTCGTTTCTTAAAAGTTTGGGGCTGCAATGATTATGTGGAAAAGTTTCAGCATGATAAGCTCGAACCCAAAGTGGATAAATGCATCTTCATAGGACACCCAAAACAGTTGGGTATACCTCCTATCTCAGATCCGGAAGCAAAGTGTTTGTTTCTAGAAACGGGTCCTTTCGCGAGGAAAAGTTTCTCTCGAAAGAATTGAGTGGGAGGGTGGTGGAACTTGATGAGGTTGTTGAACCGTCACTTCAACCAGTGTGTAGCAGGACGCAGGAAGTTGTTCGTGTGGTGTCTACGCTAATTGAAGTGGAAACTGATGATATTGATCATTAAGCTTTGGATCAAGTTACTACAAACCTCGTAGGTCGACAAGGTCGCGTACTGCTATAGTAACCCTATCTTGGAGGTCATGTTGTTGAACAACAATGAACCTACGAGCTATGGCGAAGCGATGGTAGGCCCGGATTCCGGCAAATGGCTGGAGGCCATGAAATCCGAGAGAGGATCCGTGTATAAAAACAAAGTGTAGACTTTGGAAGAACTACTTGATGGTTGTAAGACTATTAAGTACTTATGGATCTTTAAAAGGAAGACAAACGATGATGGTGAAAATTCACCATTAAGAAAAACTTGAATTATCGCAAAGATGTTTCTGACAAGTTCAAAGAGTTGACTATGATGAGAATTTCTCACTCGTAGCGATGCTAAAAGTTAGTTGGAATTATGTTAGCAGTTGCTGCATTATTTATGAAATATTGCACATGGGATGTCAAAACATTGTTTCCTCGACGGTTTCCTTGAGGAAAGGTTGTATGTGATACAACGAGAAGGTTTGGTCGATCCTAAGGATGCTAACAAGTATGCAAGCTCCAACGATCCTTCTATGGACTGGTGCAAGCATCTCGGAGTTGGAATATATGCTTTGATGAGATGATCAAAGTTTTTGGGTTTATACAAGGTTTGTGAGAAACTTGTATTTCCAAAGAAGTGAGTGGGAGCACTATAGGATTTTTGATGAGTATATGTGGTAGAGATATTGTTGATCGGAAATAATGTAGAATTTCTGGAAAGCATAAAGGGTTGTTTGAAAGGTGTTTTTGAAAGGAAAACATGGATTAAGCTACTTGAACATTGTGCATCAAGATCTATGGTAATAGATCAAGACACTTAATAAGAACTTTCAACGAAATGCATGCCCTGACAAATTTTGAAGGAGTTCAAAATAGATCGGCAAAGAAGGAGTTCTTGGCTGTGTTGTAAGTTGTGAATTTGAGTAGGACTCAAAGCTCGACCACGACAGAAGAAAGAGAAAGGACGAAGCTCATCCCCTATGCATTAGCCGTAGGCTCTATAGTATGATATACTGTGTACCACACCTGATGTGTGTCTTGCCATGAATCTGTCAAGGGGTGCAGAAGTGATCCAGGAATGGATTATGGGACAACGGTCAAAACCTATCCTTAGTAACTAGTGGACTAAGGAATTTTTCTCAATTATGGAGGTGATTAAAGAGTTCATCGTAAAGATTTACATCGATGCAAGCTTTGACACTAATCCGAATAACTATGAGTAGTAAACCGGATTCGTATAGTGGAGCAGTCATTTGGAATAGTTCCAAATGGTGCGTGGTAGCAGAATCTATAGGATGACATAGAGATTTGTAAAGCACAGTCGGATCTGAAAGGTTTAGACCCATTGACTAAAAACCTCTCTCACAAGCAAGATATGATCAAACCCCATAACAATATGTGTGTTAGGTTCATTGCAATGACATAGTGCTGTGAACTAGATTATTGACTCTAGTGCAAGTGGGAGACTGTTGGAATATGCCCTAGAGGTAATAATAAATTGGTTGTTATTATATTTCCTTGTTCATGATAATCGTTTATTATCCACTCTAGAATTGTATTGATTGGAAACTCAAATACATGTGTGGATACATAGACAACACACTGTCCCTAGTGAGCCTCTAGCTGACTAGATCCTTGATGAAAGATGGTCAAGGTTTCCTAGCCATAGGCAAGTGTTGTCACTTGATAACGGGATCACATCATTAGGAGAATGATGTGATGGACAAGACCCAAACTATAAACGTAGCATATGATCGTGTCAGTTTATTGCTATAGTTTTTCTAAATGTCAATGTATCTGTTCCTATGACCATGAGATCATGCAACTCTCGGACACCAGAGGAATACCTTGTGTGTATCAAACTTCACAATGTTACTGCGTGACTATAAAGGTGATCTACAGGTATCTCCAAAGGTGTCTGTTGGGTTGGCATGGATCAAGACTGAGATTTGTCACTCCGTGTGAGGGAGAGGTATCTCGGGGCCCACTCGGTAATACAACATGACAACAAGCCTTACAAGCAATGTGACTAAGGAGTTAGTTACGGGATCTTGTATTACGGAACGAGTAAAGAGACTTGATGATAATGATATTGAACTAGGTATGGAGATACCGACGATCGAATCTCGGGCGAGTAACATACCGAAGGACAAAGGGAACAACATACGGGATTTACTGAAACCTTGACATAGAGGTTCAACCGATAGAGATCTTCGTAGAATAAGTGGGGATCTAATATGAACATCCAGGTCCCGCTATTGGTTATTGACCGGAGAGTGTCTCAGGTCATGTCTGCATAGTTCTCGAACCCGCAGGGTCTGCACACTTAAGGTTCGGCGACGTTTTGGTATAGTTGAGTTATAGGTGTTGGTGACCGAAGGTTGTTCAGAGTCTTGTATGACATCCCGGACGTCACGTGGAGCTCTAGAATGGTCCGTAGGTAAAGATTGATATATAGGAAGTCCTGTTTTGGTCACGGAAAAGTTTCGGGCTCATCGGTAGTGTACCGGGAGTGCCGGGAGGGGTGCGTGGAACCATCGGGAGGGGTGTCACGCCCCAAGGGGCCTCATGGGCTGTGGGAAGATATAAACCAGACCCTATTGGGCTGGAATAAGTTCCCATTAAGGCCCATAAGGTTTGAGAAGGAAAAAACACAAGGTGGAAAGAGTTTCCAAGTGGGAAGGAGGAATCCTACTCCAAATAGGATTGGAGGAGGACTCCTCCTCTCCTCCTTGCGCAAGGAAAAAAGGCAGCCCTAGGGCGCAGCCCTTTCCCTCCTCTCCTCCTATATATACTAAGGGATTTGAGGGTTTGAGAGACAACAGAAAACAGCCACGTGCTGCCCTCTTTCTCTAGATCTGTTTGTCCTCTAGTTTCAGCGGTGCTTAGGCGAAGCCTTGCTGGAATAGCACCACTACCACCACGACCACGCCACCGTGCTAGAGAACTCATCTACCTCTCCGCCCCTCTTTCTGGATCAAGAAGGTGGATATTGTCATCGAGGTGTACGTGTGCCGAACACGGAGGTGCCATCCATTGGGCACTAGATCGGGAAGGATCGTGATGGGATCGGTGGACTGATCTTGATGAAATCGCGGGACGGCTGTGATTTAGATCGCGAAGATGTTCCACCACATCAACCGCATTATATACGCTTCCGCTTAGCGATCTACAAGGGTATGTAGATTCACTCTCCCCTCTCGTAGATGATCATCACCATGGATAGGTATTGCGTGTGCGTAGGAAATTTTTTGTTTCCCATGCTACATTCCCCAACAGCATGAAGGGGAGAGGTAAGTGCATTTACTCTTTTTTTACCTTTTGCCTTCAGGTTTCTTCAAATTAATGCATTGACCTTGTCATACTGCAGGTGTTGGAAACACCCAGTTTGTCGTGGTTTTGTCACGGCACATGTCCTCGTGAAAGGACTTAGTGTATGAGCCATCGCACCTTGGTGGCGACTCAAAGGAGGTGAGCGGAAGAGAGACTGAGATTTACCTACGTTCGGCCCCTCATGTGGAGGTAAAAGCCTACGCACTGCTTGTGTATATTGATGGTGGATTCGATTACAAGGAGGGCGTAACTCGCCTGACCTAGCTCTTGATGATTTCTAACCTGATCTATTTGTCCCAGAGACTCGCCTTTATATAGAGGTCGACGCCCCAGGGTTTAAAAAGTTCTGGCCACGTTACAAATCGTGGCCTTCCTTATCTCTAAGTCGCCGTGTCCTCCAAGCTAGGAAACATCCCTGGCGGCTTATCTTTCCCATTATCCCTGAACCGCCGTCTGGCTTCTCGGCCTTGGTGGCGAACCGACGAAGACCTTCCCATACACTTCAGGCTCGGGCCAAGGATTATGCTGCCTATGTGTGTATGAGTCGCCCTTTTCCTGACCCGGCCCATCAAGGCGGGTCATACCGTAGGTAATATCCCCAACATTAGATCCCAGATTGACTTGAATTTATTCATGCCAATAAACTTCCACGCTCATCTTGGGCGACTCGTACTACTCCCATCCTTTTGATAAGTGACAAGCCGTCATCTTCACAATTTATCTGAGCCGCCAGATTATTTATTGATGACATCACCTTTTCCCCATTTCCGGGATTCGATGACATCAATCCCAACGGACCTTTTTTCGTCTTGATCTTGTTATCCCAAAAATCTTGGTGCCATCATTGTTGGTTTTCAATCTGTCACCTCTATTCCCGTGCGTGCCGTTTCATCTTCGGCCCTAGGCCTTTAAATAGCTGCGGGGGAAGGCAACACCACCTACCCGCACTTCCTTCTTCCAGCCGCCCCTCGACCGCTCCATTGCCGCTAAAGCGTTGCGGCAGATCATCGCCGTCCCCCCGCTTCCTGAACCAGTCAAAGGCGCGGCCGTCGTCGCAGGACTTCCTGAATCCTTGCCTAACATCTTCTTCTTCCTTCAGGTAAATCTCCCTTTCTCAATAGAAGCAGATATGAACCTGCGCATTTCTTAGGGCGTTATTTGAACTCCATGAATGCCTCATATCCTTGCTTCTCGTCCAATCTAGATGCGGTATCGTAGACCCATGAAGTAACGATTGCGGTAGTTATTGTTATGTCTCCTATCAATCCGTTGTTCCTCCGTTACTCATAGATCTACACACCATTCGTCTTAATGTTCTTCCGTGTTCTGTAGTGTTCGATCCCTCATCCAGCGTTATTTTCTTCACTGGAAACGCTCGTAGATGCGTAATTTGTCGTTTGATGTTAGAAACATGTTTGTCTCCAATCAAGAATGTTCCTAAGGAAAAAACCCTTTTTAGAGCCGCAACCCGTCTCCTTTCACAATGGCAAGTTAGAACATTCCCATAGATACACCTTTGATCATTTACCTGACGAATTGTAATATCCGTGTAGAGATACGATAGATCGTCTAACTGGCGAGTTGCAAAATTCCTACAAATATACCGTAGACCATTTAACTGGCGAGTTGTCACTCCGTGGTTTCTGATAACCCCCTTGCTCCTTCCTTTTGTAGTTATGGGCACTATCTCGAAATGCAATTGGCTCCCAACCAAAGTCATTGACGCTTATCTTGATAAGTTTGTTAGGGCAGGTTATCTTGACCCCAAAGAAGTTATTGGCTGGCGAACCGCCTTAGGAGACGTAACTCCTCAACCCGCCGAGGGGGAAGTTGTCATTCTTGCCGATCACCTCGAACGAGGCTTCAAGCCTCCTGGCTCAAAGTTTTTCAGAGATGCTTTGCACTTTTTCAACCTTCATCCTCACGACTTGGGGCCAAACTCCATCAGCAATCTCTGCCAATTCCAAGTGTTTTGCGAAGCTTATCTACAGATAGAACCCACTGTGTTACTATTTAGGAATTTTTTCTATCTGAACCGCCAAACCGGGTTCGCTAGCAGGCCCTGCTTAGAACTTGGGGGAGTTAACATTCAATGACATTGCGAATGTGTGTTCCCATCTGTTGTTCTGCCCAACCATCCCAAAGGATGGGCAGAGTCTTGGTTCTATTGCCGCAACACATCTCCACCCGACGAGAACCCACTTCCGGGTTTCAGAGAAGAACGTTTGCCCATGGATTTGAAGTTGTTAGAAAAACTAACTGAAGAAGAAGAATCAACATTTATCCCGGATTTCTCCAAGCTAAGGGCTTTGACCAACAATGGGCTTACTGGGATTGATCTAATCCGTTGTTGGGTCGAGTGGAGGATTCTGCCTTTGAGTCTCTGAGACGGCCTGATGTGCGAGTATGATGGCAGCTTGAACCACCCCTAGTGCTACTTCAACACGAGACTTACTGAAGAAGACATTGTTGAAATTATCAAGAAGTTAAGTAGCGAGCCCATAGAGAATTGTGCCAAGATTGGGCTCAAGCCTTTTTGCGTCTCCAACCCGGCTCCAGCGGTAACAATCCAAGTCAGCTCCTTTTATTCTTTCAATATATTCACCCATGTTCCTGATCCGAACTGTCATTATATCAATCAGAGGGGCTCAAAATTTTGGTCTCGAAGTCCCAAAGTGATTGTCCAGAAAACAACCAAGCCTCCCCCTAAGAAGAAGAAGAACAAGGGCAAAGCTGCCGCCAAGGAGTCATCTGTCGTTGCCGAGTCTCGGGCTGCCGAAGAACAATCAGAGGTAAAAATTACCTTTTACTTATTACTGTGTCCTGTCTTATATTTATGTTCCATTACTTTTGTTCATAGGATGATGACTATGAGAGCCAGGATGACGCTGTCGAGGTAATTTCTATTTCTTCCGACTCAACTTCTTCTCCCCCCAAGCTGGCCAAGCGGATCTGTGCAAAAGTTCCCATGTATCACTGTTGCGGCAACAAAAGTCCTTCCCTGGCACGTAGGAATTCTTCTTGTTACTTCTCTGGTTGTGTCAGTTTTTCCCTTGAAGAGGAAAGGGTGATGCAGCACAGGAGCAGTAAGTATTTCCCTCAGTTTGAGAACCAAGGTATCGAACCAAATGGAGGGCCTCGTCAAGTCCAAAGTACCTGCGCAAACACAAACAAGCTTGCACCCAACGCTTCAAAGGGTTTGTTAATCCCTTCAAGATTGTTTGCAAAGTGAGATCTGAAGGCGGAAAGTGCAACAAAGTAAAAAGTGTAAGGCTGAAAATATGGTGTGGAGTAGACCCTGGGGGCCATAGTGTTCACTAGAGGCTTCTCTAATAATAGCAAATATCACGATGGGTGAACAAATTACTATCGAGCAATTGATAGAACCGCACAAAGTCATGACGATATCTAAGGCAATGATCTAGCATATAGGCATCACGTCCGAGACAAGTAGACCGATACTTTATGCATCTACTACTATTACTCCACACATCGACCGATATCCAGCATGCATCTAGTGTATTGAGTTCATGAAGAACCGAGTAACGCTTTAAGCAAGATGACATGATGTAGAGGGATAATCTCAAACCAATGATGAAAACCCCATATTTTTACCCTTGATGGCAACAACATGATACGTGTCTCGCTACCCCATGTGTCACTGGGTGAGGTCACCGCATGGTATGAACCCAAAACCAAGCACTTCTCCCATTGCATGAATCATAGATCTAGTTGGCCACACAAAACCCACAACTCGAAGAGAATTACAAGGATATGAAATCATGCATAAGAGAGATCAGAAGAAACTCAAATAAGATTCATAGATAATCTGATCATAAATCCACAATTCATCAGATCTCGACAAACACACCGCAAAAGAAGATTACATCGGATAGATCTCCATGACGATCATGGAGAACTTTGTATTGAAGATCCAAGAGAGAGAAGAAGCCATCTAGTTACTAGCTATGGACCCTTAGGTCTATGGTGAACTACTCACACATCATCGGAGAAGTCATGGTGTTGATGAAGAAGCCCTCCGTGTCCGAATCTCCCCTCTGGCAGGGCACCAAGACGTGCCCCAGATGGGATCTTGCGGAGATAGAAGCTTGTGGCGGCAGAAAAGTAATTGCGATCGTCTCCTGATTTTGTTGGGAGTATTTGGGAATTTATAGGCGCAAGATCTAGGTCAGGGGACCTCTAGGGGGCCCACAATCCTGGATGCCGCGCCCCCCTGGCCGCGGGGTAGGGGCTTGTGGGGCCCCTGGTGCTCTTCTGACTTGGCTCCCAAGTCCTCCGATCTTCTTCCGTTCCAGAAAAAACCTTTTCAGGGATTTTCTTCCGTTTGGACTCCGTTTCAAAATCTCCTCTGAAAGGGGTAAAAAACATGGAAAAAACAGGAACTGGCAGTTGGCACTGAGTTAATAAGTTAGTCCCAGAAAATAAATAAAAGACATGCAAAACATCCAAAGTCTGACAAGATAATAGCATGAAACCATAAAAAATTATAGATACGTTGGAGACGTATCAATCACCCAGATGCTCAGTTGGACCCCAATTTCCTTTTGGAGAAGGCAAGTTACACACCTAAACGCCATACCCGAAGCCATTCCGGAGACTTAGTGTCTGGGTTACCCGAAAGAGCAATTAGTCGAATACGACAAAGTGAGGTATGTTCCCGCGAGTATCTTTTCCTTCTTGTGTAAGATTTTCTCGCCATTCGTTCAATCCTTGAATTCTTGTTCGTCAGGTTTCACCTCCTTCATCCGGCGACTCAGCAATGTCGACTCTCCCCCCGATGATCCATGTTCAGGGGCAAGTTTCTTTGCCAGCTTTTTTCCTTCGTAATACTGATGCCTGTCTTAACTTTGGTGCCTTTACATCTCAGAGCACAAGCAAAGAAAAGGAAAACTGGCGACTCATCTTCTGCTCCTAAGGAAGCTCAAGTGTTTGGTATGAGTGCCTCTCTCCCAGAAATTGATGACGAACCAGCGGAAACTTATGATGACCTTTTGGATGATTTTCCTGATTTACGGATTGATCCTTCAAGCCCTCTGAAGGAAGTAACTGAAAATGTAAACCCGCCAAGCACTTCCAAGGTGCCTGAAGACCCACACACAGTAGTTGTTACTAGTACTGGTTACTCTAAGCCTGCCACTGCGGTGTTAACCAGGCATACACCAAAAGATGCCTCAACATCAGAGACGGATATCACCAAGCTGAAGCTTCCCCATTATGACAAATTGGAGTTGGAAGAATTATACTCCGGCTTTGTGAGCCGCTTGGAAGCTAGCTGAGAGATGGAGAAAAGCCTGGCCAACTTGATGCGAGTCAAACATGAGGTATGACATTTTTATCTTTGTGAATATATGCTCCCATTAGCCCTCGAAGAGGGTGGGTCATCCATGATGAATCGTACTTTTTGCGTCATTTCAGCAATTTGTAGCCCCAAGGGCCAGGTCATGTTTTGAAAGATGAGCCGGGTCTTGAATATAAAACTTGTTCAACCTGTAGCCCCCAAGGGACGGGTCATCTTTTGAAAGATGAGGCGGGTCTTTGAATATAAAATTTCTTCAACCTATAGCCCTCAAGGGCCGGGTCATCCTTTGAAAGATGAGTCTTGATTATAAATTTTCTTCAACCTGTAGCCCCCAAAGGCCGGGTCACCTTTTGAAAGATGAGTCGGGTCTTGAATATAATTTTTCTTCAACCTGTAGCTCCCAAGGGCCGGGTCATCTTTTGAAAGATGAGCCGGGTCTTGAATATAAAATTTCTTCAAACTGTAGCCCCCAAGGGTCGGGTCATCTTTTGAAAGATGAGCTGGGTCTTGAATGAATGTATGACTTGAAAAGAATCATACATTGGCCCCCAAGGGCCGGGTCATCTTTTGAAAGATGAGCCGGGTCTTGAATGATGGTATGAATTGAAAAGAATCATAAATTAGCCCCCAAGTGTCAGGGATGTTGCTTGCAATAGTTCTGAAACTTGCTTCCCCAAATTTTGTTTGCAGGAATCCTTGACTCGGGCCGACTCAACCTTGGACGGTTTAAAAGAAAACTTAGATGAACAGCAGGATGCTCGAGGTAAGTCTAAAGAGAAATATCGCCTGGCCCTTGCTGACATGGAGAAGATGAAAGATGAACACCAGATATTTGAGAAGAAAGCCCACGTTGAGCAAGCCACCATCTTGAAGCGGGTGGAACAAGCCGAAGTGAAGCTAGAAGCCGCTCTTCAAGAACTCTCCAGCTTAAAACATCATATCTCCAACATGACCCGAGCTATCTTTGGTAAGGATCAATTCCCTTCATCTGAAAGGGGCTCCAAAGCATATTGCAAATGCTTATTATCTCATTTCGTCCTTCCCTGGTCCACGAGCCGCCACCCTGCAGAGCGACTCCATTCTGAAGATGAAGGCGATTTATACATTCACAGAGAAGTTGTACACGGGCGGCATGATGACCATGAAGGACGTGATGGGCAACAACGAACCCATAAAATTCATCAAGCATATGATGGGTTGCCTGTCCACATTACCACCCCAGGTAGAAGAACTAAAAAGATCAACCGCCCGTAAAGGAGCACTGACCACCTTAAGCCGGTGTCTGGCCTATGCTCCTGAACTTAAGCCGGAGGAAGTAGTTGCCGGCTTTGCAAAGCTAAAAGATGCGTCGGAGTTCACTCAGGGAGACTACCATCGTTGTGTGAAAGAGTCCTGCTCCGAGGCGACTCAGCTAGCAGCCAGCCTGGACTTAGGCAAATACCACGCGGCTTATGATGAAAGCAACAAAAAGGTGACTCCTCCTTCATATGAAGTCACCAGCCTGACTCCACGACACCGTAAGAATCCCTTTGACTTTATGTCGATCTGTCTGCCATCTTGAGCGATGAAGACGAGTTCATCGCCTTGACCAATTGCAATTGGAAATTGGGCGACTTATAGATCGAAGACGGCGAAAGCTCGAAGCAGGGTGACCCATAGGCGGCTTGAACTGACTTAGCATGAAGTCGATTCTCCAAGAATATATTGTTTTCTTTCTGACCGGGAAATGATTCCCGGGTGGCCTAGTGAGCCATGTAATAGTCTTAGGTATCAGGAAAACAATATCACAACCGTACCTTATGTTGGATGTTTTTGGAAGTCTCAACCTTCATTAATATGAATCACCTTTTCCAAACCTATGTCATATTTTGCAAAAAAACTTCTTCAACCTGTTTATTAGGGAAAACACGATAAGCTGACTCAAGGAGTCGCAGCAAGTAATAAGCCGGCCCAGTGGGTTGCGGCGAGTTATAAACAAGGAGCCAGCTTAGTGAGTCGCGACGGGTTATAAAACTTTTTATGAAACCTTGTGGCAATGCCACAAAGATAGTCGTAAAATTTGTTGGCTCGATGAGTCGCGACAGGATAGGACGGTTTTGCAAAACTCTAGTGCTACCCCAAGAAGGCTTTTGCAACAACCCAAATTATTTAGACCAGCTGATCAGGCACGAGTCAGGCTTCAGTGAAGCAGGTTCTGTGAACTAATGATTTGTCTATTTTCCATGCGTTGGCTCTTGCGAGTACCTTTCATGTTTTAACCAAGGTAAGTTGAGGGTCCAAAAGCGGATTGACTTGCCAAGAGTACATGGGACCATAGGGTGATTTGTCTAACACACAGTCCATTATAACCATTTGTAATGCGTTAATTTTTCGCTAGCCAAGAGGGTATTCAGGCTAAACTCAGTGAGTGGAAGCCCCCAAGTGACATATGATTAGGGAAAAAATCAGACATAGGATTGCAGAAGCGTATACGCTCTTACTGCAAAACGACTTGGGAGCTAGTGGCCCATAAGGAAGCCGGCTTAATTCTCAAAATCATATAAGGCGCCCATGTTTGAACCGTGCAACGTGGCAACTTTGGTCCTCTTTGGATTACCAGTATCAAGTTTTGAAATAAGCGCAGCATGGCGACTTATGCTCTTTGATATTGATAGCGTCCATGCTTGGACGACTTATAGAACTATAAAGACTCATGCTTTCAAGAAGCTGAAACGACAAAGGACCCCGAAGTTCATGGGCGCCGACTTTATTGCTTTATAAATAAAATATTACAAATTCGAAATTGTAAACATAACTAAGGAGCATGTGGCTCTAAGTGTAGTATGGCCGCAAGTGGGCGATGTTTCATGGGCGAGTTGTCTCAACCTCTGTCGTTGGCCTATCCGGGCGAAGATCCACCAAGTAATATGAACTGTTACGGAGATTTTTGCTGATGAAAAATGGCCCTTCCCATGGCGGGGATAACTTATGCATACCAGTATGATCTTGAATCAACGGAGCACTAAGTCGCCCTCTTGAAAAGCTCGGCTCTTGACTCGGCGGCTGTGATAGCGTCGCAAGTCTTATTGATAAATCGCCGATCGTGACGCGGCCAAATCACGCTCCTCCTCCAGGGCATCCAACGAATCTTGATGTGCTAACTCGTTGTCTTGTTCCACATAAGCGGCAACTCGTGGAGAATCGTGTCTGATGTCACTTGGCAATACTGCCTCTGCCCCGTAGACCAGGAAAAAGGGAGTAAAATCCGTAGATCGATTTGGGGTGGTTCTGATGCTCCATAAAACTGAAGGCAGTTCGTAACCCCAACGTCCCGGGGTACGCTCCAGAGATACCATCAGGCAGGGCTTGATTCCTCGCAGTATTTCTTGATTCACCCTCTCTACGTGTCCATTGGACTGAGGGTGTGCAACTGCAGAAATGTCAAGCCGGATGTGCTCCCTTGCACAAAACTCTTGCGTAGCGCCTTTCGATAAGTTAGTACCATTATCAGTAATGATACTATGAGGATACCCGAAGCGGAAAATCAACTTCTTCAGGAACTTGACGGCCGTGTCTGCATCACAACTACTAACCGACTCTGCTTCAACCCACTTGGTAAACTTGTCAACCGCCACCAACAGGTGAGTCTTTCTATTGGAAGAAATTTTGAAAGGACCAACCTTGTCCAGCCCCCATACGCCAAACAACCATGTGATTGGGATCATCGTAATTCCTGAGCCGAAACATGCATCTCACGCCCAAATTTTTGGCAACCATCACATCGGCAAACTATATCCTCAGCATCCGCATGAGCCGTCAACCAGAAAAACCCATGCCTAAAGGCTTTGGATACCAGGGAACGTGACCCGGCATGATGACCGCAGTCGCCTGCGTGAATCTCGTTAAGAATCGCACATCCTTCCTCGGAAGAGACACACCTTTGAAATACCCCAGAAGTGCTTCGCTTATGCAACTCACCATTATGTATGACCATGGACTTGCATCAACGGACGATCTGGCGGGCCAACAACTCATCAGTAGGTAACTCGCCTCTTGCCAGATACGCCATGTAGGGGATTACCCAATCCGGGGTAGCACGGCGAGCCGCCACAAGTTGAGACTAAGGATCAGGAACCGCCAAGTCTTGTTCTGAAGGCAGCCTTACAGATGGGTTATGTAATACATCCAAAAAGACATTAGGGGGGACCGGCTTATGCTGTGAACCGAGGCGTGAAAGAGCATCCGCGGCCTCATTAGGTCGACGATCAATGTGATCCACCTGATAGCCATGAAAATGACCCGCCACGTCCGACACGGCTCGCCTATAAGCCGCCATTAAGGGATCTATGGAATCCCATGTACCAGAGACTTGCTGTGCTACTAGATCTCAGTCGCCCAAACATATGACTCGACTGAGATTGAGCTCTTTGGCGAGTCGCAACCCATGGAGCAGAGATTTATATTCCGCCGCATTGTTGGTACATGGGAACATGAGTCGGAGGACATAGCAGAACTTGTCACCTTGAGTCGAAGTCAGCACCACACCAGCCCCTGAGCCTTCCAGCTGCCTAGACCCGTCAAAATGGATGGTCTAGTATGTGTGATCAGGTCTGTATTCTAGAATCTGCAACTAGGTCCAATCGTTGATGAAATCCACTAATGCTTGAGACTTAATGGCTGTATGAGGGGTATATCGCACATGGTGAGGTCCTAACTCGATGGCCCACTTAGCAATCCGTCTAGTCGCTTCTCGATTCTGTATAGTATCACCGAGGGGGGTAGAACTAACCACCGTGATAGGATGCTCTTGAAAGTAGTGCTTCAACTTCCCACTCGCCATAAACAACCCAAAGACCAGCTTCTACCAATGTGGGTAGCGCTGTTTGGAGAGGGTTAGGACTTCACTGATAAAGTATACCGGTCGTTGAACCGGGTATTCCTTCCCTTCTTCTTTGCGCTCGACGACCACTGCCATGCTTACCGATTTAGAATTGGCCGCGATGTACAAGAGCATAGGCTCCTTATCAGTTGGAGCCGCCAATATAGGCAGCTTAGCTAGTTGTTGCTTCAAGGCTTCGAAGGCTTCATTGGCTTCATCCATCCAAACAAAACGATCAGTTTTCTTGAGCAATTGATAAATAGGGACGGCTTTCTCCCCAGGGCGATTTATGAAACGACTTAGAGCCGCGATGCGACCCGCCATGCGCTGAACTTGATTGATATTGGACGGCTTGCCTAGCAAAGTGATCGCTTCAATTTTATCCGGGTTAGCTTCAATGCCTCGCTCTGACACCAGAAAACCCAATAATTTCCTGTGGGAACACCAAAAACACACTTGGTAGAGTTAAGTCTCATCTGATACACACGCAAATTGTCAAAAGTCTCCCTGAGGTCCTCCAAAAGTGATTCCTTCTTCTGGGACCTGACTAGGATATGGTCAACGTAGGCGTGAACATTGCATCCGATCTGGCTATGCACGCAATTCTGGATGCAACGTTGATAAGTCGCCCCCACGCTCTTGAGCCCGAACGACATGGACACGTAACAAAAGGCGCCAATGGTGTTTATGAAGGACATTTTCTCCTGGTCCGCCACAACCATCTTGATCTGGTGGTATCCTGAGTAAGCATCCAAAAAACACAACCGTTCCCAACCCGCCGTAGAGTCAATGATTTGACCAATGCGGGGAAGGGCGAAGCGATCCTTTGGGCAGGCCGTGTTGAGGTTGGTGTAGTCCATGCACATGCGGAAGGTGTCATTCTTCTTGAGCACCAAGACAGGGTTAGCCAACCATTCAGGATGGAAAACCTCAATGATGAACCCGGCGGCCAAAAGCCGAGCGACTTCCTCTCCAATTGCCTTATGCGTTCTTCGTTAAAATGACGCAGATACTGCCGAACCAGCTTGATTTTAGGGTCAATATTAAGATGGTGCTCAGCGAATTCTCTCGGCACACCTGGCATGTCTGAAGGTTTCCATGCGAAGATGCCCCGATTCTCATGGATGAATTCGATGAGCGTGCTTTCCTATTTTGGATCCAGACCAGTCCCAATGGTGAACTGCTTGGTTGACTCGCCAGGCGTGAAGTCTATCACCTTCGTGTCATCCGTTTGTTTAAACTTGAGAGGCGGCTTTGAGTCGATTGTGGGTCTCTTGAGCGGTGTCATATCTGCCGGGTCAACATTGGCTTGGTGAAACTTGAGCTCCTCAGCCGCGCAAGCCGACTCGGCATAAGCCGCGTCTCCTTCCTTGCATTCTTGGGCTATTTTCCTGTCCCCATTGATCGTAATACTCCCCTTAGGTCCAGGCATTTTGAGCTTGAGGTAAACATAACATGGGCGGGCCATGAACCGAGCGTAAGCTGGTCTGCCGAATAGCGCGTGGTAAGGGCTCTTGATCTTGACCACCTCAAACATGAGGAACTCGCTCCTGTAATTAGACTCCATGCCAAAAGCTACGTTAAGTTTGATTCATCCAATAGGGTATGCCGACTTACCCGGAACAATACCGTGGAAGACTATGGAGGATGGCATCAGGTCTTTTTCTGAGGAATTCATCCGCCGAAAGGTATCAAAATATAAGATGTTAATGCTGTTGCTGCCATCCATAAGGATTTTGGAAAGGGTGTAACCTCTGACTTGGGGAGCCACGACCAAACCCAAGTCGCCGGGATTATCAACTCGGGGTGGGTGATCTTCTGTACTCTAGATAATGGGTTGTTCAGACCAACTGAGGTACCTAGGGAGCACCCGCTCAACCACGCTAAAAGTTCTGTGTTTCACCTTTTGGTCCAGTTTGCAAGTGCTGGTGGTGAACACGTGATATTGCCCGCTGCTCAACTGCTTAGGATTATTCTGAAAGCCGCCATTGTAATCCTGCCGCTGGGGATCACCTTGCGGGGGCGGTTGATGAAACACGCCATGTGTGTTGTATCACTGTTGATTGTGAACCTGATACTGCCCGGCATTCGACTGTGACCTGCGCTGCGAGCCCAGATTAGGGAACCCACCGAACGGGCTTCGGTGTGACCCGGTCGGGCCGAACTGTTCCTGTCGCCCGCCTTGGTCACCTCCTGGACCTTTCTTGAGCGCCTCAGCTCGGAATTACTGCATCACATAGCAATCCTCCCAAGAGTGGGTAGACGGCCCTTCGGTGGTGGCGTGCTGTGGGCAGGGGCCTTTGAGCATCTCGTGATAGTTGTGTGGTATCTTCCCACTTAAGCCCCTTTTCTTCTGGCGTTGGTTCCCGTTGCCAGCATTTGTATTAGCGACAAAGTCTGTGACACCATCCTGTTGTCTCCTTTTACTTTGTCCCACGTCGTTGTGGTTGCCCCGCCCCTGGAAATGGGAGTGGCCTTTTGATGACTCACCTCTCCTGGCGGTGCAAACCTTGTTGTCATCTTCCCCGGGATCTTTAGTGTCGTCTGACTCGGTGTACCTAGTCAAGGTGTCCATCAACTCGCCCATGTCCCGCACCTTACGCTTGAGTCGCCCAAGCTTCAGCACCAAAGGCTCGTAATGGCAATTTTTCTCCAGAACTAGCACTGCCTGAGCAGCCGAGATGCCATCTGATGAATGGATGACTTCTGCAATCTGCGGCGTCCAATGATGGGCCGACTCATCTGGACGTTGGACGCAGTGTTGCAGGTCAACGATGGTCATCGGGCGTTTGCAGGTTCCTCGGAAATTTTTGACGAAACGTTCCTTCAACTCGGCCCAGGTGTTGATAGAATT
The DNA here is from genome assembly GCF_904849725.1 of Hordeum vulgare subsp. vulgare. Taxonomy (NCBI): domain Eukaryota; kingdom Viridiplantae; phylum Streptophyta; class Magnoliopsida; order Poales; family Poaceae; genus Hordeum; species Hordeum vulgare. The sequence goes on along the minus strand of NC_058524.1, from coordinate 126,692,851 downwards.
GGGCGGCAGGTTCTTCAGCCACGTGCTTGCTGTTCCCTCAAGCATCATAGTGAAATACTTAGCGCAGACCGCCTCATTCATGTCGAGCATATCCATTGAAAGCTTGTAACTTTTGATCCACGACCCTGGCTCAAGATCTGGTGTGTAATTGGGCACCTTTCTTGGTCCTTTGAAATCCTTCGGCATATGCTCGTTGCGGAGGCCGGGCATTAGGCAGGGCACTGATATGTCTCAAACGTATCTATCATTTTTAATGGTTTCACGCTGTTATCTTGTCTTCTTTGGTTGTTTTATGTACCTTTTATGTCTTTTTTGGGACTAACTTATTGATTCAGTGCCAAGTGCCAGTTCCTGTTTTTTCCATGTTTTTGACTCTTTTCAAATCAGATTTTGGAATGGAGTCCAAACGGAATAAAAACCCCGAAATGATTTTTTTCCCAAACGGAAGAAGACCAGGGGGCCTTTGGGCCAAGCCAGGTGGGCTCCAGGGAGCCCACAAGCTCCCACCACGCCACCAGGGGGGAGGCGGCGGTGGGCAAGCTTATGGCCTCCCTGGCGGCCCCCTGACCTAGGTCTTTGGCCTATAAATTCCCAAATATTCCGCAAAAAATCAGGGCAGCCTCGAAAATACTTTTCCGCCGCCGCAAGCTTCCGTTTCCGCGAGATCTCATCTGGAGACCCTTCCTGATGCCCTGCCGGAGGGGACTTTGGAGTTGGAGGGATTCTTCATCATCATCATCGCCCCTCCAATGACTCGTGAGTAGTTCACTTCAGACCTACGGGTCCGTAGTTAGTAGCTAGATGACTTCTTCTCTCTCTTGGATCTTCAATACAAAGTTCTCCATGATCTTCATGGAGATCTATCCGATGTAATCTTCTTTGGCGGTGTGTTTGTCAAGATCCGATGAATTGTGGATTTGTGATCATATTATCTATGATATATATTTGAGTCTTTGCTGATTTCTTATATGCACGATTTGATATCCTTGTAAGTCTCTCCGAGTCTTGGGTTTTGTTTGGCCACCTAGATCTTTGATTCTTGCAACGGGAGAAGTGCTTGATTTTGGGTTCTGCCATGTGGTGACCTTTCCTAGTGATAGTAGGGGCAGCAAGGCACACATCAAGTAGTTTCCATCAAGGGTAAAAAGATGGGGTTTTTATCATTGGTTTGAGATTATCCCTCTACATCATGTCATCTGGCTTAAGGCGTTACTCTGTTCTTATGGACTTAATACACTAGATGGATGCTGGATAGCGGTCGACGTGTGGAGTAATAGTAGTAGATGCACAAAGTATCGGTCTACTTGTTTCAGACGTGATGCCTATAGATATAATCATTGCATAGATATCGTCACGACTTTGCGCGGTTCTATCAATTGCTCGACAGTAATTTGTTCACCCACCGTCTACTTGCTTTCATGAGAGAAGCCACTAGTAAACACTACGGCCCCCGGGTCTATTCACATCCATCGTTTACACCTCTGCTTTTACTTTGCTTTGTTACTTTGTTGCTTTTAGTTCTCACTTGGAAAACAATCTATAAGGGATTGACAACCCCTTCATAGCATTGGGTGCAAGCTTTTGTTTTTGTGCAGGATCTTGAGATACTCTTTCGCCAGATTGATACCTTGTTTCTCAAACTGAAGGAAATACTTACCATCATCACCCTTTCCGCTTCGAGGGAACACCAACGCAAGGCTCCAAGGCCACGGGGGAAATCCTTTGCATACTTGCCTAGGAAGTCCCTTAAGGCGTAGCCGTAGCTGAAGGATTCCTGGTGCCGTCAACACAACTATTTCTGGCGCCATTGCAAGGGATACACAGCAAACATCAGAAGTATTCCTGGCGCCGTTGCCTGGGATACACAACAAACATCAGAAGTATTTCTGGCGCCGTTGCCGGGGTGGAGAAATCAAGATATATCCAAGTAGGTCTCACAAACTCTTCTCTTGCATTTACTTTTGTTGCTAGTTGCCTCTCGTTTTCCTCTCCCCGACTTCACATTTTCCGTTTTCATTCGCCTTTCGCCTTCGCCGTTTTCTTTTGCCTTTGCCAGTTTTCTTGCTTGCTTGTGTGCTTGTTTGGTTGTTGAAGTCATCATGTCTGAAAACACCAAACTTTGCGACTTCTCGAGCACTAATAATAATGATTTTATTAGTACTAGGATTGCTCCCGCCACTAGTGCGTAATCGTATGAAATCAACGCAGCTTTACTGAATCTTGTTATGAAAGAGCAATTCGCTGGCCTTCCTAGTGAAGATGCCACATCCCATCTCAGTACCTTCATTGAGCTTTGTGATATGGAAAAGAAAAGAGATGTGGATAATGACGTGATTAAGTTGAAACCTTTTCCTTTCTCGTTGCGAGATCTTGCGAAAACTTGGTTTTCTTCTTTGCCTAAAAATAGTATCGATTCTTGGGATAAATGCAAAGATGCATACATATCCAATTATTTTCTGCCGGCTAAGATCATCTCCTTATGTAACGATATCATGAATTTCAAGCAACTTGATCATGAACACGTTGCACAATCTTGGGAGAGGATGAAGCTTATGATTATAAATTGTCCCGCTCATGGCTTGAGTTTGTGGATGATTATACAAATCTTTTACGCTGGCTTGAATTTCGCTTCTCGCAATATCTTGGACTCCGCCTCAGGTGGAACGTTCATGGAAATCACGTTAGGAGACGCTACAAAACTCCTAGACAATATCATGACCAACTACTCTCAGTGGCACACTGAAAGGTCACCTGCTAGCAAAAAGGTGCACGCTATAGAAGAGATTAACTTGCTTAGTGCTAAGATGGACGAGTTGATGAATTTGGATGCTACTAGAAACGCTACCATAGATCCTAATGACATGCCACTATCTTCTTTGATTGAGAATAGCAACGCTAGTTTGGACGTGAATTTTGTTGGTAGGAACAATTTTGGCAAAAACAATGCTTTTAGAGGAAACTACGTTCCTAGGCCTTTTCCTAGTAACTCCTCTAACAATTATGGCAATTCCTACGGCAACACTTATGGAAATCACAGCAAATTACCCTCTGATCTAGAGAGTAATATCAAAGAGTTCATCAACTCTCAAAAGATTTTCAATGCGTCCATAGAGGAAAAACAACTCAAAATAGACAATTTGGCTAAGAGCGTTGATAGGATGTCTTGTGATATTGATGGTTTGAAAGTTAGATGCGCTCCTCCCAAGGTCAACTTGGATGAAACTTTGAAAGCTATGCATATCTCCATGAATGAGAGCAAAGAAAGATCCGCCCAAATTCGCGCTAGACATGAATGGTTTAAAAGGGTGCGTTCTAGTGATGCAAATCACGAAGATCTTAAAGTGCTTGGTGTGTCTCCTCTTGAATCTTTGTTTTCGCGTGTCAAACCTACTTATGGAGGGACTGGATATGAATCCACTTTGGTTGAAAAATGCCCCAGTGATTCGGAGTCCACCTATCTTGATGATAAAGGTGTGGAGAGTGGAGTAGAAGAAGTCAAAATTTTCGGTAGTAATGAAACTCCCACTTTGGATTCCAAGGAATTCAATTATGATAATTTCTCCCTGTCTCAATGCATTTCTTTGATGCAATCCATTGCAAACTCTCGACATGCTATAGCCAAAGCAAAGCCTTTACCGCGCATATCGTAGATGCTATGATGAAATCTCTTGAAGAGAAGCTCGAACTAGAGGTCTATATACCTAGAAAACTTCATGATGAGTGGGAACCTACCATCAAAATCAAGATCCAAAACTATGAGTGCAATGCTTTGTGTGATTTGGGTGCTAGTGTTTTCGCGATTCCAAAGTCTTTATGTGATATTCTTGGTTTTCATGAGATTGAAGAGTGTTCTCTTAATTTGCATCTTGCGGATTCTACTGTCAAGAAACCCATGGGAAGGATCGATGATGTTCTTATTGTTGCAAATAAGAACTATGTACCCGTGGATTTCATTGTACTTGACATAGATTGCAATCCTTCATGTCCCATTATTCTTGGTAGACCTTTCCTAAGGACTATTGGTGCTATCATCGATATGAAGGAAGGGAATATTAGATTTCAATTTCCTTTAAAGAAGGGCATGGAGCACTTTCCTAGAAAGAAAATAAGATTGCCTTATGAATCTATGATGACGACTACCTATGGTTTGAGCACCAAAGATGACTATACGTGATTCCATCACTTTCGCCTAGCTAAGGGCGTTAAACAAAAGCGCTTGTTGGGAGGCAACCCAACGAATCTATCATTTTTCCTTCTGTTTTGTGTTTTCCACACTTTCATAATTCTCTTATCATTGTGTTTTTTGTGTTTCTTTTTGTGTTTGTGCCAAGCAAAACCGTTATGATTAGTCTTGGGGATGATCGTTTGGTCATGCTGGAAAAGACACAAACTTTCTGCTCAAGAAAAGAATTTTCGTTTTTTTCTGAAAGAGCTTTTGAGTTGTTTCTTTTTTCTGCTGATTGCTACGCAAATGCTTCAGACTTTCGTAATTTATCATAATTGTTTAAGTACCATAGGTATACGAAATATACAGATTTCTACAGACTGGTCTGCTGTTAACAGATTCTGTTTTTGTTGTGTTGGTTGCTTATTTTGATGAAACTATGGGTAGTATCGGGGGTATTAGCCATGGAAGATTGAAAGTATAGTAACCCAACATAAGCACAAGTAGAATTTAAGTTTGCTACAGTACCTAAGGAAGTGGTGGTTTGCTTTTTTGTACTAATGTTATCACGAGTTTCTGTTTAAGTTTCGTGTGGTGAAGTTTTCAAGTTTTGGGTGAAGTTCTTATGGACAAAGAGATAAAGAGCAGCAAGAGCTCAAGCTTGGGGATGCCCAAGGCACCCCAAGAGATTCAAGGATGCCGTAAAAGCCTAAGCTTGGGGATGATCCGGGAAGGCATCCCCTCTCTCGTCTTCAATCCATTGGTAACGTTACTTGGGGCTATATTTTTATTCACCACATGTTATGTGTTTTTGCTTGGAGCGTCTTGTATTGTAGGAGTCTTTTATTTTTGTTGTGTCACAATCATCCTTGCTGCAGACCTAGATAGAGAGACATGCACACACTGTGATTTTGTCGAGCTTCACTTATATCTTTTGGTAGACAATTCAGCTCACATGTGGTTCACTTATATCTTTTGAGCTAGATACTTTTGCTCTATGCGCTTCACTTATATCTTTTAGAGCACAGTGGTGCGTGGCTTGGTAGTTGATCTATGCTTTGAAAGTAGTCTCAAAAGGGCTAGTTATCCAAAGGGATACGAAAACTTCCACCTTCATGTGCATTGAATAGGTAGAGAAGTTTAAGTCATCTCAATTAGTTTTGAGTTGTGGTTATGGTAATATTGAAAGTCATGCTAGTAAGGTGTTGTGGATCTAGAAATACTGGTGTTGAAGTTAGTGATTCCCGTAGCATGCACGTATGGTGAACTGCTATGTGATGAAATCTGAGCATGATTAGCACATTGATTGTCATCCTTTGCGTGGCGGTCGGGATCGCGCGATGGTTTATACCTACCAACCCTTCCCCTAGGAGTATGCGTTGAATGCTTTGTTTCGATTACTAATAAAACTTTTGCAACAAGTATATGAGTTCTTCATGACTAATGTTGAGTCCATGGTTTAGATGCACTTTCACCTTCCACCATCACTATCTTCTTAGTGCCGTGCAACTTTCGCCGGTGCAAAAAACCCACCATTAGCCTCCCTCAAAACAGCCACCATACGTACCTACTATGGCTTTTTCAAAGTCATTCCGAGATATATTTCCATGCAACTACCACCATAACATGTGCCACCACGTCTACTTTGCCTTTGCACGATCGTAAGATAACTAGCATGATGTTTCCATTGATGTCTATGCCATGCTAGATCATTGCCACGGTACACTACCGAAGGCATTCCATGTAGATTCATCGTTACTCTAGGTTTTGAGTTGAAAGTGTGATGGTCATCATTAATGGAGCATTGTACCATGTGAGGAAATAAAAGAGGCCAAAGAAGCCCACAAAAAAAAGAGGCCAAAGAGCCCACCAAAAAAAGCGAAAAAGAGAGAAGGGACAATGCTTCCACTTTTTCCACACTTGTGCATATTAAGCACCATGATCTTCATGATTGAGAGTCTCTCGTTTTGTCACCACCATATCATTATATAACTTGGCTTGTATATTCCAATGATAGGCTTCCTCAAAATTGCCTTAGGTCTTCGTGAGCAAGCAAGTTGGATGCACACCCACTTGTTTTCTTTAAGAGCTTTCACATACTCGTAGCTCTAGTACAACATTTCTATGGCAATCCCTACTCATTCACATTGATATCTATTGATGAGCATCTCCACAGCTCGTTGATATGCCTAGTTAATGTGACTATCTTCTCCTTTTTTGTCTTGCAACCTCCACTACATTCCACACCATCTATAGTGTTATAAACATGGCTCACGCTCATGTATTGCGTGAGAGTTGAAAAGGTTTGAGAAAGTAAAGGTGTGAAACAATTACTTGGGCAATACCGGGGTTGTGCATGATTTAAATTCGTTGTGCAATGATGATAGAGCATAGCCATACTATATGCTTTTGTATGGATAACTTCCTTTTGGCCTTGTTATTTTGAAAGTTCATGATCACTTTGCTAGTTTGCTTGAATTATTATTGTTTCCACGTCAATAGCAAACTATTGTTTTGAATATAATGGATCTGAACATTCACGTCACATAAGAGGAATTACAAAGGAAACCTATGCTATGTAGCATGAAAGCATCAAAAATTCATTCTTATCACTTCCCTACTCGAGGACGAGTAGGAGTTAAGCTTGGGGATGCTTGATACGTCTCAAACGTATCTATAATTTTTTATGGTTTCACGCTGTTATCTTGTCTTCTTTGGTTGTTTTATGTACCTTTTATATCTTTTTTCGGACTAACTTATTGATTCAGTGCCATGTGCGAGTTCTTGTTTTTCCGTGTTTTTGACTCTTTTCAGATCTGATTTTGGAACGGAGTCCAAAGGAATAAAAACCCCGAAATGATTTTTTCCCGAATGGAAGAAGATCAGGGGGCCTTTGGGCCAAGCCAGGTGGGCTCCAAGGAGCCCACAAGTTCCCACCACGCCACCAGGGGGAGGCGACGGTGGGCAAGCTTGTGGCCTCCCTGGCCGCCCCCTGACCTAGGTCTTTGGCGTATACATTCCCAAATATTCCGCAAAAAATCATGGGAGCCTTGAAATAATTTTCCGCCGCCGCAAGCTTCCATTTCCGCAAGATCTCATCTGGAGACCCTTCTCGGCGCCCTGCCGGAGGGGACTTTGGAGTTGGAGGGCTTCTTCATCATCATCATCGCCCCTCCAATGACTCGTGAGTAGTTCACTTCAGACCTACGGGTCCATAGTTAGTAGCTAGATGGCTTCTTCTCTCTCTTGGATCTTCAATACAAAGTTCTCCATGATCTTCATGGAGATCTATCGGATGTAATCTTCTTTGGCGGTGTGTTTGTCGAGATCCGATGAATTGTGGATTTTTGATCAGATTATCTATGATATATATTAGAGTCTTTGCTGATTTCTTATATGCATGATTTGATATCCTTGTAAGTCTCTCCGAGTCTTGGGTTTTGTTTGGCCAACTAGATCTTTGATTCTTGCAATGGGAGAAGTGCTTGGTTTTGCGTTCTGCCATGTGGTGACCTTTCCCAGTGACAGTAGGGGCAGCAAGGCACACATCAAGTAGTTGCCATCAAGGGTAAAAAGATGGGGTTTTTATCATTGGTTTGAGATTATCCCTCTACATCATGTCATCTTGCTTAAGGCGGTACTCTGTTCTTATGGACTTAATACACTAGATGCACGCTGGATAGCGGTTGACGTGTGAAGTAATAGTAGTAGATGTAGAAAGTATCGGTCTACTTGTTTTGGACATGATGCCTATAGATATAATCATTGCATAGATATCGTCACGACTTTGCGCGGTTCTATCAATTGCTCGACAGTAATTTGTTCACCCACCATCTACTTGCTTTCATGAGAGAAGCCACTAGTAAACACTACGCCCCCCGGGTCTATTCACATCCATCGTTTACACCTCCGATTTTACTTTGCTTTGTTACTTTGTTGCTTTCAGTTCTCACTTGGCAAACAATCTATAAGGGATTGACAACCCCTTCATAGCATTGGGTGCAAGCTTTTGTGTTTGTGCAGGATCTTGAGATACTCTTCCGCCGGATTGATACCTTGGTTCTCAAACTGAGGGAAATACTTACCGTCGCTGTGCTACATCACCCTTTCCGCTTCGAGGGAACACCAACGCAAGGCTCCAAGGCCACGGGGGAAATCCTTTGCGTACTTGCCTAGGAAGTCCCTTGAGGCGTAGCCATAGCTGAAGGATTCCTGGTGCCGTCGACACAACTATTTCTAGCACCGTTGCAAGGGATACACTATACAAACATCAGGCACCCAGACGTGCCTTTTGCCTGTCTCGGTCAACGAGGGAGGGGGCTGGGTGTAAGCCAGATAGCCTTGACCCGCTACTGCTGCCGTTTCCATCAAGCGGGCGGCACACGCCGCATCCATAAGATCTTGAGCCCGTGTATCGGGCATCCCGGGCGGGTTGGTCTGCGGCAGGCGTCGTTGCTGGCTGGTCACCGCAGGCGGTTCATCATGGTAGCTTTTGGTGTGACTCGCCTGGGGTGTGGAGTGTAGCCGGTCGCGGCTATGTGAATATTTTGCATGTTGTACCACCGAAGTTTTCAGCATCTCGATGGCGTTTCTGGCCTCCACTTCAGCCGGGGAGTTTCCGTAAATCGGGAGAGACTCCAGGTGGCGAGTTGCCGCTAGCACGTTATCCACGGGATTCGAGAAGTGACCCCGTGTTGTTTGGAAACAGGGTGCATGAGCCTCCGTTTGCTGAGGCGGCTGCGGGTTAGGCGGTGATTGAGCCGGATCGCGGCCTGGAGCGGCCTGCCAAGGTCGATCGGGTCCCATCCCGGGGGTGTGCAGGGCTGTCGAAGAGGTGGGTCTGCTTTAGATCGGCCGGGAGGCGCCCATGATGTCTCTTCTGGTGGATCGCATCGGAGACACGCTGCTGTCGCTCAAGCCGCCAGCCTTCAGTATTCAAACGCTCTGTCTCCGCGGTGATCTGGGTGTCGGGGGGATAACCCCGGCGTAGGCTCATCAAGCCTGCTCCTTCATTTCCGGCCAAAAGGACATGAACATATACAGTTCCCTAAGGCCCAAGTCTTTTGGCCGGCTAGGCTGCGCCTACCGGCTAGAGGACTTGGTGGCCATCTCTCTGGCCGGCCAGGAAACCCCTGCCAGCTACAGTCGAGGCGGTTACCTCTTCGAGGCCGGCCTGGTCCAGCCAGCCGGCAACAAACGAGGCGGCCACGCCCAAGCCGACCGGCCAAGCGGGCTAGCCGGCCGGGGATCACAAGTCACATTAGATCGTAGGTCAGGATGGGACCTTACGATTAAAGGTAGCTACACGTCAGCAAAGGTACTGGATCAGGGCGTCCGGCGGGTACGAGCGTCGGCGGCCTCGCCGCTAACCTACCCCGGCTCTGATCCATCACCTAGCATAGTGTCGGACCGTCGCACTCCCACTGCATTACTGCACTGTGCATGGGGAACAGTGGAGGCGGTCGTACTACCTGCCCATGACGAATCTCGCTGAACGACGCTCGACGTACAGCGCGTGCTCGGCGTCAACCTTATGCGAGAGCCTCATTGCCCAGCCGGCGGGTCCCACTACCAATCGAGACCATGCACCGGGCGCGTCCCTCAACCGACAAGACAAGACTCTAGTGGGCCCCTGGCCAGCCGGCGAGGCTGCCAGCCGGGTCCCACACTTGTACCCTTTATCCATATTGTAGGTCGGCGAGTTCGTCTATAAAACCCCCCGGTCGCCCTCCATGCAGGGGGGCCGATCATTCCAAGGACGAACAACACTACACACTCACCAACCACATAGAGAGAGTTAGAGACGAGCCGGCTGCTCCCCTCTTCCTCCTCCCAACACAGCTCCAGGAGCAACCCTGTACTCTGTTCATACACATCAAACACTCCGGCAGGACTAGGGGTCGTATCTCTATGAAGAGCCCCGAACCTGGGTACATTGTGCGTTCCATGCTTGTACCAACCTCGTTCCGAGCGCCCTCCTTTGTCCCTTCGGTTCTCGCCGACTTTAGCCTACCTATGGCATATGTTGTGAGTATTCACCGACATTTGGCACCCACCGTGGGGCCGATCGCGGCATCGGGTGGCTTTACGCGTTGGGCGGGGTCTCGCACCTACACCACCGGATGCATCACGTCCGGATCAGTTTGCATGCCCGTGGAGCCCGCTTTCGACAAGGCAACACCGATGATGATCGACGTCCCCGTCCGCCATGCGGATTCGGACAAAGATTCTGATGACGGGGCGCTTCCTAGCATCGTCGTCGGTGCTATGGAGAACCTTAGCGTTCTCTTCAACGACCTGCGTCTCAACGACGGTCCGCGCTACTTCGGCAAGGACTTCGACGTTGAGGCGCTCTACGCCAGCTTCAGCAGGCTCTCTATCGATGAGACGCCTGCCCATGACGTATATCCCAGCAACGTCCTCGTCTTCGACGAACCTCCGCGGTCGGTGGGTTTCTTCACCCCATACCACGTTGCTGCCTTCTCCAACGTCGTGGATGTGATGGTTATCGGCGCTGGCACTAGCGCGGCTCATGGCAAAGCGTCAGCAGACGCTGGTGAGCCTGCGGCTGTCACCGTAGATACTCTTCGGGACGCCATCGCTGGCCTGAAGACACCAGGTCGCTGCTTCCGCAAACCCTGCTGACGCCCGGGCCTCACAGGAGGAGGCTCGCAAGCGTATCTTGGAGGAGGGCATCGCCGTCACCTCGGCAAAGCGTCAGATGGAGGCCACACAGCACGAGTATAACTCCGCATACGGCCTCACTCCGATTTCCGAGGCCCCTAGCCGGCTTGGATCGGTCCGCAGCCGCGGCCGGTTCATTGCCGAAGTCCTAGGTGGCGATCTGCCCACCTACGAGACCCGTGCAGCCAACATTCAAGCGGCGCAGGCGGCCATGGAGGAGATGGCGTGCCTGGAAGGCGACGAGCACGCTTTCCAGGAGAAGTGGGTCAAGGATCTCCTTGACGCCGCCAACCAGCAACACACTCGGCTTCACCCCGGTCAAGCCGAGTCAGAGTCTCCGGGACCCAACCCCGGAGCACGCCGCAACCCTAGCGGTCAGCATCATGCAGAAGGGTTTTCCTTGCATCTCCCCTCCGACCGGAGGGGCGAGGGAAGCCAAGACCGGCGCTCCCAACGCGAGAGCGATCACACTTCGGGCTTGCGTCTCGGAGGCGAAGAGGGCGATTCGGAGTGTGAGATTCTTCACCCGCGAAGAACTCATGTCTCTGGTTCGCGATGCGCCTCTCCTCTCGCCACTCGGGTTGGCGCTCACACTTCGCAGGATGATCGGGACGCCTGCCGACGTCTCATCGTCCTGGCCCAGTCTGCCCTCCTAGAGGAAGACGGTCCCGTCTGTCCGGCCTGCTTCGGACCCCGGATCCGAGGGGAGCCGTTCCCCCGAGGTTTCACCTTGCCTCGGGACACGCCCAAATACAACGGCACGGCCAAGCCAGAGGACTGGCTGATCGACTACACCACGGCCGTCGGCATTGCCAGGGGAAACAAGCGCGTAGCGGTCTACTACGTGCCACTCATGTTGGCCGGCTCGGCTCGGACTTGGCTTAACAGCCTTCCGGCGGGCAGCATCAACTCCAGGGTAGATTTCGAGGAGGCATTCGTCCGCAACTTCACTGGCACCTAGAAGCGTCCTGGCCGGCCTCGCGAGCTGGCCATGTGCGTCCGGAAGCCCGACGAACCCCTTCACGACTACGTCACGCGGTGGACGAAGCTCCGGAACTCCTGCGAGAGGGTGCATGAGGTACAAGCCATCCAGTACTTCATCGACGGTTGCCGAGACGGCACCCTCCTCAAGCACAAGCTTATGAGCTCCGAGCCCACCTCCCTGGCGGTGCTCATGGCCAAGGCAGACAAGTATGCCACGGCCGACTCGGCGATGCGCGTCATGGTGACCGCCTCGGACAAGGCTGTCCCTACGCCGGCTGCTCCCAAGCCGGCTGGGGACAACCGAGGCGGCAAAACAACAACAAGCGCAAGGCGGATCAGATGGATTCGCGCTCCAACAACAAGTTGGTAGCCAGCGTGGAGGGAGAGACCTCGGCTCCTCAAGACGGCCCTCCGCTGAAGCGTTCCGACAGGAACAACACCAACTGGTTGCCCAGGCAGTCCTTCGAGCAGCTGCTCGACGCCCCCTGCAAGATACATTCTGGGGCACAACCGTCCAATCATACCCTTCGATAGTGAAGCTTTGCACGCCGGCTGTCGCAAGGGGATGGCCTGCCGGCTCCCCGAGGTGCGCAGGCGGCACCTCGTGCACTGGCTCCTGGTCCTGCTCTGGCTCCGCCGCCGCCGCCTCGCTACAAAGCCCACCTCCATGACTACTACCCTCATCAATACGGATCATAAGCCGAGGACAAGCCCAACCTACACCATAGGCGGCGCGAGGTGAATGCCATGGTTCCCCCGGTTCACTAGTACATGCATTGGCCGGACAAACCAATCACATGGAGCCGGGTAGACCATCCTGCAGTGATGCCCAACCCGGGGTCATACACGCTTGTCCTCGCCCCCAGCTTCACCTCCAAGAGGCTCACCTGCCGATTCTCCTGGGTGTTGGTCGATGGAGGCAGCAGCATCAACATCCTCTACCTCGACACTCTCCTCAAGCTCGGACTCATGGACACGGACGCCCTGCCGACCAGTACTGTCTTCCATGGCATCGTGCCTGGGCAGTCCTGCTCGCCCATTGGTAAGATCCAGCTGGACGTCCTCTTCAGCGATAAAGCTCACTTTGGCCGAGAGTTCATATGGTTCGAGGTAGTGGACCTCCGGAGCCCGTATCACGCACTGCTGGGAAGACCGGCTCTGGCCAAATTTATGGCTATTCCGCACTACGCCTACCTGAAGATGAAGATGCCGGGTCCCAAGGGCATCATCATTGTTGTTGGCGACTACAAGAAGTCGCTCGAGTGTGCCCAAGATAGGAGCAGCCTCGCCGACGCCCTCGTGATTGCTGAGGAGAAGCGGCAGATCGACCGGCCCATGGCCCAGGCTACTGAGCAGCCGGCGATTCCTTCTCCTCCGTCCCAGTGGGCCAGCGAGGGCTCATTCAAGAAGGCCAAAGAGACCAAGCAGGTCCCGCTCGACCCTGCCAACCCGAAGCAGTGCGTCACCATCTCGGCTCGCCTCAGCCCAAAATAGGAAGGCGAGCTCGTCGACTTCCTCCGTGAGAATCGGGACATCTTTGCATGGTCCCCCAAGGACATGCCAGGTGTTCCGAGGAAGTATGCCGAGCACAAACTTCACGTGTGACCGGATGCAAAGCCGGGGAAACAAGCTTTGCGCCGCTTCGCCGAGGGGAAGCGACGCATGATCGGAGAAGAAATCACCCGGCTCCTTGCAGCCGGCTTCATCATGGAGGTTTTCCACCCGGACTGGCTGGCTAATCCAGTCCTAGTGCTGAAGAAGAACAACACCTGGCGAATGTGTATCGACTACACTAGCCTGAATAAGGCCTGTCCGAAAGACCCTTTCGCGTTGCCTAGGATGGATCATGTGATCAACTCCACTTCAGGATGCGAATTGCTATCCTTTCTGGATGCTTATTCAGGCTACCATCAAATCAAGCTAGATCCAGCTGATCGCCTGAAGACCTCCTTCATCACGCCCTTCGGGGCCTACTGCTACACCACCATGACGTTCGGTGTGAAGAACGCAGGTGAGACGTTCCAACGCTGCATGCAGCACTGCCTACTGCCACAGATCGGTAGGAACATCCACGTCCATGTGGATGACATCGTCGTTAAGACGAAGCAGCACTTCAACCTCCTCGACGACCTGCGGAAGACATTCGCCAACCTGCGCGAGTACAAGATCCGGCTCAACCTGGAGAAGTGCGTATTTGGGGTTCCAGGCGGCAAACTCTTGGGGTTCTTCGTGTCCTCCCGCGGCATCGAGGTGAACCCCGAGAAGATCCACACCATCGAGCGGATGGTGCGGCCGGCTTGAATCCTTGACGTCGAGAAGTTCGCCAGCTGCTTGGCGTCCCTTAGCCGGTTCGTCAGCCGGCTTAGCGAGAAGGCCCTTCCACTCTACCAGCTCATGAAGAAGACAACGAAGTTCGAGTGGAACGACCAGGCGGATGAAGCCTTCCGCGACCTCAAGCGGGTCATCTCGAGCCTGCCAATTTTGGCAGCACCGTCTGAAAGGAAACCCATACTCATATAAATTGCAGCGACCACTAGCGTGGTTAGCGTAGTGTTGGTAGTTCGGCGCAAGGAGGAGGGCAAGGCACTGCCAGTGAAGCGCCCTATCTACTACATTAGCGAGGTCTTGTCCGCCTCCAAGCAGAACTATCCACATTACCGAAAAATGTGTTATGGTGTTTACCTTGCTGCAAAGAAGTTGAAGCAATACCTACAAGAGCACGCCATCACTCTGGTAAGCACTGCTCCACTTTCAGAGATCATCGGCAACCGTGATGCCATGGGAAGGATTGCCAAATGGTCCATCGCTATGGCGGACCATGATATTTGATACGAGCCCCGCACCGCCATCAAATCTCAGGTGGTGGCTGACTTCTTAGTCGACTGGGACGAGACCCAGTTTGAGCCACCGCCTCCAGACTCCACACATTGGGGGATGCACTTCGGCGGCTCGAAGATGCGGACAAGACTGGGAGCCGACATCGTCTTGACGTCTCCGAAAGGGGACCAACTCAAGTATGCTCCGCAGATCCACTTCGCCGCCTCCAACAACGTCGTCGAGTATGAAGAAGTTGCTCATGGCCTCCGGCTCGCCAAGGAGATTGGCATCCAGCGGCTCATATGCTTCGGCGGTTCAGACTTGGTGGTACAACAAGTCTGTAGCGAATGGGACGCCAGGGACGCCAACATGGCAAGCTACCGCTTCCTCATCCAGCAGCTCAGCGGCCCCTTCGAGGGTTCTGAGTTCCACCACGTTCCCAGGGCAGAAAATGAGGCGGCTGATACACTGGCAAAGATCGGCTCCACGAGACAGGCTATTCCAGCCGACGTCTCCCTCGAGTAACTCCATAAGCTGTCTATCAGGCCGTCTCCCGAGTCGGCATCGATCTTCGTGCCGGCTGACTCCATGGTGCAAGCGTCGTTGGCTCCACCAGCTATGCCGGCCGTAGCTCCTATGCTGGCTACGCTGGCTGTGCCGACTCCAATAGCAGCACCGGCCGAGTCCACGGTGCAAGCACCGTCGGCTCCGCCAACTACGCCGGCTACAGTTCTTGTGCTGGCTATGTTGGCCACGCCGACTCCATTAGTGGCACCGGCTAGAACAACAACTCCGGCTCCGCCTTGCCTCGTATCCTGTCGTCTCGACACCCAGTGGCTGGACGTCATGGAGGTAGACGGCGAGCCAGTTGCCGCAGCAACACCAGAGACACCTTGTCTCGAGTCCACGACCGCGGCTCCATCAAGCTCGGGGGCTGCAGAACCCCTAACAGTCAGGTCAAGGAGGAGGCGACCCTTGTGTCGGCTCCGTCATGGGCTCGAACTATCCTGGCTTTCCTCCTTTGCGTCGAACTTCTTCAGGACAAGGCGGAGGCGAGGCAGATCCAACGCAGGTTTGCAGCCTACGCCATCATCAATCGCGAGCTGGTGCAGTGCAGCGTGACCGGCGTGTTTCAACGCTGCGTCGAATCAGAAAAGGGATAGGAGATCCTCAGAGACATTCACCAGGGGGAGTGTGGACATCATGCCGCCTCTAGAACCCTGGTGGCCAAGGCGTTGCGCCATGGATTCTACTAGCCCACGACCCTCGAGGAGGCCGTGGATCTGGTCGACAAATGCGAAGGCTGCCAATTCTTCAGCGCGAAGAGCCATATGCCGCCTTCGGCCCTCAAAACCATCCCCCTGTCATGGCCGTTCACCGTCTGGGGACTGGACATGGTAGGGCCCTTCAAGATGGCTCGTGGTGGAATGACACACCTCTTGGTAGCCGTCGACAAGTTCACCAAGTGGATTGAAGCCAGACCCATCAAGAAGCTTGATGGCCCCACAGCCATCAGGTTCATCACAGATATTTCTGTTCGATATGGCGTTCCCCACAACATCATCACCGACAACAGCATCAACTTCGCCAAAGGGGCTCTGGTGCTCTACTGTTCCAAGGTAGGCATCCGGCTCGATTTGGCGTCAGTGGCACATCCCTAGTCGAATGGCCAAGCGAAGTGGGACAACGGCCTGATTCTGGCCGACATCAAGCCAAGACTGGTGGCACCAATGGTCAGATCGACTGACTGCTGGATTGAAGAACTGCCGGCTGTGTTATGGAGCCTCCGCACCACACCCAACCGGTCGACCGGCTTCAGTCCGTTCTTTCTTGTGTACGGGTCCGAGGCTATTATTCCCACGGATATCGAGTTCGACTCGCCTCGGGTCACCCTATGTACGGAAACGGAGGCGAAGGAGGCAAGAGAAGACGGTGTGGACCTCCTCGAAGAAGCAAGGGACTTGGCCTTGAGCCGGACGACCATCTATCAACAAAAGTTGAGATACTACCACAGCAAAAATATCAAGCCTATCTCTTTCAGAGAGGGAGACTTGGTCATCAAAAGAATCCAGCACACTGCCGGCCAGCACAAGCTCTCATCCCCATGGGTGGGACCCTTCATCATCAGTAGGGTGTTGCACAACAACTCTTACTACTTGATCGATGCCCAAAAGCCAAGGAAGCGCAAGAGGGACGACTCCGACCAGGAAATGGAGCGTCCATGGAATGCGGCGCTGCTTCGCCCATTCTATTGCTAGAAGGCAAGTATCAAACAATGGAAAGAGCATGCATATGTATCTTTCTCCCTCTTCAGGGACCCTCAACAAATGCAATAAAAAGAGCATGCCTCATATTTGTTTTCATTGAGAGTTTTCACTCCGTGGACGCCCCTTGCTGGCTTCTATAAGCTCGGGGGCTACACCGCGTACACCTCTTGTTGGCTTCATCAAGCTCGGAGGCTAGGCAACGCACACCCCTTGCTGGCTTTAACAAGCTCGGGGGCTCGCTAGCCGCTCGGACACCTTCCCTATTGTAAAAGAACACATAGTGTAAGCCGGCTGATCCCTAATCACCTCGTACGAGCATGCAGACTGGCTCTGGCCGTATGGCTTGCGAGGTGATGCTAGGTAAGGCGGATACATGCAAAGTTTGGCTACATAGGGTCGCCGGCTCGGGCTGGCTCTATCATATTTACGATCTCATTCAAGCCGCCCTCTGTTGGTTTATGTCTTAGTCTTTAAGTCTTCATGGCTTCGAAAAATCTAAGTCTTGTGTTCTAAGGTCCGAAACCTCGACCCAGCCACAGACCGGCTCCCGGCTGTCGGGCTGGCGGGGTGGAAGCTTGGGAATACAAGGATTGGAGAAAAAGGAGTCAACCAGGAATCAAAAGACAAAGATATAAAACAACACACATGGCAATACGAATATAATGCTGAATACATACATTCAAAAAAGCATTGGCCCACGGCCCACGTTCATTACATCCCTCAGGGGGTGGAACAAAACAAAAAGGACACCGGCTACGGGGCTGCGGCCTCATCGGTCGCCCCGGCCGCTGCTCCTGAAGTGGTGGCTTCACCATCCCCGGCTGTTCCCGAGGCGGTTGCGCCGTCTCCTTTGCGAGGGCTCCCAGCTCCATCCTCACCGGAGTTGGCGTACGCCGCACCACTGGAGACGGCAGCAAATTCCACAGCATGGGCCGCCTTGCCGGAGCTGCCATCGGGGTCATAGGGCTGCAGGCCATGCAGATCTTCAGGGATCACACCGCCATCTTCCCCCCACTCCAAAACAAAATCATCCCAAGCGGCGTACTCGGTGATGCCACTGGCCCTCACGCGCAGCGCCTCCTCCACGCCCTGCAGCTCTGCGTCCGAGCCGTCGTGCTGAGCAGCGAGCTTGCCCAAGTCCAGGTTCCGATACCAGGACTTGGCCAAGCGCAGGGCTATGTAAGTTCCGGCGCGTGCGGCTAAGGCGCGCCAGGCATCCAGGCGTTCCCCGCCAGCTGGAAGCCAGTGGGCTAGTCAGCTCATTGATGCCAGCTCCATGCCCTCCGGCCACAGGGCCGCCACCATCGACGAGCCTGCAACCTGGAGCTGAGCCACAGACTCACCCAGGGCGTGCAGGCGAGCCCGAAGGCCCACCCCGATCTCCTCCACACTCCAGCCGGAGGTAGTATCTACCTCCTGCCCCGCCGCGCGGCACTCCTCATGGCTCACCTTGACGGCAGTGTCGGCTGCGGCCTGAGTCGCAGGGAAGAGACCTGAGATAGCAAAGCAAGGGCACAAGGGCGCATTAAGAAGAGGAGACGGCCAAAAAGCTAAAGATAAAACAAAGGAGAGAGCCTCACGTTGGAAGGCGCCATCGGTCTCATGGGCGCTCTCGAGGACCTCGAGCTCCCGCAGCTTGCTCGCATGAGTAAGGCGGGCAACCTCCTCCTGGAGAGCCGCCACAGACTCCAAGGCCTTGGCCAGCTGCGATTGCTTCTGGACAAGGGCCTCCTCCTTCTCCTTCAAGGCGGCGCCCTTGAGGGTCATCTCCTTAAGATGAAGCGACGCAAGGCTGTCCACGTCGACATAGAAGGAGGCCTCCTTCTCCTGTAGTGTGTTGTGCAGCTTCTCCAGTTCGGCCCGGTGAGCCGCCTCGAGCTCCTACTTCTCCGACTGGAGAAGGGCCAGCTGCTCCTGCAGCCGGTTGCCGGCACCATGCAGAGCATCCCGCTCCGTGGCAACCTCGCCCAGCCGGACTTCGAGCTCGGCGATCTGGCCATCAGCTGCCAGATGCTGAGTTCGCAGCTCATTATAGGCTTGCTCCTGAGCATCATAAAGCTCCTGCCAAAAAGCAAAAAAGAAGCAGGATTAAGATTAGGCCTAGTTAAAACTTAACCTGCCCGATTCTCGGGGGCTACATCCAGTGGGTGCGCTAGCGCGCCCCCACTAAAGAAGCAAAATAGGGAAAAGAAGCTCTAAGAGATTCGAACCGGTCGACGATCGGCCGACCCGATTCTCGAGGGCAACACCTAGTGGGTGCGCTGTCGCGCCCCCACTGACGCAAAAAATAAAAAGGAGAAATTCAAAACCCAAAGAGGAGGCACCTACCTGGGTGCGGGCCTCCAGGCGCTCCATATCGCTGCACACCACGCGGGCCGACTGCTCCACCTTGGACCGGCCACTGGTAAACAGCGACACCAGCTCCGGGACACCGAAGAGCGCAGTGCCTGTGGGCAGTCGCAGGCGTGCCAGGTTGCCCGCCCGCCATGTCTTCATGGGCCGGCTCCCAACCCGGCCTCCAGCTCCCGGCGCGACTGGGCTGTGGTGGGGAACGACGATGGCGCCGGCTCCAGATGCCGGCTCGGCGACCGACTCTGCCATCATCCCGGCCGGCGCTGCCTCCTCAGCGGGAGGTGGATGGGCCGCATGCGGCGCATCCATGGCCGCCCCCGGCGCATCAGGGGCCGCGTCCGGCGTGTCCAGGATCAACTCCGGCGCGTTGGGTGCCGCCTCGGCCCTGGGGGAGTCTGGAATCGTCTCCAGATCCACCGGCATCGAGGTATCCGGCTCTGAGCGTTGGGCCCCCTCAGCCCTCGGGGCGTGCTTTTAAGCCTCTTCGCTAGCTGGCTCCTTCGTGCGAGCATGTGCGGAGGGGTCATGTCTAGCCTGCACACGCTTCTCCGCTCGCTTCTCGACCCGGCTCGGGCGAGACTAGCCCACGGCCGTCTTCCCCGCGGCCACGTCCCACCGGCGCTTGGACTGCATCTCAAGCACCCTCTAGGAAGCATCGGCTGCTGCCCAGCTAGCCCGCTCGGCTGCGGAGGCGGTGTCCTCCTCGACATCCTCCGCCTCCCTGTCGAGCAAAGTTCTTAAGGAACAAAGCTTCTAGCAAGATCAACGAAGAACAGGGGGAGAAAATCTTACCCCGCTACCATAGGACCTGCCTCTGGCCAGCACAACGGCGCTTCTTGGCGCCGCCTGCTCGCTTTCCGGCTGGAGGACCCGGCGCCGGCCGCTTAAGTGCCGGCCGAGATGCTGTGGCACCCTTGCCCTTCCTCCCGGCCGCCCCGTCGGCAGCGGTTGGTCTGCCTCTTTGACGCCGGCCGCTCGCCAATGGCGGGCTGGTGACCTCGTCCCCCCCGTCGGAGTCCTCCTCGAAGGCTGCACCAGAGAAGAATGAGGGAGTCTCATCGTCATCCGTCCAGTCTGTGACAGAGGGCCGTGGGTAATCATCAGGCGGCTCTGTCCCTTCCTACTCCAGGGTTTTCTCTGAGCCGGCGGAGGAGTCCGAGCGGGATTCAATCATGCCCTCGTCCTCAATCTCCAAGGCATCGGACACATCCAGGTCAGGAGCGGGCGGACGGAGGGATCCCTGTAGACTCTCGTACAACTGTGGAAAGGGATTCGATCACCGGCTCAGCAACGCGGCCGGCTGCAGGACAAACAACGAAGAGCAAAGAGACCACCTACCATCGGAGGCGGACGGGACCTGTTGATGGGGGTCATTCCCCACGTCCATTCCCCGCCCTCGTCCATGCACGCGGTGGAGATCAGGTTCACCCGTCGCGCTACCCCGCCTGGGGTGAACCTCTTAGTGGACACCCGGCAGGGATCATGCCGGCCGCTCATCTGACAGACCAAATGCGGCCGCTTCTCCAGCAGCAGGATCCGGCGGGTCACCATAGTGGTGAGCGGGTCACGGCCGAGGAGGCCACTCTTCTCCAAGATGTCGAGGTGGGCGCAGATCAGCGCCACCTCGGGAATCGGCTTGGGGGTCTTCGCCACCCAGTTCAACCTCGTCGACGGGTCGATGTTGAACGAGGGCATGTTGAGGGCGTCCTGGGCGGGGTCGGCGTTCTTCACGTAGAAGAAGCCCTTCTACCCCTGCTTGACGGATTTCTGGAGTGGCATCTGGGGGAAGCCCGACTTCGAACGGTGATGCACCAGCGCGGCTCCGCACGGCGTTATCGGGCGCGGTCCCTTGAGCTTCTCCACCTCGGACTTCTCCATGGCGATGGATTGCTGCTTGAAAAAGAACAAGTTGCGCCACAGATCGACGCGGGGATCGATCCCCACAAAGCCCTCGCACAGGATCACAAAGGCCGACAGCTGCAGTATGGCGTTCGGTGCCAGGTGATGCGGCTGCAGGCCAAAGAAGGAAAGCCACTCGGAGAAGAAGGCGCTGGCCGGAAGCCCGAAGCCTCGGTAGAAATGCTCGGTGAAGACCACGACCTCTCCCATGGTAGGTGTGGGAGCGGTCTCGGCGCCAGGGAGTCGCACCAGCACCTGGGAGGCTAGGGGCAGCAGCCGGTGATGACGGAGCGCCTCGATGTGCTCTTCACCGACCTCGCTGCCTAGCAAGGCTCCCTGTGATGATGCCTTCTGCGATGAGGACCTTTTCAAGGAAGAGCCGCCGGCTATGGCTGCGGGCGGCTGAAACTCGAAGGGGTTGGTGGCTTTGCGGCGACGAAGGCAAGGACGAAGAAGAAGACGAGTTCTTTTTCTCTAGGGCGCTGGGAGGAAGAGAGTGTCGATGCAGGGCGAGAAGGGGGGCGAATGGCCTCCTTGGAACCCCCACATCCCATTTAAACCCCCATGAAGCGTCATGGGGAGGGGATCCGGTGCGCGCGGGACCCCCAACCGCCCCGTGTATTACGAGCGGTGACGCTTCCCTAAGCCCAACCGTCGCGGAGTAATTCCGTAGCGGATCTCTCGCGCGGAGGCCGAGGGGGCGTCGTGGCGGGACCCAGGGCCGAGGCCCGGTCCCGTCACTAGTAATCACCATCATTACGTCAGGCGCGGCCTGACACGTGGCGCCTTCTAGGCGACCTACGACGAAGCCAGCCGGTTTCACAGCCGGCGATCCTCGTCACGAATAGCGCCATCTCTCTGGCCGGCCAGGCAACCCCTGCCGGCTAGAGTCGAGGAGGTTACCTCTTCGAGGCCGGCCTGGTCCAGCCAGCCAGCTAGAAACGAGGCGGCCACGCGCAAGCCGACCGGCCAAGCAGGCTAGCCGGCCGGGGATCACAAGTCATATCAGATCATAGGTCAGGATGTGACCTTACAATTAAAGATAGCTACACGTCAGCAAAGGTACTGGATCGGGGCGTCCGGCGGGTACGAGCGTCGGCGGCCATGCCGCTGACCTACCCCGGCTCTGATCCATCACCTAGCATAGTGTCGGACCGTCGCACTCCCACTCCATTTCTGCACTCGGCGTGGGGAACAGTGGAGGCGGTCGTACTACCTTCCCATGACGAATCTCGCTGGACGACGCTCGACGTACAACGGGTGCTCAGCGTCAACCTTACGCGAGAGCCTCATTGGCCAGCCGGCGGGTCCCACTGCCAATCGAGACCATGCAGCCGGCGGGCCCCTCAAGCGACAAGACAAGATTCTAGTGGGCCCCTGGCCAGCCGGCAAGGCTGCCAGCCGGGTCCCACACTTGTACCCTTTATCCATATCGTAGGCCGGCGGGTTCGTCTATAAAACCCCCAGTCGCCCTCCATTCAGGGGGCCGATCATTCCAAGGATGAACAACACTACACACTCACCAACCACATAGAGAGAGGCAGAGACGAGCCGGCTGCTCCCCTCTTCCTCCTCCCAACACAGCTCGAGGAGCAACCCTGTACTCTGTTCATACACATCCAACACTCCGACAGGACTAGGGGTCTTATCTGTACGGAGAGCCCTGAACCTGGGTACATCGTGTGTTCCATGCTTTTACCAACCTCGTTCCTAGCACCCTCCTTTGTCCCTTCGGTTCTCACCGACTTTAGCCTACCTATGGCATATGTTGTGAGTATTCACCAACACTGGGCCTGCTGTGTTGCCATGCTGGCGGCTTGCGCTTCCACGTCCCGCTGAATCTTGGCCATCTCCTCCCTTAGTTTTGCGAGCTCGGCGTTGATTGTTTCCTCGTTCTCCGCCGTCACGGCGATCGCCATGAGCTTGGCTGTCTCTACTGCCAGGTCCGCCATGGCCTGAGCCGGAGCCTTCGACGACACGCTAGTCTCATTGTTGCCCGCCGGGTTTCGCTGAGGCGGTGCTGCCCCCACCATGTAAATGGCGACTTGTCGATGCGGTCCCGCAAAGTCCTGAGAGTTTGCCGTCCGTGGTAACCTCCGAGTTGTCCCTCGTAGAGAGTGTAGATTGAATCTGTGTCGCCCATAGATGACTCGTCGTTCGAGTTGACGGGGGTGATCTTTTGGACTGCCGGCTCATCCTGTAGATCGGCTCCCTGCGTAAAACCAACGAAAACATGGCGCCCCCTGACCTGATGTTCGGTGGGGTGGGCGTACCGGGCCGGCTCGACGATGTCGGTGAAGGTGTCCGACTCAGGTATGGGCGCCCCAAACTTGCCGACGAAGACGTGGATCCCACCGAAGGGGACCCTGTAACCAGATTCAATTGAATCGGCTTCAGGCCCCCACTGCGAGTTGTCGATGTAGTATTTTCCACGGCGGCCCTTCGTCATGATGCCGACCGCATGGCTTCTTGACCCTGGAAGGCCTCCCTTTGAGAACTCAACTCCATGGTGCGCTAGCCCCATGGTGGGCGCCAACTGTCATGGTTTTGTCAAGGCAGATGTCCTTGTGGAAGGACTTAGTGAAGGAGCCATCGCACCTTGGTGGCGACTCAAAGGGGTTGAGCGGAAGCGAGACTCAGATTTTCCCAGGTTCGGCCCCTCGTGTGGAGGTAAAAACCTACGTCCTGCTTGTGTATATTGATGGTGGATTCGATTACAAGGAGGGCGTAAGTCGCCTGACCTAGCTCTTGATGATTTCTAACCTGATCTATCTGCCCAGGGACTCTCCTTTATATACAGGTCGAGGCCCCAGGGTTTACAAAGTTCTGGCCACGTTACAAATCGTGGACTTCCTTATCTCTAAGTCGTCATGTCCTCCAAGCTAGGAAACATCCCTGGCGGCTTATCTTTCCCATTATCCCTGAACCATCGTCTGGCTTCTGGGCCTTGGTGGAGAACTAACGAACACCTTCCCATACACTTCAGGCTCGGGCCAGGGATTATGCTGCCTATGTGTGTATGAGTCGCCCTTTTCCTGACCCGGCCCATCAAGGCGAGTCATACCGCAGGTAATATCCCCAACACCGTTGGAGTCCGCAAGGCGAACACCGTCCTTAGTGTGCTCTGCCGGACAGATTTCCTGGGGTTTTTCACGTTGCCCGGTGAGGGTCAGGTTCCTACACTAGGATTTACGTGGGAGCACTACCAGGCTGCGCAGGTGATACGTCTCCGTCGGATCTACTTTTCCAAACTCTTTTGCCCTTGTTTTGGACTCTAATTTGCATGATTTGAATGGAACTAACCCGGACTGATGCTGTTTTCAGCAGAATTGCCATCCTGTTGTTTTTGTGCAGAAATGGAAGTTCTTGGAACGTCCTGAAAATTTACGGAGAATTTTTCTGGAAAATATGAAAAATACCTGCGCAAAGATCCACCGGAGGGGATGGGCCAGTGGGCCACAAGCCCTATTCCCGCGGCCACCCCCCTGGCCGCGTCAACCAAGCTTGTGCGGCCCACGTGGCTCTGCCGCCCCCAACTCCAGCTCTATAAATTCATTTTCGTGCAGAAAAAAAATCAGAAGAGAAGATTTCGTCGCGTTTGCAATACGGAGGCGCCTCCACATCGTGTTCTTCATCTGGAGGACAGATGTGGAGTCCGTTTTGGGCTCCGGAGAGGGGAAATCGTCTCCATCGTCATCATCAACCTTCTTCCCTCTCCAATTCCATGAAGCTCTTCATCGTTCGTCAGTATTCTATTCGTAGGCTCGCTGGACGATGATTAGTAGGTTGAGATTTATCATGTAATCGAGTTAGTTTTGACGGGGATTGATCCCTAGTATCCACTATGTTCTGAGATTGATGTTGCTACTACGTTGCCATGCTTAATGCTTCTCACTAGGGCCCGAGTGCCATGATTTCAGATCTGAAATTATTATGTTGTCACCAATATATGTGTGTTTTAGATCCGATCTGGCAAGTTGTAGTTACCTACTATGTGTTATGACCCGGCAACCCCGGAATGACAATAACCGGAACCACTCCCGGTGATGACCATAGTTTGAGGAGTTCATGTGTTCACCAAGTGCTAATGCGTTGTTCCGGTTCTTTATTAAAAGGAGAACCTTAATATCCTGTAGTATCCTTTTGGACCCTGCTACCACGGGAGGGATGGACAATAGATGTCATGCAAGTTCTTTTCCCTAAGCACGTATGACTACACACGGAATGCATGCCTACATCACATTGACGAACAGGAGCTAGCCACATATCTCTTCGTCTTATAACTGTTGCATGATGAATATCATGCAAACGAATCACCGACCCATTGCATACGAGTTTGTCCCGCTGTTGATGCTACTACTGTCGCTTGCTACTGTTGTTACTTGTTTTGCTCTGCTACTGTTACTACTGTTGCTACTTGTTGCTGCTGTTTCTTGCTATTGTTGCTTGCTACTGTGTCTACTTGCTACTGCTGTCACTACTGCTGTTCCTTGCTACTACTGTTACTCGTTACACTGCTGCTACCTGCTACAATTATGGTACGCTCGGCGTTGATGGGAAACGACAATTTCCGTCAACGGGAAACTTCTGGTGCCATTGATACAACCATTAGAAATAGTCTACCGTGTCAACAGATCATGTCTGACACCGTTGTTATCATACTACTTTGCTGCTGATACTTTGCTTGCAGATACTAATCTTTCAGGTGTGGTTGAATCTGACACATTCAGGTGCTAATACTCGAGAGTATTCTCTCACCTCCTGACTGGCGTACCGACAAATTTGGGTCGAATCCTCTACCCTCGAAAACTGCCGCGAACCCACGCGCTGGTGGGCCATTGCAAGACAATTGCTAATTGTTGAGCAACTCGGAGCAGTTCTGGCTGTGTTGTCGCGAAGGCATCAAGTCAGGGACTCGTCAACAACATTCTTCTAGTGTCGTTGCCGGGAACTGCTAAGCAGCATTTTTCTGGTGCCGTTGCCCGGGAAGGTATTGCTATATTCTCTAAGTCACTTGGGATTTATATTTGCTGATCACCATGAAGAATCTGAAAGATCCAAAAACCAAAGTCTTGCCCTCAACTACGAGGGGAGGTAAGGAACTTCCATCTAGCTCTGCACTTGATTCACCTTCAGTTATGAGTAAGTTTGCGACACCACCTCCTGCTAGAAATCTTGATATGTCGCCTGTGCTTGATGAGCTTATGATGCTACTTCTAGAGATGCTATGCCTGGTACTACTAGAGATGATATGCCTGATACTGCTAGAGATGCTATGCCTGATACTGCTAGAGATGCTATGCCCGATACTGCTACAGATGCTATGCCTGATACTGCTTTGCCTGATGATGCTAGAGATGCTATTTTGCCTGATGATGCTATGCTTGATACTGCTAGAGATACTACTTTGCCTGATGTGCCACTAGGGGTATTCCTTGATGCTCATATTGCTAGAGTTGCTGCCAATGCTCGTGATGCTTCTGAAACTGCCGATACTATTGAGATAGAACCTGATTTTGCTCCTGCTAGATCTAGCTCTCCTAGATATGAATTTCCTGATATACCTGAGGGTTATGTTATGGAGGGAGAGATAGCTCAGGATTTTCTTGCGTGTAAGGATGCCTATGACGCTGAGAAATTACTGCTCAAGTGGAAGGATAAATCTCTGAAAGCTAGGATGAAATACGACCCAAAGTTTGCCACTTCACCTATCTTTATCACCGATAAGGATTATGAATTCTCTGTTGATCCTGAGATAATCTCTCTAGTCGAATCTGATCCTTTCCACGGTTATGAGTCTGAGACGGTCGTAGCCCATCTTACCAAACTACACGATATAGCAACCCTTTTCACGAGTGAGGAGAAGATCCGCCACTACTATATCCTTAAGTTGTTTCCTTTCTCTCTAAAGGATGACGCTAAAGCCTGGTTCGCTTCTCTTGCTCCTGGATGTGTGAGTAGTCCCCAGCATATGGTCTATTACTTCTGTGAGAAATATTTCCCTGCCCATAAGAAGCAAGCTGCCTTGCAGGAAATATACAACTTTTCTCAACTCAGAGAAGAGAGTCTCCCACAAGCTTGGGGGAGGCTCGTCCAGCTACAGAATGCTTTGCCTGATCACCCTCTTAAGAAGAATGAGATACTTGATATCTTCTATAACGGACTTACCGATGCCTCTAAAGACCACCTAGATAGTTGTGCCGGTTGTGTTTTTTGGGAACAAACTGTAGAACAAGCTGAGACTCTATTGAATAACATCTTGATCAACGATAATGCTTGGACTATTCCCGAACCACCTCCTAAGCCAACTCCAAAGAAAATAGGTATTCTATTCCTCAGTCCCGAAGATATGCAAGAAGCCAAGAAATCTATGTAAGAGAAAGGCATTAGATCTGAAGATGTCAAAAATCTACCACCTATCGAAGAGATCCATGATCTCGATAACCCGATACATGTAGTAGAAGTAAATTCTCTGTGTAAGTTTGATGAGAGTGATATTCCTTTTGATAAACCTACTAGCCTATGCTTTGATGAATTTGACAACTTTGTTGCCAAACAACAGAGTTTCAATGATTATGTTAGCAGACATTTGGAACAAAGTACTCGTATGCTTAGTCATTTAAGTGCTTGTGTAGACAGAAATGTCAATGATCTGAAGCTCCTGAGTAAACATGCCTCTATGATTACTACTCAGGTAGAACAAGTACTTAAAGCTCAGAATGACCTGCTCAATGAATTAAATGACAACTCTGTCAGAGTCATTACTAGAGGAGGCAAAATGACTCAGGAACCTTTGTATCCTGAAGGTCATCCTAAGAGAATTGATCAAGATTCTCAAGGAATTGATGCAGATGCACCCAGTCATCCTAAGGAGAAGAAGATGGATGATAGAAACCTGCACATTAGTCCACCAAATACTGTCACACCTGAAGAACCAAATGATATTTCTGCGTCTGATGCAGAAACACAATCTGGTGATGAACATGAACCTGGTGACAATATGGATAGCGATGTTCATAATGGTGCTCAACCTAGCAATGATAAGGATGTGGAGATTGAACCTACGGTTAATCCTGATAACCCACAACCTAAGAGATACGATAAGAATGACTTCACTGCTAGGAAGCATGGTAAAGAAAGAGATCCATGGGTTCAGAGACCTATGCCCTTTCCTCCTAAGCCATCCAAGAAAAAGGATGATGAGGATTTTGAGCGCTTTATTGAAATGATAAGACCCGTCTTTCTGCAGATGCGGTTAGTTGATATGCTCAAAATGTGTACATATGCCAAGTACATGAAAGATATCGTGACCAATAAACGGAAGATACCAGATCTTGAGATCTCCACCATGCTTGCCAATTACACTTTCAAAGGAGGAACTCCTAAGAAACTTGGTGATCCCGGAGTGCCCACTATACCTTGCTCCATTAAAGGAAACTACGTAAGAACTGCCTTATGTGACCTTGGAGCCGGTGTTAGTGTTATGCCTCTCTCTCTTTATCGTAGAATTGAACTGGATAAGTTGACACCCACTGAAATCTCTCTACAAACGACCAACAAATCAACTGCTTTCCCTGTTGGCATTTGTGAGGATGTGCCTGTTGTGGTTGCTAACACCACTATCTTAACAGACTTTGTTATCTTGGATATTCCTGAGGACGATGCCATGGCGGTCATCCTTGGAAGACCCTTTTTAAACACTGCAGGGGCTATTATAGATTGCAACAAAGGCAATGTCACTTTCCATGTCAACGGTAATCAGCATACCGTGCACTTTCCGAAGAAACGATATCAACTACATTGCATCAATGCTATCGAAAAAACTTCATCGATTCTTATTGGGAGCTTTGAATGCCCTATTCCTCGTGTCAAGATGAAGTATGATTTGCTTGTTGGGGATATTCATATCCCCATTGAGGTGACTTAGTGGCTATTCGAAAATTCTCCATTCTCTCTTGTGATTCAAGAAAGTTTTTTCAGAAGGATTTGATCAACCCCATTGACGGATTTCTTTCGATGACCATGAAATGGATGAATCAAAGAGTCACATACCTCTGTTTTAAGCTTTCACTTTCTGTTGCTTAGAAGAAAAATGATAGGTTTAGTTTAGTTTTTCCTGTTTTCTGTTTTAGCGTCCCGGAGAAAAATACCTCGAAAATAAAAGTTCTTCGATGGTCCTGAAAATCTAGTATGATTTTTTCTGGAATATTTGAAAAATACTAGGACAAAGAGCTGGCCTGGGGGCCACCGTAGTGGGCCACAAGCCGTGTCACCGCGGGCTACCCCCCTGGCCGCGGGGTGCAAGCTTGTGGGGCCCATAGGGGCCCCCTCCACTCATTCCATCTCCCATCTTCTTTTCTTCCTCCAGAAAAAATGTTTCACAGCTCAAACCCGTGTTCTTGCTCATTTGGCTGTGATTTTCGATCTCCTTGCTCAAAGCATCATTCTCCGAACCGTTTTGGGGAAATTACTCCTTGGTAAGTGACTCCTCCATTGGTCCAATTAGTTTTTTCTCTAGTGCTTTATCCTTAGCGTATTCTTGCTATCTTGGTGACCCTGTTCTTGAGCTTGAAATATTGATTTTAGCTGGTCCCAAGTAGTTTTAGCGCATGATACAGTCTCTAGGCACTAGTACGAGTAGTTGCTACAAGGTGTGGTTGGTATTTATTCACTTTTCTCTTGAACTTTAAAATTTCAGCATAGATAAATTATGTTCAGGAGGAAGTTTCATGGTGGTTCCTCAAGTAAGAAGGGTCCCCGTCTTTCTTTTCGGGAGCCCGATCCTTATCAACTAAGGGACGCACCGGTACAACCATGTGAATGGCTTTCCGATGAGTTCATGATCGAAGCAGGCTTCAAGGATGAGTTTGATACACTTGTCCGCAATGCCGGGTTAGAAGAATTCCTCTTAGATAAATGTGAACAGTATGCTATGCTCACTTCCTCTTTCGTGCGTAGATTTAAATTTTCAGTTGGCCGTGACTCATCCATACTGTTTGACTTGTATGATAAATCCTATGCCAGGGATTTGGAGGATTTCAATAGGATTTGCAAAATACTCGATGGGGGTAATCTTAAAGATCCTGCTAAATCTTCAGTTAGAGATTTTTTCTCTAGTATATCTGTTGGAGAAACTAGAGACATCACGCAAGCTACCATAGGAAGCATTCATTTCCCTGCCTTGCACTACTTTGCCCTCTTCATAGGTAGATGCATTAACGGTAAGGTTGAACATTGTCACCTATGCGCTTCCGACATTAGTATCCTTAAGAGCGCAGTTACGGGGGACAAAATCTTCAACATGGGAGCAATTATAGCAAGGAGGCTGAATAAAAACGCTATTGAGGGAGATTTATTTGGCGGCATCTATGCCACTCGCATAGAAAATTTTCTTGGAGTACCCATCCGCGCACGAGATCCCCCACTCCATACAACTTTCCTTGACCGCGTCGCTTTGACACGCTACCAGTTTCTTGAGAGGGATGATGAATCCCTCCTATACCGATTGATATTTACCCGACAGCGTGTCTTCCATATTACCCTTCCTTCTCCTTCTTTCTCTGACTTTCAGGTAAAACAAAGATACTACATAACCATAGGAGAGGCAGAGGAGTATGAGAGGGAGGCGCCGGCTACTCGTCTTCGTGAGGCAGCTATTCACGCAATGGATGCAGCGTTCCCGTATAACCCCGATTATGATTTTGGGTTTCGCCAGTGCCGTCCTTGGGAGTAGACCAAGCTAGGCCAAAAGCCTAAGCTTGGGGGAGTACGTGTTCTCACCGACCTTACATTAATGCTTATGCTTTTACTTTGTTTGTCGGTGTTTACACTTTGCCACTGTATTATCCATGCTAGTTTATTTTCATTTTCTTGTTTTCTTGTTTTGTGTTCTTTTGAGAAAACCCAAAAAGATTTTCCTTTCTTCTTTTTGTTTGTTGGGAGCTTTCCCGTGTAAATAATTTTCTTTTTCTTTGGGTCAAGGAAGAAGATATTGGTTACAATGTTTAGTGGCTCTTGTATGCATACATGTTTAGCTTTCAAAGAGCCATATTACTTTGTCTTCTCCTTTGTGTTTGCCTACAGATTTAGCTTAGTCCATTGCACGAGCACGCTTATTATTGTTCACATCGTTCAATCGTGCAAGTGAAAGGCAATAATGATGACATATGATGA
The DNA here is from genome assembly GCF_904849725.1 of Hordeum vulgare subsp. vulgare. Classification (NCBI taxonomy): domain Eukaryota; kingdom Viridiplantae; phylum Streptophyta; class Magnoliopsida; order Poales; family Poaceae; genus Hordeum; species Hordeum vulgare. Next base: position 126,661,510 of record NC_058524.1, on the reverse strand, counting down.
AGTGACCGACACTAGAAAAGCTGTATGAACTCTATCTATTTTGTTTTTGTAAATATGACTAGCCTGTCGTCCCAGATTCAGCTTTGTTGTGAGAGAACCATGTTTGCAATGACAACTTAGAGATCATAGTTTCTGATGCCATGCTTATTTAGCTAGGAGCTTATAATGGTTTGTCTTGAATGCCAACATATATTTTGAGATGACTATGATGTAGTATGATAGGATGGTACTCTCCTTTGAATGATTCAAGTGGCTTGACTTGGCGCATGTTCATGCATGTAGTATGATGTTCGTGTTCATGGTGATTTATATCCTGTTCATGCTTGCACTCCATGTTAGTCAAACTAATTGCATCTTGATGACTGTTGTCGATCTCTAGTTGGTCGCTTCCTAGTCTTTTGCTAGCCTTCACTTGTACTAAGCGGAATACTGCTTGTGCATCCACTTCCATAAACCCAAAAGTTTTTCCTTGAGAGTCCACCATACCTACCTATGTGCGCTATTTACCTGCCGTTCCAAGTAAATTTGCATGTGACATTCTCTAAACCTTCAAGAAATAATATGTTTTGCATGCCTGAACCGCTCATGTGGTGACAGGGGGCTATTGGTATCTTCCATGTTAGGCGTGTTATCCTCGACATGTGTTTATTCACTGTCATTCACGAGAAAGGGGCCGGTAATTGGAATGCCCAGTTCCACGCTTAAATCGAAAACATAACTGTAAAACAAGACTCCCCCTGGATTGATGTTATTAGTATGGACGGCACCCGAGGATTCAGCTAGCCGTGGAGTGTGATTAATTGGTGGTGGGGGAGTTAAAACTTTACTTTTCTGATGGGAACTGCCTATAGCATGAGTAGCGTGGAAGATATTGAGAACTCTTGGGAATTGCATTGAGAATGAAAGCATGCCACCCAAAATTATTATCTCTGTTTTCAAAGCTTGAGCTCTGGCACCTCTGCAAATTAATGCTTCCCTCTTCGAAGGGCCTGTCTATTTATTTTCCTGTTGAGTCATCCTCTTCTTATATAAGCACCAATTAGAGAGCACCTCTGTCATTTTTATGCTTTGCTTTTGATTGATATTGAGTATGACTATGACTGGATCTCTGTTGCTATGAATTACAATGTTTAGTCAGCCATTGATCTTTGAAAGTGCTCTGCATTTATGTTTTGCGGTCTCACAAAGAGCTGGCGAGATACCACCTATTCATATTGCTTCATGCTTGTTTTGATTGAATTGTTGGTATCTGAAACTCATTATTATTTGCTCGTTAGCTGATTATGCCATTGATATTAGTTTACCGTGAGACCTTTGTGTCACTTGCTTATGTGCTTAACTTGTGAACTTGTTGAAATTATGGTTATGAGTTAGACATAGTTGCAACAACAAGATCAAACAGAGTTTGTCAAAGTATTTCTTTCTCTTTCAGTTTGTCAACTGAGTTGCTTGAGGACAAGCAAGGTTTTAAGCTTGGGGGAGTTGATATGTCTCCGTCGTATCTACTTTTCCAAACTCTTTTGCCCTTGTTTTGGACTCTAATTTGCATGATTTGAATGGAACTAACCCGGACTGACGTTGTTTTCAGCAGAATTGCCATGGTGTTGTTTTTGTGCAGAAATGTAAGTTCTCGGAACGTCCTAAAAGTTTACGGAGAATTTTTCTTGAAAATATGAAAAATACATGCGCAAAGATCCACCAGAGAGGATGGGCCAGTGGGCCACAAGCCCTATTGCCGCGGCCACCCCCCTGGCCGCGACAACCAAGCTTGTGGGGCCCACGTGGCTCAGCCGCCCCCAACTCCAGCTCTATAAATTCACTTTCGCCCAGAAAAAAATCAGAAGAGAAGATTTCGTCGCGTTTGCGATACGGAGGCGCCGCCACATCCTGTTCTTCATCTCGAGGACATATCTGGAGTCCGTTATGGGCTCCGGAGAGGGGAAATCGTCGCCATCATCATCATCAACCTTCTTCCCTCTCCAATTCCATGAAGCTCTTCATCGTTCGTGAGTAATCTATTCGTAGGATCGGTGGGCGGTGATGAGTAGGATGACATCTATCATGTAATCGAGTTAGTTTTGACGGGGATTGATCCCTAGTATCCACTATGTTCAGAGATTGATGTTGCTACTACTTTGCCATGCTTAATGCTTGTCACTAGGGCCCGAGTGCCACGATTTCAGATCTGAAATTATTATGTTGTCACCAATATATGTGTGTTTCAGATCCGATCTTGCAAGTTGTAGTTACCTACTATGTGTTATGACCCGGCAACCCCGGAGTGACAATAACCGCAACCACTCCCGGTGATTACCATAGTTTGAGGAGTTCATGTGTTCACCAAGTGCTAATGCGTTGTTCCGGTTCTTTATTAAAAGGAGAATCTTAATATCCTGTAGTATCCTTTTGGACCCCGCTGCCACGGGAGGGATGGACAATAGATGTCATGCAAGTTATTTTCCCTAAGCATGTATGACTACACACGGAATGCATGCCTACATCACATTGACGAACGGGAGCTAGCCACATATCATCCAAACGAATCACCGACCCATTGCCTACGAGTTTGTCCCATTGCTGCTGTTACTACTGTCGCTTGCTACTGATGTTACTTGTTTTGCTATGCTCCTGTTAATACTGTTGCTACTTTCTGCTGCTGTTACTTGCTACTGTTGCTTGCTACTGTTGCTACTTGCTACTGCTGTCACTACAACTGTTCCTTGCTACTCGGTACACTGCTGCTACCTGCTACAATTCTGGTACGCTCGGCGTTGGCGCCATTGATACAACCGTTAGAAATAGTCTGTCATGTGAACAGATTGTTTCTGACACCGTTGTTATCATACTACTTTGTTGCTGATACTTTGCTTGCAGATACTAATCTTTCAGGTGTGGTAGAATATGACACATTCAACTGCTAATACTCGAGAGTATTCACTCACCTCCTGACTGGCGTACCAACAAATTTGGGTCGAATACTCTACCCTCGAAAACTGCCGCGAACCCACGCGCTGGTGGGCCATTGCAAGACAATTGCTAATTGTTGAGCAACTGGGAGCAGTTCTGGCTGTGTTGTCGCGAAGGCATCAAGTCTGGGACTCGTCAACAACATTCTTCTAGTGTCGTTGCCGGGGACTGCTAAGCAGCAGGCCCCGCTGGGGGAGATTATAGATGGTGTCTTGTGCCATATGAGGGCCGAGATGGTGATCAACACCTTTTGGGTAAATTCTCCTTTAACACAATCAAAAATTAACAAATATAGCTAATTATTATACTAATCGCTGTTGTCTCGCTTGATTGTAGACCTTCTACAGGTGTGAGGAGGGATATGAGGAGGCGGCTGGTAAGTCCATTTTGCATCATGCTTTCATGTTGATATTTATCGTTTTATGTACTGTTATTATACTTTGTGGAACCATACTTATGCCTTTTCTCTCTTATTTTGCAAGGTTTATTTGAAGAGGGAGAATACCGGCAACTGGAATTCTGGACTAGAAAAGGAGCAAGTTTGAGTCCTCTATTTTGCGCAACTCCAAATGCCCTGAAAATCAACGAGGAATTTTTCGGGAATATACAAAAAATACTGGGCGAAAGAAGTGTCAGAGGGGAGCTGTCAGGGGCCCACAAGCCTGGTTGCCGCGGCCTACCCCCTAGCTGCGGCAACAGGGCTTGTGGGCACCCTGGTGGCCCACTGGCCCCCCTCTTTTGCTATATGAAGGGTTTCGTCCGAGAAAAAATCAGGGTGGAGCTTTTTCTTGGATTCGCCGCCACCAAGAGGCGGAACTTAAGCACAACCAATCTAGGGCTCCGGCAGGACGATCCTGCCGGGGAAACTTCCCTCCCGGAGGGGGAAATCATCGCGTTCGTCGTCACCAACACTGCTCTCATCGGAGGGGAGTCATCTCCATCAACATCTTCATCAGCACCATCTCCTCTCCAAACCCTAGTTCATCTCTTCTAACGAATCTCCGTCTTGCGACTCCGATTGGTACTTGTAAGGTTGCTCGTAGTGTTGATTTCTCTTTGTAGTTGATGCTAGTTGGATTACTTGGTGGAAGAGTTTATGTTCAGATCCTTGATGCTATTCATTACACCTCTGATCATGATTATGATTATGCTTTGTGAGTAGTTACTTTTGTTCCTGAGGACATGGGATAAGTCATGCTAATAATAGTCATGTGAATTTGGTATTCGTTCGTCATTTTGATATGTTGTATGTTGTTTTTCCTCTAGTGGTGTTATGTGAACATCGACTACATAACACTTCACCATATTTGGGCCTAGAGGAAGGCATTGGGGAGTAGTAAGTAGATGATGGGTTGCTAGAGTGACAGAAGCTTAAACCCCAGTTTATGCGTTGCTTCGTAAGGGGCTGATTTGGATCCACTAGTTTAATGCTATCGTTAGACGTTGTCTTAATTCTTCTTTCGTAGTTGTGGATGCTTTAGAGAGGGGTTAATCATAAGTGGGATGCTTGTCCAAGTAAGGGCAATACCCAAGCGCCGGTCCACCCACATATCGAACTAGGAAAGTAACGAACGCAAATCATATGAACATGATGAAACTAGCATGACAGAAATTCCCGTGTGTCCTCGGGAGAGTTTTTCCTCTTATAAGACTTTGCTCAGGCTTGTCCCTTGCTACAAAAGGGATTGGGCCACTTTTCTCTTGCTACGTTTCACCTCACTACACCATCACTTGATACCGCTACTTTCAGTGCTTGCAGTTATTACCTTGCTGAAAACCGTTTATCAGAGCCTTCTTCTCCTCGAAGGGTTCGACACTCTTACTTATTGAAATGACTATGATTGATCCCCTATAATTGTGGGTCATCAAGACTCTTTTCTTGCGCCGTTGCCGGGGAGGGAAGCGCCTTTGGTAGGTGGAATTTGGTAAGGAAACATTTATATACTGTGCTGAAATTTATTGTCACTTGTCACTATGGAAACTCTTTCTTTGAGAAATTTGTTCTGGGTATCTTCACCAGGAATGGAAGCACGAGGAGTTGTTCCTCTACCTGAGGTACCTACTGACAATATCTTTTCTGAAATTCCTTCGGGTATGCTTGAGAAACTGCTGGCTAATCCTTTTACAGGAGATGGATCTTCACATTGAGACTTGCATCTAATCTATGTAGATGAAGTTTGTGGTTTATTTAAGCTTGCAGGTTTGCCCGAGGATGAGGTAAAGAAGAAAGTATTTCCTTTATCTTTGAAGGATAAGGCGTTGACATGGTATAGGCTATGTGATGCTACTGGATCATGGAACTACAATCGGTTGAAATTGGAATTTCATCAAAAGTTTTATCCTATGCATTTAGTACATCGTGATTGGAATTATATTTATAACTTTTGGCCTCGTGACAGGGAAATCATAGCTCAAGCTTGGGGAGGCTTAAATCAATGCTATATTCATGCCCCAATCATGAGCTCTCGAGAGAAATTATCACTCAAAACTTTTATGCTCGGCTTTCTCATTAAGATCGTACCATGCTTGACACTTCTTGTACCGGTTCTTTTATGAAGAAGGATATAGACCACAAGTGGAATTTATTGGAAAGAATCAAACGTAGCTCTGAAGACTGGGAGCTTGAAGAAGGTAAGGAGTCAGGTATGAATTTCCATTTTGATTGCGTTAAATCTTTTGTTGAAACAAACACTTCTAGAGATTTTAGCGCTAAGTATGGACTTGACTCTGAGATAGTAGCTTCTCTATGTGAATCTTTTGCTGCTCATGTTGATCTTCCCAAAGAGAAGTGGTTTAAGTATCATCCGCCTATAGAAGTCAACATAGTTAAACCCAATCTAGTTGAAGAGAAAGTCATTGCCTTTAGTGATCCTATTGTTCCTTGTGCCTACGTTGAGAAACCACCTTACCCTACTAGGAAAAAGGATTATTCTAAAGCTCCAACTATGATACGTAGGGGTTACATTAGACCACTTGCACCCCGTGAGGAAATTGGAGTTGAACCTAGTGTTGCTATTATCAAAGATCTCTTAGCCGAAGACATAGACGGGCATGTTATCAAATTCTGTGAGGACTCCGCTAGAATTGCTAAACCTCACACGGAAGACAAATACGGACCTGTAGTTGGTCTGCCCGTTGTTGCTGTCAAGATAGGAGATCACTGTTATCATGGTTTATGTGATATGGGTGCTAGTGTTAGTGCAATACCCCGGTCCCTATATGATGAAATCAAAGATGAGATTGCACCTGCTGAGTTAGAACCCATTGATGTCACTATTACGCTAGCTAATAGAGACACTATCTGCCCTCTGGGAATTGTGAGAGACGCAGAAGTCCTGTGTGGTTAGACGAAGTATCCTACTGATTTCCTCATCCTTGCTACTTCACAAGATAGCTTTTGTCCCATCATATTTGGTAGACCCTTCCTCAACACTGTCAATGCTCATATTGATTGCATTAAACAGACTGTCACTATTAGTTTCGAGGGTGTGTCTCATGAATTTAACTTCTCCATGTTTGGAAGACAACCCCATGAAAAAGAGTCGTCTGGTAGGGATGAAATCATTGCTCTTGCATCTATTTCCGTACCTCCTATGGATTCTTTAGAGCAATATCTCCTTGAGCATGAAAATGATATGCATATGGATGAAAGAGATGAGATAGATAAAATTGTTTTAGAACAATACCCTATTCTCAAGAATAATCTGGTTGTTGAACTGCTTAGGGATCCTCCCCCACCAAAGGGTGATCCTGTGTTCGAGCTAAAACAGTTACCAGATACACTTAAGTATGTCTATCTTGATAAAAAGGAGATATATCCTGTTATAATAAGTGCTCACCTCCCGAATCACGAAGAGAAGAAGTTATTAAAAACTTTGAGGAAGCACCGTGCTGCTATTGGATATACTCTTGATGATCTTAAGGGTATTAGTCCCACTCTATGTCAGCACAAGATTAAAACCGATCCTGATTCTAAGCCAGTTGGTGATCATCAACGGAGATTAAATCCGAGGATAAAAGAGGTCGTGAGAAAAGAAATATTAAAGCTTCTGGAAGCAAGAATCATTTATCCTGTTGCTCATAGTGATTGGGTAAGTCCAGTACATTGCGTACCTAAGAAGGGAGGTATCTGTTGGAATTATGCCCTAGAGGCAATAATAAATGTATAGTTATTATTATAATTCCTGTATCAAGATAATAGTTTATTATCCATGCTATAATTGTATTGAATGAAGACTCATTTACATGTGTGGATACATAGACAAAACACCGTCCCTAGCATGCCTCTAGTTGGCTAGCCAGTTGATCGATGATAATCAGTGTCTTCTGATTATGAACAAGGTGTTGTTGCTTGATAACTGGATCACGTCATTAGGAGAATCACGTGATGGACTAGACCCAAACTAATAGACGTAGCATGTTGATCGTGTCATTTTGTTGCTATTGTTTTCTGCGTGTCAAGTATTTATTCCTATGACCATGAGATCATATAACTCACTGACACCGGAGGAATGCTTTGTGTGTATCAAACGTTGCAACGTAACTGGGTGACTATAAAGATGCTCTACAGGTATCTCCGAAGGTGTTAGTTGAGTTAGTATGGATCAAGACTGGGATTTGTCACTCCGTGTGACGGAGAGGTATCTCGGGGCCCACTCGGTAATACAACATCACACACAAGCCTTGCAAGCAATGTAACTTAGTGTAAGTTACGGGATCTTGTATTACGGAACGAGTAAAGAGACTTGCCGGTAAACGAGATTGAAATAGGTATGCGGATACTGACGATCGAATCTCGGGCAAGTAACATACCGAAGGACAAAGGGAATGACATACAGGATTATACGAATCCTTGGCACTGAGGTTCAAACGATAAGATCTTCGTAGAATATGTAGGATCCAATATGGGCATCCAGGTCCCGCTATTGGATATTGACCGAGGAGTCTCTCGGGTCATGTCTACATAGTTCTCGAACCCGCAGGGTCTGCACACTTAAGGTTCGACGTTGTTTTATGCGTATTTGAGTTATATGGTTGGTTACCGAATGTTGTTCGGAGTCCCGGATGAGATCACGGACGTCACGAGGGTTTCCGGAATAGATGCAAGATTTTCGGAGTTACCGGGAATGTACCGGGAATGACGAATGGGTTCCGGGAGTTCACCGGAGGGGGGCAACCCACTCCGGGGAAGCCCATAGGCATTTGGGGGGGTCACACCAGCCCTTAGTGGGCTGGTGGGACAGCCCACCAATCCCCTATGCGCCAAGAGAGAAAAAATCAAAGGAAAGAAAAAAAAAAGGAAGAAGTGGGAAAGGGGAAGGACTCCCTCCCACCAAACCATGTAGGACTCGGTTTGGGGGGGGAGAGTCCTCCCCCCTGGCTCGGCCGACCCCTTGGGGATCCCTTGGACCCCAAGGCAAGGTCCCCCTCCCTCCTCCTATATATATGGGGCTTTTAGGGCAGATTTGAGACGACTTTCTCACGGCTGCCCGAGCACATACCTCCATACTTTTTCCTCTAGATCGTGTTTCTGCGGAGCTCGGGCGGAGCCCTGCTGAGACAAGATCATCACCAACCTCCGGAGTGCCGTCACGCTGCCGGAGAACTCTTCTACCTCTCCGTCTCTCTTGCTGGATCAAGAAGGCCGAGATCATCGTCGAGCTGTACGTGTGCTGAACGCGGAGGTGCCGTCCGTTCGGTACTAGATCGTGGGACTGATCGCGGGATTGTTCGCGGGGCGGATCGAGGGACGTGAGGACGTTCCACTACATCAACCGCGTTCTCTAACGCTTCTGCTGTGCGATCTACAAGGGTACGTAGATCACTCATCCCCTCTCGTAGATGGACATCACCATGATAGGTCTTCGTGCGCGTAGGAAAATTTTTGTTTCCCATGCGACGTTCCCCAACAGTGGCATCATGAGCTAGGTTCATGCGTAGATGTCTTCTCGAGTAGAACACAAAAGGTTTTGTGGGCGGTGATGTGCGTTTTGCTGCCCTCCTTAGCCTTTTCTTGATTCCGCGGTATTGTTGGATCGAAGCGGCTTGGACCGACATTACTCGTACGCTTACGAGAGACTGGTTTCATCGTTACGAGTAACCCCCTTTGCTCAAAGATGACTGGCAAGTGACGGTTTCTCCAACTTTAGTTGAATCGGATTTGACCGAGGAGGTCCTTGGATGAGGTTAAATAGCAACTCATATATCTCCGTTGTGGTGTTTGCGTAAGTAAGATGCGATCCTACTAGATACCCTTGGTCACCACGTAAAACATGCAACAACAAAATTAGAGGACGTCTAACTTGTTTTTGCACGGTATGATTGTGATGTGATATGGCCAATGATGTGATGTGATATATTGGATGTATGAGATGATCATGTTGTAATAGAAATATCGACTTGCGCGTCGATGGTACGGCAACCGGCAGGAGCCATAGGGTTGTCTTTATACTAACATATGTGCTTGCAGATGCGTTTACTATTTTGCTAGGATGTAGCTTTAGTAGTAATAGCATAAGTAGCACGACAACCCCGATGGCAACACGTTGATGGATGATCATGGTGTGGCGCCGGTGACAAGAAGATCGTGCCGATGCTTTGGTGATGGAGATCAAGAAGCACATGATGATGGCCATATCATGTCACTTATGAATTGCATGTGATGTTAATCCTTTTATGCACCTTATTTTGCTTAGAACGACGGTAGCATTATAAGGTGATCTCTCACTGAAATTTCAAGACGAAATTGTGTTCTCCCCGACTGTGCACCGTTGCTACAGTTCGTCGTTTCGAGACACCACGTGATGATCGGGTGTGATAGACTCAACGTTCACATACAACAGGTGCAAAACAGTTGCGCACGCGGAACACTCGGGTTAAGCTTGACGAGCCTAGCATGTGCAGACATGGCCTCGGAACACATGAGACCGAAAGGTCGATCATGAACCATATAGCTGATATGATTAGCATAGGGATGCTTACCACTGAAACTACTCTCGACTCACGTGATGATCGGACTTGGGATAGTGTAAGTGGATCATGAACCACTCAAATGACTAGAGAGATGTACTTTTTGAGTGGGAGTTTAGCATATAATTTGATTAAGTTGAACTCTAATTATCTTGAACATAGTCTAAGTCCACTTTGAATATATTTGTGTTGTAGATCATGGCTCACGCAAGTGTCATCCTGAATTTTAATACGTTCCTAGAGAAAGCTAAGTTGAAAGATGATGGAAGCAACTTTGTAGACTGGGCTCGTAATCTTAAGCTAATCTTACAAGCTGGAAAGAAGGATTATGTCCTTAATGCTGCGCTAAGAGATGAACCACCCGCTACGGCTGATCAGGATGTTAAGAACGCTTGGTTAGCACGTAAGGAGGACTACTCAATAGTTCAATGTGCAGTCTTGTATGGCCTAGAACCGGGACTTCAACGTCGCTTTGAGCGTCATGGAGCATTTCAGATGTTCCAGGAGTTGAAGTTTATCTTTCAGAAGAACGCCCGGATCGAGAGGTATGAGACCTCCGATAAATTCTATGCTTGCAAGATGGAGGAAAACTCGTCTGTCAGTGAACATGTGCTCAAAATGTCTGGGTACTCAAACCGTCTAGCTGAATTGGGGATTGAACTCCCGCAAGAAGCTATCACTGACAGAATCCTTCAATCACTGCCGCCAAGCTATAAAGGCTTTGTGTTGAACTACAACATGCAAGGGATGAACAAGTCTCCCGGCGAGTTGTTTGCGATGCTGAAAGTCGCAGAGTGTGAACTCCGTAAAGAGCATCAAGTGTTGATGGTGAGCAAGACCACTAGTTTCAAGAGAAACGGCAAAGGCAAGAAGGGCAATTCGAAGAAGAGCGGCAAGCCTGTTGCCAATCCGCCGAAGAAACCCAAGGCTGGACCTAAGCCTGAAACAGAGTGCTTCTATTGCAAGGGTATGGGTCACTGGAAGCGCAATTGCCCCAAGTATCTGGCAGATAAGAAGGCGGGCAAAGAAAAATCAGGTATATTTGATATACATGTTATTGATGTGTACTTAACCGGCTCTCGTAGTAGTGCCTGGGTATTCGATACCGGTTATGTTGCTCACATTTGCAACTCGAAGCAGGAACTGCGGAATAGACGAAGGCTGGCGAAAGACGAAGTGACGATGCGCGTAGGAAACGGTTCCAAGGTTGATGCAATCGCCGTCGGCACAATGTCACTTCAACTACCATCGGGATTAGTGATGAACTGAAATCATTGTTATTTAGTGCCTGCGTTGAGCATGAACATTATATCTGGATCTTGTTTATTGCGAGACGGTTACTCTTTTAAGTCTGAGAATAATGGTTGTTCTATTTCTATGAGTAACATCTTTTATGGTCATGCACCGAATGTGAGAGGATTGTTCATATTGAATCTTGATAGAGATACGCATATACATAACATTGAGACTAAAAGAGTTAGAGTAAACAATGATAGCGCCATATTTTTGTGGCACTGCCGCTTGGGACATATTGGTGTAAAGCGCATGAAGAAACTCCATGCTGATGGACTTTTGGAGTCACTTGACTTTGATTCACTTAACACGTGCGAATCATGCCTCATGGGCAAGATGACTAAGACTCCGTTCTCCGGAACAATGGAGCGTGCAAGTGACTTGTTGGAAATCATACATACCGATTTGTGTGGTCCAATGAGGGTGGAGGCACGCGGCTGATATCGTTATTTTCTCACCTTCACTGAAGATCTAAGTAGATATGGTTATGTCTACTTGATGAAGCACAAGTCTGAAACATTTGAAAAGTTCAAGCAATTTCAGAGTGAAGTGGAAAATCATCGTAACAAGAAGATCAAGTTCCTACGGTCTGATCGTGGGGGTGAATATCTGAGTTTCGAGTTTGGTACTCACTTAAGACAATGTGGAATTGTTTCGCAGTTAACACCGCCTGGAACACCACAGCGTAATGGTGTGTCCGAACGTCGTAATCGTACTTTATTGGAAATGGTGCGATATATGATGTCTCTTACTGATTTGCCGTTATCATTTTGGGGTTATGCATTAGAAACAGCTGCATTCACTTTAAATAGGGCACCATCGAAATCCGTTGAGACGACACCATACGAACTGTGGTATGGCAAAAGGCCAAAGTTGTCGTTTCTTAAAGTTTGGGGATGTGATGCTTATGTCAAAAAGCTTCAGCCTGAAAAGCTGGAACCCAAAGCGGAAAAGTGCGTCTTCATAGGTTACCCAAAAGAGACAGTTGGGTACACCTTCTATCTCAAATCCGAGGGCAAAGTGTTTGTTGCTAAGAACGGAACTTTTCTCGAGAAGGAGTTTCTCTCGAGAGAATTGAGTGGGAGGAAGATAGAACTTGACGAGGTTGTCGAACCTCTCATCCCTCTGGATGGTGGCGCAGGGCAAGGGGAAACCTCTGTCATTGCGACGCCAGTTGAGGAGGAAGTTAATGATGATGATCATGAAACTCCAGTTCAAGTTTCTGTTGAACCACGCAGGTCGACGAGATCACGCGCTGCTCCAGAGTGGTACGGTAATCCCGTCTTATCAATCATGTTGTTAGACAACAATGAACCTGCAAATTATGAAGAAGCAATGGTGGGCCCAGATTCCAACAAATGGCTAGAAGCCATGAAATCCGAGATAGGATCCATGTATGAGAACAAAGTATGGACTTTGGAGATGCTGCCTAAGGGCCGCAAGGCTATTCAGAACAAATGGATTTTTAAGAAGAAGACGGACGCTAACGGTAATGTGACCGTTTATAAAGCTCGACTTGTGGCAAAGGGTTTTTCACAAGTTCCAGGAATTGACTACGATGAGACTTTCTCTGCCGTAGCGATGCTTAAGTCCGTCAGAATCATGTTAGCAATAGCTGCATTTTTCGATTATGAAATCTGGCAGATGGATGTCAAAACGGCGTTCCTTAACGGTTTCCTTAAGGAAGAGTTGTATATGATGCAACCCGAAGGTTTTGTCAATCCTAAAAATGCTGACAAGGTGTGCAAGCTCCAGCGATCCAGTTATGGACTGGTGCAAGCATCTCGGAGTTGGAACAAACGCTTTGATGAGGTGATCAAAGCATTTGAGTTTATACAAGTGGTTGGAGAATCTTGTATTTACAAGAAAGTGAGTGGGAGCTCTGTGGCTTTTCTAATATTATATGTGGATGACATATTACTGATTGGAAACAACGTAGAGCTTTTGGAGAGCATAAAAGGTTACTTGAATAAAAGTTTCTCTATGAAGGACCTAGGAGAAGCTCCTTACATTCTAGGCATTAAGATCTATAGGGATAGATCAAAACGCCTGATAGGACTTTCACAAAGCACATACCTTGATAAAGTTTTGAAGAGGTTCAAAATGGAACAGTCCAAGAAAGGATTCTTACCAGTGTTACAAGGTACGAGATTGAGTAAAACTCAGTGCCCAGCAACTGATGAAGATAGAGAGCATATGCGCTCCGTCCCCTATGCTTCAGCCATAGGCTCTATCATGTATGCAATGATGTGCACTAGACCGGATGTTAGCCTGGCCATAAGTATGGCAGGTAGGTTCCAGAGTAATCCAGGAGTGGATCACTGGACGGCGGTCAAGAATATCCTGAAGTACCTGAAAAGGACTAAGGAGATGTTTCTCGTGTATGGAGGTGACGAAGAGCTCGCCGTAAAAGGTTACGTCGATGCAAGCTTTGACACAGATCCGGACGACTCTAAGTCGCAAACCGGATACGTATTTATTCTTAATGGGGGTGCAGTAAGCTGGTGCAGTTCCAAGCAAAGCGTCGTAGCAGATTCTACATGTGAAGCGGAGTACATGGCTTCCTCGGAGGCGGCTAAGGAGGGTGTCTGGATGAAGCAGTTCATGACGGATCTTGGAGTGGTGCCAAGTGCACTGGATCCAATAACCTTGTTCTGTGACAACACTGGTGGCATTGCCTTAGCAAAGGAACCAAGGTTTCACAAGAAGACCAGACACATCAAACGACGCTTCAACCTCATCCGCGACTACGTCGAGGAGGAGGACGTAAATATATGCAAAGTGCACACGGATCTGAATGTAGCAGACCCGCTGACTAAACCTCTTCCACGGCCAAAACATGATCGACACCAGAACTGTATGGGTGTTAGATTTATTACAATGTAATTCACATGGTGATGTGAGGACTAGATTATTGAATCTAGTGCAAGTGGGAGACTGTTGGAATTATGCCCTAGAGGCAATAATAAATGTATAGTTATTATTATAATTCCTTTATCAAGATAATAGTTTATTATCCATGCTATAATTGTATTGAATGAAGACTCATTTACATCTGTGGATACATAGACAAAACACCATCCCTAGCATGCCTCTAGTTGGCTAGCCAGTTAATCGATGATAATCAGTGTCTTCTGATTATGAACAAGGTGTTGTTGCTTGATAACTGGATCACGTCATTAGGAGAATCACGTGATGGACTAGACCCAAACTAATAGACGTAGCATGTTGATCGTGTCATTTTGTTGCTACTGTTTTCTGCGTGTCAAGTATTTATTCCTATGACCATGAGATCATATAACTCACTGACACCGGAGGAATGCTTTGTGTGTATCAAACGCCGCAACGTAACTGGGGTGACTATAAAGATGCTCTACAGGTATCTCCGAAGGTGTTAGTTGAGTTAGTATGGATCAAGACTGGGATTTGTCACTCCGTGTGACGGAGAGGTATCTCGGGGCCCACTCGGTAATACAACATCACACACAAGCCTTGCAAGCAATGTAACTTAGTGTAAGTTACCGGATCTTGTATTACGGAACGAGTAAAGAGACTTGCCGGTAAACGAGATTGAAATAGGTATGCGGATACTGACGATCGAATCTCGGGCAAGTAACATACCGAAGGACTAAGGGAATGACATACAGGATTATACGAATCCTTGGCACTGAGGTTCAAACGATAAGATCTTCGTAGAATATGTAGGATCCAATATGGGCATCCAGGTCCCGCTATTGGATATTGACCGAGGAGTCTCTCGGGTCATGTCTACATAGTTCTCGAACCCGCAGGGTGTGCACACTTAAGGTTCGACATTGTTTTATGCGTATTTGAGTTATATGGTTGGTTACCGAATGTTGTTCGGAGTCCCGGATGAGATCACGGACGTCACGAGGGTTTCCGGAATAGTCCGGAAACGAAGATTGATATATAGGATGACCTCATTTGATTACCGGAAGGTTTTCGGAGTTACCGGGAATGTACCGGGAATGACGAATGGGTTCCGGGAGTTCACCGGAGGGGGGCAACCCACTCCGGGGAAGCCCATAGGCATTTGGGGGGGTCACACCAGCCCTTAGTGGTGGGAAAGGGGAAGGACTCCCTCCCACCAAACCAAGTAGGACTCGGTTTGGGGGGGGGGAGAGTCCTGCTCCCTGGCTCGGCCGACCCCTTGGGGATCCCTTGGACGTTCCCCAACAGTATCACCGTCGTTCCTAATGATAAGAATGAACTAATCCCATGGAGGATTAATTACTGGCTATAGGGTGGTGATAGACTTCCGGAAACTGAACAGGGCAACCAGGAAAGACCATTATCCTTTGTCGTTTATTGACCAGATGCTAGAAAAGCTATCTAAACACACACACTTCTTCTTTCTAGACGGTTATTCAGGTTTCTCGCAAATACCTCTTGCACAATCTAATCAGGAGAAAACCACTTTCACCTGCCCCTTCGGTACCTTTCCTTATAGACGTATGCCTTTTGGCTTGTGCAATGCACCTTCCACCTTTCAAAGATGTATGATGGCTATATTCTCTGACTTTTGTGAAAAGATTGTTGAGGTTTTCATGGATGATTTCTCCGTTTACGGTTCTTCCTTTGAAGATTGCCTCAACAACCTTGCTCGAGTCTTACAGAGATGCAAAGATACCAACCTCGTCTTGAACTGGGAGAAGTGTCACTTCATGGTTAATGAAGGCATCATCTTAGGACACAAAATCTCTGATAAAGGCATTGAAGTTGATAAGGCTAAGGTAGATGCAATTTAGAAAATGCCTTGCCCCACAGATATCAGAGGTATACAAAGTTTCCTAGGTCATGCTGGTTTCGATAGAAGGTTCATTGAAGACTTCTCTAAGATTTCTAGGCCTCTTACCAACCTCTTGCAGAAGGATGTTCCTTCTGTTTTCGATGAGGATTGTGAGGAAGCTTTCGAAATACTTAAGAAGTCCTTGATAACCGCACCTATTGTTCAACCACCTGATTGCAACTTGCCCTTTCAAATCATGTGCGATGCTAGTGATTATGCTATTGGTGCTGTTCTAGGACAATGAGTTCACAAGAAGTTGAATGGCATTCACTACGCTAGTAAAACTCTAGACAGTGCCCAAAGAAACTATGCCACTATGGAGAAGGAGTTTTAGCAGTCGTGTTTGCATGTGAAAAGTTCAGATCTTATATAATTGACTCCAAATTCACTATTCACTCTGATCATGCTTCTCTTAAGTACCTTATGGAGAAGAATGACGCTAAGCCTAGGCTAATCAGATGGGTTCTCCTGCTACAGGAATTTGATTTGCACGTTGTTGACCAAAAGGGTGCTGATAACCGTGTAGCAGATAACTTGTCTAGGCTAGAGAATGTCCTTGATGACCCACGACCTATTGATGACAGCTTTCCTGATGAACAATTGAATGTCATCCGCACTTCACATAGTGCACCGTGGTATGCTGATTACGCAAACTATATCGTAGCCAAATACATACCACCTAGTTTCACCTACCAGCAAAAGAAGAAATTCTTCTTTGATTTGAGACACTACTTTTGGGATGATCCTCACCTTTATAAGGAAGGAGTAGATGGTGTTATTAGACGTTGTGTGCCTGAACAGGGACAGATCCTACAGAAGTGTCATTCTGAAGCCTACGGAGGACACCATGCTGGAGATAGAACTGCTCATAAGGTATCGCAATCAGGTTTCTATTGGCCCACTCTCTTCAAGGATGCCCATAAGTTTGTCTTGTGTTTTGACGAATGCCAAAGAATAGGGAACATCAGTAAGCGTCAGGAAATGCCTATGAACTATTCACTTGTCATTGAACCATTTGATGTCTGGGGCTTTGATTATATGGGACCTTTTCCGAGTTCCAATGGGTATACTCACATCTTAGTTGATGTGGATTATGTCACTAAGTGGGTAGAAGCTATCCCCACTAGAAATGTTGATCACCACACCTCCATTAAGATGCTTAAAGAAGTCATTTTCCCAAGATTTGGAGTCCCTAGATATCTGATGACTGATGGCGGTTCACACTTCATTCATGGTGTTTTCTGCAAGATGCTCGCTAAGTATGATGTCAACCATAGAGTTGCATCTCCTTATCATCCTCAGTCTAGTGGTCAAGTGGAGTTGAGTAATAGGGATATCAAATTGATCTTACAAAAGACCGTCAATAGATCTCGAAAGAATTGGTCTAGCAAACTTGACGATGCACTATGGAGTTATAGGACTGCTTATAAGAATCCCATGGGCATGTAATCGTATAAAATGGTTTACGGTAAGGCTTGTCATTTACCTCTTGAGCTGGAACACAAAGCTTATTGGGCAATCAAAGAGCTCAACTTCGATTTCAAACTTGCCGGTGCGAAGCGGTTGTTTGATATCAGCTCATTAGATGAATGGAGGGCCCAAGCATATGAGAATGCCAAGTTGTTCAAGGAAAAGGTTAAGAGATGGCACGATAAAAGAATACAAAAACGAGAGTTCAATGTAGGTGATTATGTCCTGCTATACAATTCTCGTTTAAGATTCTTCGTAGGCTAGCTTCTCTCTAAATGGGAAGGTCCCTACGTTGTCGAGGAAGTATATCGTTCCGGTGCCATCAAAATCAATAACATGGAAGGTAATTTTCCTAGAGTGGTAAATGGGCAAAGAATCAAGCATTACATCTCTGGTACTCCCATAAATGTTGAGACCAATATCATCAATATCATAACTCTAGAGGAGTACATAAGGGATGTTTATCAGCCTATTTCAGACCCTGAAAACGAAGAGGTATGTGCATCGTTAAGTAATTGGACTCCGAAACTTTTCCAATAGGAAATTTTCTCTGTTTTGGAATTTATGGAAAATTAGAAAAATAAAAAGCAGTAGGGAGAGCGCATGATTCGGCCACAAGCTTGGTTGCCGCGGCCTCCCCCCTGGTTGCGGCAACAGGGCTTGTGGGCACCTCGTGTGCCTCCCGGACTCCGTTTTCTTGCGGAGCACTCCTTCTGGTCCAGAAAATATCATTCTATATACGCCCGAGGGTTTTGATCTCCGTATCGTGCAATTTTCCTCTGTTTTCGTTTCGAGCCTGTTTCTGTTGCAGATCTAGATCGTCATGACTTCCCCAAAAGTTCCTAAGGACAAGATCTTCGAGAAGGTCATCAATCCCTACCTCACGGAAGTATTGCAGCACCCCCAATCTATCAAGATGAGCGAGGGGATGTTGCACATCCGTGATGGTGAGGGGCCTAAAAAGACCGGAAACATGGAGATGAGGCTCGAAGCAATGGAGCAACAAGTCTTCAAGTGCCAAGGGATGGTGGAGCATGGACTCAACGCCAACCACATGATGATCATGGAGTTCACCAACAATCACAAGATGGATGCCATTAACATTGGGAACACGTCTCTAGGCTCTATGACAGGGTTGATCAACTCCAGGGCCAGACCTATGACCTGTAGAACCAAAACTGTGAGTATGAGTATAGATTTAAATCAATACGGTTGGCTGTAGATTTGAGGATTCCGGTGACTCGTTCATCCTGCCATGATGGAGCACCTATGCCTTGGAAGACGGAGGATCAAACTCATGTTGCAACTTCACCACCATCACCACCAAAGGAAGACAACTAAGCATTGGTATGGGAAACTCCCTTGGCTTATGCCAAGCTTGGGAGAGTTGCCGTGGTATCGTATCACCTTCAAATCTTTTGCTTTTATCTTTGTTTTAGTTCTTTCCTTTTTAGTTTTATTTCTTCTCGTAGTGGAATAAGTCGTTAGTGTTTTAGTTTGAGTCTTTTGCCTTGTGTCTCCCCCAATGTATTCGAGCTTGCGAGCTATATAATAAAGAGTATCTTAGTCAAGGGCTTTGTTTTGTGCCGTGATCAAAAGTATGAAAAGTACGATAGCATGAAAGATCATGAGATGATCTTATGGAAAGTGATAGCTTCACATATAACAAGTATGATGATTGGAACTTGTTGAGAGTAGACCAACATAGACCTCAGTCATTGTTGCAATTAATAAGAAGTAATAAGGAAAGAGAGGTTCACATATAAATATATCATCTTAGACACCTTCTATAATTGTGAGCACTCAACAAACTATTACATGCTTAGAAGTAGATGTTGGACAAGGAAGACAACATAATGAATTGTGTTTGCTAGGTTCCAAACAATGTTATATGATTAGAGATCCGTTAGCATGTGACGATTGCTTCCACCTCATATTAGCCAAAACTCCCGCACCAAGTAGAGATACTACTTGTGCATCCATAAACCTTCAACCCAGTTTTGCCATGAGTGTCCACAATACCTACCTATAGATTGAATAAGATCCCTCAAGTAAGTTGTCATCGGCGCAAGCAATAAAAATTGTTCTCTAATATGTATGCTCTATTAGTGTGTGGAAAATAAGCTTTGTATGAACCTGTGATGAGGAAGACATAAAAGCGACAAACTGCATAATAAAGTTCTTTATCACAGGAGGCAATATAAAGTGATGTTCCTCTGCACTAAGAGGACACGCATCCAAACCTCAAAAGCGCATGACAACCTCAGCTTCCCTCTACGAAGGGCCTATCTTGTACCTTTACCTTTTGCCTTTGTAAGAGTCATGGTGATCTTCACCAATTCCTTATTTAGCCTTTTTCTTGGTGAACGTCATATGCTTGGGAAAGATCTATATTCATATATCAACTTGGAGCTGAGTACTTATGCTTTATTATTGTTGACTTTACCCTTGAGGTAAATGGTTGGGAGGCAAAATTATAAGCCCCTATCTTTCTGTATGTCCAACTGAAACTTTGATATCATGAGTACCACGTCAGTTGTAACAATTGTGGAAAACAAAAGAGATGATTGAGTATGTGGATTTGCCTTACGAGCTCTTATTTGACTCTTTCTCATAATATGATAAATTGCAATTGCTTCAATGACTATGGACTGTTCTTGGCTACTTCTCGGTAAGGTTTTTGTTTCATACTTTTCTTTGTGAAGGAATTGTTACATTCCCATAAGAATCTCTTTGATGTATTGTTGTTCTGTGTGTGATCATGATGCCCTCATGTCCGTATTATGTTTCATCGGCACCTTCATCCCTAAACACGTGGACATGTTTTGGGTCTTGGTTTTCGCTTGAGGACAAGCGAGGTCTAAGCTTGGGGGAGTTGATACGTCCATTTTGCATCATGCTTTCATGTTGATATTTATCGCTTTATGGACTGTTATTATACTTTGTGGAACAATACTTATGCCTTTTCTCTCTTATTTTCCAAGGTTTATTTGAAGAGGGAGAATACGAGGAATTGGAATTCTTGACTGGAAAAGGAGCAAGTCTGAGTCCTCTATTCTGCGCAACTCCAAATGCCCTGAAAATCAACGTGGAATTATTTGGGAATATATAAAAAATACTGGGTGAAAGAAGTGTCAGACGGGAGCTGCCACGGGCCCACAAGGCTGGTTGCCGCGCCCTACCACCCTGGCCGCGACAACAGGGCTTGTGGGCACCCTGGTAGCCCACTGGCCCCCCTCTTTTGCTATATGAATGGTTTCTTCCGACAAAAAAACAGGGTGGAGCTTTTTCGTGGATTCGACGCCGCCACGAGGCGGAACTTGAGCAGAACCAATCTAGGGCTCCGGCAGGACGATCCTGCCGTGGAAAGTTCCCTCCCGGAGGGGGAAATCGTCGCCTTCGTCATCACCGACACTCCTCTCGTCGGAGGGGAGTCATCTCCATCAACATCTTCATCAGCACCATCTCCTCTCCAAACCCGAGTTCATCTCTTGTAACCAATCTCCGTCTCGCGACTCCGATTGGTACTTGTAAGGTTGCTAGTAGTGTTGATTACTCTTTGTAGTTGATGCTAGTTGGATTACTTGGTGGAAGAGTTTATGTTCAGATCCTTGATGCTATTCATTACACCTATGATTATGATTATGATTATGCTTTGTGAGTAGTTACTTTTGTTCCTGAGGACATGGGATAAGTCATGCTAATAATAGTCATGTGAATTTGGTATTCGTTCGGTATTTTGATATGTTGTATGTTGTTTTTCCTCTAGTGGTGTTATGTGAACGTCGACTACACAACACGTCACCATATTTGGGCCTAGAGGAAGGCATTTGGGAGTAGTAAGTAGATGATGAGTGGCTAGAGTGACAAAAGCTTAAACCCTAGTCCATGCGTTGCTTCGTAAGGGGCTGATTTGGATCCACTAGTTTAATGCTATGGTTAGACGTTGTCTTAATTCTTCTTTTGTAGTTGGGGATGCTTGCAAGAGGGGTTACTCATAAGTGCGATGCATGTCCAAGTTAGGGCAGTACCCAAGCGTCGGTCCACCCACATATCAAACTATCAAAGTAACGAACTCGAATCATATGAACATGATGAAACTAGCATGACAGAAATTCCTGTGTGTCCTCGGGACCGTTTTTCCTCTTATAAGACTTTGCTCAGGCTTATCCCTTGCTACAAAAGGTATTGGGCCACTTTGCTGCACCGTTGCTATTACTTTTCACTTGTTACTTTTCGCTTGCTATGTTTCACCTCACTACACCATCACTTGTTACCGCTACTTTTAGTGCTTGCAGTTATTACCTTGCTGAAAACCGTTTATCAGAGCCTTCTTCTCCTCGTTGGGTTCGACACTCTTACTTATCAAAAGGACTACGATTGATCCCCTATACTTGTGGGTCATCAGCGGCGGCCAAGGTTCTCGGGGCCGAGTGTAGGCGGCTATTACAGAACTTACGCCACGAGGCTCGGCCATAGGCTATTCGAGACTACTACGCCACGCGTGGTATTAAGAAGCAGAAGAAGGAGTGCCATGGAAAGTATCTGAAGAAGGAGTAGTACATGAAGGTAATTACCTATTCTTAAGGCCTTGTACGTAGTTTTCTTGATTTGATTCATAGGTGTATCACTCAAAATTCGATTAACTAACTTATAGGTGCCCCCGAGATGGTTTGCGGATAAGATGGATTGTTGGGAGGTGTTGGTGGATGAGTGGTGCACAGGCAACTCGTGAGACGTCCACGATAATGCGAAGGATCGGTGTGCCAAAATGGTTGGTGTGCCACACCATCAAGGCAGCGTCAACTTAATTCAGTTCTAACGGAACTGGGTATGTGGTTTGCTTAATGATTCATGCAATTCATTCTTCATGCTAGCTTGATCCCTTTACTAATACTTTGTTCCTTTCTTTTAGGCACTTGACAATCAGACGGAGATGCCAGTGTTGTACAACCTTTATAGCATGGTCCATACTGCCTCCTACAAGAAGGCCAAGGCATTGTCTGAGTCTGACCTGAAAGATCCAAAGAAGTTCACCAACATCTCCTCCCACCACAAGCTTGTGAAATACAGGGACGTGGAGAAGGCTTGGAAACGGGAGTACTTTAACCCGAACAACGGACCTTTGGATCCAAAGCTGGTGATGATATATAGTGGCGGGAGGCCCCATGGCTCGGTAGCCAATGGATATGGGATAATACGTTGTCCACCCACTCTCTCAGAGATCAAAGCATGCCAGTCGAGCTCCTGTCCTGAGATAACGACTCGTCCACGGCCAGTCGATCTCGCCATCGAGGTTAGTTGTATGGACTGAGAAAACTTTCATCCATTTCATTGTGTGTGTGGCCATCGATCATTAGAGTGGTAACAGAGAATGGTGTTCCATGCTTCTCTTTAGAAAGAGAGAGCGGCAAACCAGGCTACTCTTGCGAAAGAGAGAGTGGCAAACCAGGGTGCTCTTCAGGTGTTTCTGGAAGAGAAACACCGGACCACGGCTCGGTTGCTGGAGGAGGAGAGGGCCCATAACGAGGCGGGTAACCTAGCCATGTACGAGCTTATTATGGTTAGTTTCTTTTTCACATTACACTACTAGAAACAAGGCTGTTAGTGGCGCACCAGTTTTTGCTATTAATGGCGCACTATAGGTGTGCCACTATTAACACGCCACTAGTAACTGTTAGTAATGGTGCACATTCGCCATTACTATCTAACTTAGTAATGGCGCACCACATAGAAGTGCGCCATTACTAACAAATTTTTTTCAAAAGAAAATTTCAGATTTTTTTTCCTTTTTTTTCTTAATCTCGGGTCACTATGGCTTAATCTTGGGTCAATATGCTTATTCTCAAGTCAAATCGCACTCCATGGTCAAACTTCCTGAAAGGTCACCGATCCTCACACTACTCCAGCCCCAGCACGCTTAACTTCTCAGTTCTATCCAACCCGAGCACCAGCTCACTTAAGAGGCACTTGTTGATATATCTATCATATAAATCCTATTAAACCTTGTTGATGTCTAGAACTTTGTTCATGTTATGAGTGTGATGAAATTTTGAGAAAATATTTCAAACTTCGCGGTCATATTACGTATCATATTTTGAATATTTTTTCCAAAAAAAAATTGTAAACCAATTTTTTTTCTGTTACTAGTGGCGCACCTAGCAAATGGTGCGCCATTACTAAGTTTGAATTTTTTTCCATTTTTCCCCCTCTAGATCTTAAAAGCCTCGTATCTTTTGTTCTGTTAGGTTTTTGGGGATTCTAAAAATCTTCAATGGGGTTTCCCCGGTTGAATTCGTATGCAACTTTTTGAGTAGATGATTTTTCAGATAAAAAACATTTTAATCCGAGTTCGTATGCAAAAGTTATGCCTATTTTACTAAATTCCAAAGAGATTTTGCAAAGAAAGTTGAAATTCATGTTTGTAAATTTTCCCAACTACTAGACCACATATCACAAGGGAAACTTATTTTCTTTTATTTTTTTGACATCTCCATCATTTTCTTTTATTTTTTAAAAAACTGAAAAGGCGGTCCACACGTGGGTGCATTTGGTGATGGCGCACCTTCACAAAGTGCGCAATTACTATGTGTATGACTTGGTAAAACCTTGGTCAAAGTTAGTAATGGCGCACTTTGTATAGGTCCGCCATTAGTAAGTTGACATAGTAATGGCGCACCTTTACAAAGTGCGCCATTACTAAGTTGACATAGTAATGGCGCACCATTAAAACTACAGCATTACTAAGTTTGAACAAGGTTTGACCAAGTCATACACATAGTTATGGCGCACTTTGTGAAGGTGCGCCATTACTATGTCAACTTAGTAATGGCGCACCTATACAAAGTGCGCCATTACTATGTGTATGACTGGGTCAAACCTTTGTCAAACTTAGTAATGGCGCACTTTTCACCTAATGCGTCATTACTATTTTCGTTACTAATGGCACACCTACACATGGTGCGCCATTACTATTTAGTAATGGTGCACCACATGTATAGTGCGTCATTAGTGTCCATATTGGCTATAACTGTTTTTCTAGTAGTGTTAGACAAATCATGCGTGTAATGTCTCTTTCATTACTAACTAATACGACTGACTCTTCAAGACCAAATGTGCAGTCTATGTGCGAGAAGACCGGTCAGCCCCCTCCACCGATGCCCGTCTTTTCTTTGATTGGCACAATGAGTTTCATTTCAATGGTCATTCTACACTAGTATTAACATTTGAATGTCATCATGCTAACGAGACATTGCAAAATATCTTTTCTATAGAATAACTCCCGAGCGGCATCGCACAACCCTTCTGCAGGGCAACCGTCTCCAAACACAACCGCCCCGAGCAACCCTGGTGCTTCTTGTCCTTGATGACCACGACGGTAAGTTTTTCTCTAGTTCATTTATGACATAATTAGCTAATTTAGCTCCAAAATGATGTAATTAGTCAATTTAGCTCCAAAAATGTATAATTAGCTAATTTAGCTCCAAAATGACATAATTAGCTAATTTAGCTCCAAAATGACATAATTGGCTTAGTTAGGTAAAAAACATCACAAGAACATTGGTTAGCTAATAACTTAGCGTATATTCCTCCTAAATGACATAATAAGCTCAAAATAAGAAAAGTATTATAATCATCATCTTCCTCTTATTCTCCTTCTCCGTCTTCTTCTTCTTCTCCTCCTCGTCCTCCTTCTTCTCCTTCTTCTTCTCCTCCTCCTGCTTCTTCTACTTCTCCTTCTTCTCATCTTTCTTCTCTTTCTTCTTCTTCTTGGCTTATTTTCCCCAAGAAAGACATAATTAGCTAATTTATCTCCGAAATGACATAATTAGCTAATTTAGCTCCAAGATGACATAATTAGCTTAGTCAGGTAAAAACATCACAAGAACCTTGGTTAGCTCATAACTTAGGGTATCTTCCTCCTAAATGACATAGTAAGCTCAAAATAAGCAAAATATTGTAATCATCCTCTTCCTCTTCTTCTCCTTCTTCTTCTTCTTCTTCTTCCTCTTGTCGTCTTCCTGCTTCTCCTTCTCCTCCTCCTCCTCTTCCTCCTCCTCCTTCTGCTTCTCCTCATCTTTCTTCTCCTCTTTCTTCTTCTCCTTAGCTTTTTTCCCCAAGAAAGACATACTTAGCTAATTATCCTCCAAAATGAGATAATTAGCTAATTTAGCTCCAAATTGACATCATTAGCTTAGTTAGGTAAAAAACATCACAAGAACATTGGTAGCTCATAACTTTGTGCATCTTCCTCCTAAATGACAAAATAAGCTCAAAATAAAAAAACTATTGTAATCATCCTCTTACTTTTCCTCTCCTTCTTCTTCTTCTTATTCTTCTTCTCCTCCTCCACCTCATCCTTCTTCTTCTCCTTCTTCTCCTCCTCCTCTTCCTCCTCCTCCTCCTCCTTCTTCTTCTTCTTCTTCTTCTTCTTCTTCTCCTTCTTCTTCTCCTTCTCCTCCTCTTTCTTCTTCTCTTTCTTCTTCTCCTTAGCTAATTTGGCTCCAAAATGGCCGGCTGCCGGTAGCCGGCCTCTCGCTCCAGAGCACACCAAACGCCCTGTCGTGGTGCGGCCTGGTAGATGGCCGTCCGCCAGCAGGACGGCCTGTCCCGTCCCATCAAGCCTACATTAGTATGCATACATCACAACTCCTGATCCCCGGCGTGGCAAAAGTGCACCCTGGCACCAGCTATGGCCATAGCGGGATGATATCACTGCCAGCATGGCTATAGGGGCCCTAGACGACACCGACGCTGGCTAGACGGCGAGGCCCTGTAGCCATCATCTCCCCCGCGCATGCGCCCTGATAGGTCAACGTGTCACCGCTGCTCGCGCAGGTCGGCAGGACCCATGACAAGACCCGACAGCCGGTGGGCCCCCCAGGCCGGCCAGAGGCTGGCAGCCGGGTCCCATCGGCGACCTTATCCTGAACATTGTATCAGTTTGGGCTATACTATAAACCCCCCTCTAGCCCCCCCCCCCCCGAGAGAGGGGCTGGCTCCCTTTGCATTAGTATTCACACACCCCATTCACGCCTCACGCAACACAAAGAGAGAGGCAGCGAGACCGTTGGCTAGAGCCCGTCTCCTTCCTCAGATACAGCTCCAGGAACACCATTGTACTATGATCCATATAGTCAAACAGGAAGGACTAGGGGTATTACCTCACCGGAGGGCCCCGAACCTGGGTACACCGGCGTCATGTGTGTTGCGCCCAAACCCGTCCCCAGACGCCGCCGGCGCCCATCGGCCCCAATCTATGATTTAAGCCACCCCATGGCATCTATCCCGGAAATACCATGATAGTTGGCACCCACCATGGGGCCGGCAGCGACGTCGGCCGGAGTGATCTTCCGGCCGGGACCCTTCACTGCTTCTGGCAAGCGCGTGGTGCACGGGCTAGTCGTGCGCTACGGCTCGCTCGACTGCGTCAACGACAACATCCGTTGTCTGGAGGACGCGGATATCCCCGTCGACGGCTCCATTATCTCGTTTGGCTCGCACCGCGTCTACGTCATGGTGGTGGCGGAGAGCTACCCCACTGAGGTAGCCGGTGACGACACGCTGCCGTCGACGGACGACAAGGACTTCTCCAGCGACGTTGACGATCTCTGCCACTGCGTCGATGTGATCACCATCCCTTCGACGGCCGAAGAATCCGGCCACCGACCCCGATCCGTCCGGCGCTGGCGTTGCTCCGCACCCCTGTGCCGCAGGTGGCCGACCCAGCTGTCACCACCCATTAGCTTGACAACCATCGTCAGCACATACTCTGCGAGGCGGAAGCGCTGGAGGCGACCCTTCGCGACTTCGAGGCTGCACGACGCGAGTTCAAAGCGCCTACTACATCAAGTAGGCTAACCCCAGGCCCAACCGGATAACCTGGGTGAGACGTCGTGGGGCCATCATCAGCCAGGAGCTAGCCGACAACCACCCCTCTATGACACCCCCATCCAAAACATGCGGGCGGCGAAGGCTGCAGACGCCGAGCTGAGCAACCTCGAGGGTTCGGCCCGCGAGGCGCGGGTAGAACGTATTTGCCTCCTCATGGAGGCGGCCAACTCGCAGCAAATACATTCCGTGCCATCCGGCTCCCGCTCGAGGACCCGCGGTGACGCCGGGGGGAGACTCATCAGGTATCTTCCCCTAGTAACGCTGAGCACCGCCTCGGCAGCAGGCAGGCCAGAAGTCGTGACCGGCGGGATTGCAGCCCGTCGGCTATTGACAACCAACTGAGGGGGCCGGCTGGTCAGGAAGAACGCCAGTCAGCACGGACCGGCCGACACGAGGAGCACGACCGGTCGGCGGTAGAATGAGGGCTGGTTGGCGAGCGCATCGGCGCGCGCCAGCTGGCGGACCAAGACGCGCGATTCAAGATGGACCCTCCTCAAGCACAAGCTCATGCACTAGGAACCCTCTACCCTCGCGTAGCTGATGGCCGTTGTCGAACAGTACGCCGTGGCTGAGTCTTCCATGAAGCTCCTCATGCTCGTCTACGCGGCCGGAAAGCCCACCACGCCCAACCCGGCTGCCGCCCCGGTGGCCGGCCGATCCCAAACGGATCAAGGAAAGTGCAAGGCCGACCAACCAGACAATCGTCGGGACTCCCGGTAGGTCACGGCCGTCGAGTACGGCCGGCTGGCCGATGGTCCCAGTCCCAGCCTACGCCAGCATACCAAGGAAGGCAAGCAGCCATGGTAGGCCAAGCTTGGCGAACCCTACAAGTTCCACAGCGGGGCCAAGTCGGCTACGCAAACTACTCGGCAATGCAGCTGGTTCACCAAGATCGCCCATGGTGAGGACTTGACGGCTGTGCCCCCGCCTCCTCTGCCGCCTCCCGGGCTGGGAGCCGGCGGGGACCGCAACTCGTTCCCTCAGTAGGACACCACCTACGTCATCCTTCACTAGCGAGCCGTATGACAAGCACAGCCAGTGCCATCGCGTGCAGGAGGTCAACGCCATCGTCCCACTGGTCCCCCAGTACATGCACTGGTCGGACAAGCCGGTCACCTGGGGCCGTGAAGACCATCCGGCCGTGATACCCATGCCAGGCAGCTACGCACTGGTTCTGGATCCCACCTTCGTCTCCCAACCGAGCACCTGCCGCTTCACGTGGGTGCTCGTCGATGGCGGCAGCAGCATCAACATTCTTTACCGCGACACCATGCAGAAGCTCGGCATTCTCAAATCCGAGCTGCATCCGACCTGGACGGTGTTCCACGGCATCGTCCTCGGTCACTCCTGCTCGCCGATCGCTAGGGTCCGGCTGGACGTGCTGTTTGGCACGACAAAGAACTTACGCCTCGAGCCAATCCGGTTTGAGGTCGTCAACCTCTCCACCTCCTACCAGGCCATCTTGGGTCGGCCGGCCCTGGCCAAGTTCATGGTGGTTCCCCATTACACCTACCTGAAGATGAAGCTTCTAGGCCCGCACGGAATCATTACCGTTACGGGCGACTACAAGAAGTCCACCGAGTGTGCTCGGGCCGGCTCCAAGCTCGCCGAGTCGCTCATCACTGCTGAGGAGCGGTGGTAGATCAACCGGCTCGTGGCCCTTGCCCGCGAGCCAACTGCCGTGACCGAGACCAAGCTGAAGCAGCCGGCTGCGGAGGCCCAATTCCAGCCGGTGCTGACGAGTGGATGGATATAATTCTTGCCCCTCGTTGGTTACCCCAAGTGGAAGGTTGAGATGTAGTCAGCAACAGATTTCCCTTACATGGGGACTGTAATGTTTATTGAACCAGCAGGACTCCGAGGATCAACAAGTAGGTGTTTGTTGCTCTGGCACTAGCAAAGACGTGGACCTGCACACACAACAAATAACTTTACTCCCAACGAGTTTAGAGAGGTTGTCAATCTCTTCGGCCTTGTAGTTTGCAAAGGATCAAACAGAAGTGGGAATAGCCATGGTGACTTCAAGGGAAAAGGAAACTAAAGCAGTAAATGGTGGAGGTGTAAACAGCGGTGGAAATACTAACCACCGTCTCATGATGTTCACTAGTGATGTCTCTCTCCCAAAAGACGATAAACAACTATGCTAGGAAAACAAATTACAGCTTGGCAATTGACAGAATTATAAACGGGTCGCAATGCTAATCATGCTACAAGAAAGTTAGAGGTTCAAAAGTAATGGGCAGTACGCCAAGAGAAGTAGACCGTTTATCCATCAGCATCTACTCACTAATCATCCACCTTGAGATATCTATCCATAACATCTCGCTAGTATTAAGTTGTGAGCCCCCCCCCAAGTGTAAACTCAAAGCAACGGACAACTACATTAACAAACTTTCCGTAAGGTAAACAATCCTTGCAACCGTGACCACAAGCACAATTGTTTTCTCCCTGGTGGCAACAGTACATCCCTTAGTCTCATGTTTCTGTCACTCAAGCTAGACATCAGGGGGCATGAACCCACAATCATGCGTAACGCTCCCTCTTGGAGTTACAATCTACTACTCGGCCAAAGCAATAAAATGCAATGGAGAACATGCATGAATTACTCAAGAACATAATATAAAAGGAGAACCAAATATATAACTCATCACAATCTAAATATTATCTCATAATCCATCGGATCCCAGCAAACTCAGCATAGCAACAGCAGGTAAATTACATAGATGCCTTGATCATGTAGGGCAGCTCACAAGGGCTAAGAATTGA
Source organism: Hordeum vulgare subsp. vulgare (assembly GCF_904849725.1). Taxonomy (NCBI): domain Eukaryota; kingdom Viridiplantae; phylum Streptophyta; class Magnoliopsida; order Poales; family Poaceae; genus Hordeum; species Hordeum vulgare. The sequence continues at coordinate 126,631,341 of NC_058524.1, read as the reverse complement.
AGCACAAGATTGGAGAGAAGACATCACATAGCTACTGGTCATGGACCCATAGTTCAAGGAGGAATACTCATGGTACGTCCGGGAAGCGTCCATTGTGGTGGAGAAGCTCCCGGAGGTCAATCCTCCCTCCGGCAGGTTGCCGGGACGAGGTCTTCTCGTGCTCCTGATCTCGGAAGCACTTCGGCGGTGGAACAATTGAGAAATGCGCGATCCGGGATATATCCTTAGGGATTTCTCATCGAGGACAAAATATAGGCCAAAGGAGGGTGCCAGGGTGTGGACCAGTCACCCAGGCGGCCTGGTGGCACGGCCAATAGGGGCCTCGTGCCAGGTTGCTGCCTGGGTGAGGCATGGCTCCCCTCTGGCCGACCTTGGTGCTTCCTGAAGCTTCCATCACACTGATTTTTATATTTTTTTTCTCGGGATTATTGGGGCTCTAAAAATTGGGGTAAAGTCCCTGGAATTAAAAGACATCAGCAGATAGAAACTAGCACTGGGTGCACTGAGTTAGTAGGTTAGTCCAAATATGTGTAAGAAGGTATAAAAGTGTAGCAAAACATATAACAATGTCGCCCAAAAGTGCATGGAACAAACAGAAATTATAGATTCGTTTGGGACGTATCAACATCCCCAAGCTTAATTCCTCCTCGTACTCGAGTAGGTAAATGATAACACAAATAAATTCTTTGGTGACATGCTAACACACATATAAGAACTTCAAAGTAAAGCAAGTAAGATATGCAATTCAAGTGAAGACAATAACAATCAAGAGTCTATATCTAGTATTGAAATTAGTAAAGTAAGAACATAAAGGTGCAAGAGCTCCCGCTGTCCGTGACTCGAATGTCTCCAAATGGTGTTTGCGTGCAAGAAGTGGGAGATGGGTTTAGAGCATAAAAATAGTTTTTAGTTCAATTGAGAACTCAGTCTACTAAACATGACACTTAGTCTCCTTTGGAATCTTATTTTGACTCATCCCTAGACCACTAGTCAGGCACAAGTCAAAATGATCCTCTCCCTGTCGACTTTGAGCACTCATGAAATGGATGAGCGCAAGCAAGATATATTGGCACTTAGGATGGCAAAGAGAATAATGATGGGGAAGGAAGACAAAAAAGGTGTGAAAGGCTCTCATAAATGAGGACAATCATAGGCGAGACAAAGCCAAATGATAGATATGATGTGAGGAGTAGGGATTGCCATGCAAAAGATGCACATATGAGCTAAGGTAAGCTCTACAATGAAACTAGTGGGGGTGCATCCAACTTGCTTGCTCAGGAAGACCTAGAGCTCATTTGAGGAGGCTCATCATTGGAATATACAAGCAAAGTTCTATAGTGTAAGGATCCCCACATAGTTATGCATGAATGATAATCTCTATGGAGAACAAATATGAAAATGGAGTACGAGTGTGGACCTTTCAGAAGGAATATAAGTGTTACCCCCTTCTCTCTTTTTATTTTTTTATTTTTTTGTGGCCTCTTTGTCTCTTCCTATTCATCTCTCATTTGTCCTCTTTGGGATCTTTTCATGTGTCCTACTTTGGGATCTTTTAATTTGTCCTCTTTGGGATCTTTTCCTCACTTCAGGGCAACACTCTATATTTTTACAAGAATAAAAAGAAGATCTTCACACTTTATAAGAAGTACACAACATAAAGATAAATGAAAACTATCATTATGTATGCAAATGTATGCCTCTGCCAGTGTAGCAGGATATGCAATGATACTAGCGCGTCATGTAACAATAATAAGGGCAAAGCCCAACTAGCATGCGGATACTCGATCAAGCAAAAGCATGTATGACATGAAGATCAAGTCATGAGATGGTGAATGTTGCATGGCAATGTATCTTGGAATGGTTGTGGAAATGCCTTAATAGGTAGGTATGGTGGATGTATTGAGGAAGAATATAATGAGGCTTATGATGATAGATTGTATCACGCCAAGGGTTTGTATGCACCGGCGAAGTATGCACCAACTATCAAGATGAGAAAGGGCAATGCACAGTACCGAAGAGGCTAGCAAAATATGGATGGTGGAAGTGCCAACAATCAAATACTCACATTAATCCGAAGAACTCATGCACTTATTATCGGTAACTCTCTATCTAGTTAGGAGATTCACAAAGAGACAAGTACCCCAACGAGGAGTGTTTGGGGGTTTGGTTATCCTTGCGCATCCTCGACCCATGATAACGTGAGGGTACTCTATATATTCCAACCCCTCCAGAGGTTAGCGATCCATCTAATAGCTAGAGTTCTCATCATTTTTTTTTGGTTTTTGAAAATACACAAGGATTTCCCAAAATACGGCACCAATCACTAATAGGCTCAAGCTCTTGACACCAATAGTCCAAACATTACGAAAATCAATACCTCACAACTATTCCAAGTTACTACTATACTTAAATAGCAACCTCAATTACCTACTCATGCAAGACACACAACTTAGTGCAACAAGCGAACTCTCTAAACAACATAAGCATGTTAACTCAAGAGAGTTTCAAAAGTGACCTAAATATAAGCTCTTAAAAAGTTGAAGCATGAAAACTAAGAGCTAAGCATGACAACAGCTATGAAAAGATAAAGAACACACAAAAAGATAAGCATGAAAACCTATGTTGTGTTCTAGGATGGAGTGGAGCGTGTTTCTCTCCCAAACAAATAAGGCTAGGGTACAACTTTTTATGAACAGCAATAAAAACTAAAACAAACTAAAAACTAAAGAGTGGGGCGCTCCAAGCTTAGCACAAAACATATGAAGTGATAAAAATATAGCATGGAGAAGGACGAACTAATGATTGTTGATGGAGAAGGGGATGCACAGGGGCATCCCCAAGATTAGACGCTTGAGTCTCCTAGAATATTTCTTAGGGGTGCATGGGGTCATCCACAAGCTTGAGCGCTTAACACTCATGTATCTTCTTTCATCATCCTCCATCACATACTTGAAAACTCCCTTCATACGAAACTCATCATAAGCTGATTAGAGTGGTTAGTGCCCATAATAAAACAATTTATTCTCTACTGGAAATAAATATTTTCAGTAATAGCTACTGTTTCTCAAGATTTCGAAAAGGTTTTTGCAAAGAAAAAACAAGCTTAAGATTTGCAAAACAATGAAAACGCAAAACAGGGCACAATCTGGGAAAAACAAACCAGTAGGTAGTAAATAATTGTTTAGGGGAACTTATTCAACTCAAATCAAAGAACTCAGAACATACGGCAGAAAGACAATTATATAGAGCATATTTTCAAAAATATTCAGATAAAAAAGACAACCTGGTGATTTTGGGTGAATTTTTCCGTCAAGCAAACATAATCTGTTTCTAGAGAGCATGTCACAACTTTTGAACTTTCTTGCAATCGGAGGCCAAAACTTGGCACAAAGCTTGAAAATAAAGATACAATGATGTTGCTATAGTATTAACAAGCATCAGGACCACTAAAACTAAAAGTAAAAACGTTGCCTCCCAACAAGCGCTTTCTTTTATGCCTTTGAGCTAGGCATGATGTAAAAAGATCAAGTATTATCAACTCCAAAAGAATAACTTGCCCGAGTAACGGACTCATAAGGTAATTTAATCTTCTTTCGAGGGAAATGTTCCATTCCCTTTTTAAGGGGAAATTGGAATCTTATGGTCATTTCTTTCATGTCAATGATAGCACCAACGGTGCGGATAAAAGGACGTCCCTAAAGGTTTCTTTATGGAAGAATCAACAGGACGAACACCAAAAGAACATTGATCAAAAGGTTTCAAATCAAGCATATTATACATTCTTTTGGGCATAACGGAGACACTAGCTCCAACATCACATAAAGCAAAGCAAAATAAATTATTCAATTTAATCTTGATCATAGGATCCCAACCATCTTCCAGTTTTCTAGGAATAGAAGTATCTAGCTTGAGCTTCTCCTCCCTAGCTTTGATAAGAGCATTGGTAATATGCTCGGTGAAGGTAATATTGAGTGTACTAGTGTGGGGGTATTTAGCCATTCTTTGCAAAAAAAAGTGATAACTTCAGAAAGACTACAATTATCAAAATTAATATCATCGTTATTAAGTAAAATTGTTGTGTCATCCTCTATATTTGATTTTCTCTTTGTTATAAAAGTTTGGACGTCTTCCCAAGTTTGGGGACGTTTAGGAGCAACTTCAAACCAAAGATCCGGTTCCTTCCCGGGGTGACCATGCCAAGGGCATAATTCCCCATAATAACTAACATAGTCACAAGGTCTATTAGTTCTATAAATACCCATAGTGGCAATTGGAGCAATAGAAGTGAAGGTAAAGTCATTGTTGTTGTGACTAGTGAAGTCACACAACTTGGTGTTCTCAGTGGAACCCATACCAGCAACAACAAGCAAGAACAAAGCAACTAATTTTTTTTGTGGTTTTTGGTATAAGACTATAAAGCAAAACCTATAAAGAAAACTAACAAGACTAAAAAAACAAAGGTAAAACATAGTGTGCAACTCCCCTATCTTGAGGACTGGAGTCCTCGGCAACGGTGCCAGAAATTTGCTTGACGACGAGTGGATGGATATACTTCTCGCCCCTTGTTGGTTACTCCAAGTGGATGGTTGAGATGTAGTCAGCAGCATGGACACGGCTATTCGAATAGTTTTACACTCTATAGAGGTAGTACGCTGGACCCACGAGATCTAGGAAACTTCCGTGTTATCCACGACTCGCGGTATATAACATACCCGAGGTAAGTACCCGATCAATGCCTTCCCCTGACGATACTAGACAAAGAGGTCCACTCGATTGGTACCCATCCCACATGTTGTACGTCTTACGAGCACCGACTCTGGACAGTATCGACCATGCGGGGACCAACGATGTGCGTGTAACTCATAAAAATGGCATAGTCGACCAGACATCACTCCTGCCACTAGTAATGTGGCTCTTTGCTAGCACAGACCGGAGTAATCAACATAGCCCCGTCCCATAACGGGTAACGTGGTCGTACATGTAAGGTTGGGACGGCCAACACATCATAAATCTAATCCCATTTCCGAAACCATACTGATGACCCACAAGTATAGGGGATCTATCGGAGTCCTTTCGATAAATAAGAGTGTCGAACCCAACGAGGAGCAGAAGGATCCGACAAGTGGTTTTTAGCAAGGTAATATCTGCAAGCACAGAAATTATCGGTAACAAGTGGTTGTGTGGTGAGATGATTCGTAGCAAGTAGCAAGTAACAAAAGTAACAACGGTGCAGCAAAGTGGCCCAATCCCTTTTGTATCAAGGGACAAGCCTGGACAAAGTCTTATAAGAGGTAAAACACTCCCAGGGACACATGGGAATTTCTGTCAAGCTAGTTTTCATCATGTTCATATGACTCGCGTTCGTTGCTTTGATAGTTTGATATGTGGGTGTACCGGCGCTTGGGTACTGCCCTTACTTGGACAAGCATCCCACTTATGATTAACCTCTCTCGCAAGCATCCGCAACTACGAAAGAAGAATTAAGACAAAGTCTAACCATAGCATTAAACTAGTGGATCCAAATCAGCCCCTTACGAAGCAACGCATAAACTAGAGTTTAAGCTTCTGCCACTCTAGCAACCCATCATCTACTTACTACTTCCCAATGCCTTCCTCTAGGCCCAAATAATGGTGAAGTGTTATGTAGTCAACGTTCACATAACACCACTAGAGGAAAAACAACATACAACACACCAAATTATCGAACGAATACCAAATTCACATGACTACTTATAGCAAGACTTATCCCATGTCCTCAGGAACAAAAGTAACTACTCACAAAGCATACTCATATTCATGACCACAAAGGTAATGAATAGCATCAAGGATCTGAACATATAATCTTCCACCAAGTAATCCAACTAGCATCAACTACAAGGAGTAATTAACACTACTAACAACCTTACAAGTACCAATCGGAGTCGCGAGATAGAGATTGGTTACAAGAGGTGAACTAGGGTTTGGAGATGAGATGGTGCTGATGAAGATGTTGATAGTGATGAGTCCCCTCCGATGTTAGGAGTGTTGGTGATGACGATGGCGACGATTTCCCCCTCCGGGAGGGAAGTTTCCCCGGCAGGATTGTCCTGCCAGAGCTCTAGATTGGTTCTGCTCAAGTTCCGCCTCGTGGCGGCGGCGAATCGTCCGAAAAGCCTCCCCTTGATTTTTTTCTGGAACGAAACCCTTCTTGTAGCAAAAGAGGGCAGCCAGAGGGCCAAGTGGTAGCCCACAAGCGCCCTAGCTTGTGGCCTCCTGCTGCCGCCCCTCTGGTACTTCTTCGGCCCACTATGTTTTATAAATCCCAAAAAAATCCTCGTTGATTTTCACGGCTTTTGGAGTCGCAGAATAGGTATCTCAAATTTGCTCCTTTTTCAGGGCAGAATTCTAGCTGCCAGCATTCTCCCTCTTCATGTGAACCTTGCGAAATAAGAGAGAAAAGGCATAAGTATTGTACTGTGAAGTGTAATAACAACCCAGAAAGCGATAAATATCAACATGAAAACATGATGCAAAATGGACGTATCAACTCCCCCAAGCTTAGACCTCGCTTGTCCTCAAGCGAAAGCCGAGATCAATAAATATGCCCACATGTTTAAAGAGAGAGGTGTCAACAAAACAAAATACGAACATGCAGGCATCATGATCATAGTCAGAACAACAATACCAACATATAATCTCTCATGCTAAAGTGATAATTCCTTCACAAAGTAAAGTATGGATCAAGAACCTTACCGAGAATTAACAACCGATAGCCTTTAGTCATTGAAGAAATTGCAATTTATCACAACATCGGAAAGAGTCAAATAAGAGCTTGTAAAGCAAATCCACATACCCAATCATCTTTTCGTTCTCTACAATTGCTACAACTCACGTGGTACTCATGAGATCAAAGTTTCAGCTGGACACAGAGAAAGATAGGGGCTTATAGTTTCGCCTCCCAACCATTTACCTCAAGGGTAATGTCAACAGCAATAATTCATGAATACGTACTTCCAAGTTGACATATGAATATAGATATTTCCCTAGCATATGAAGTTAGCCAAGATAAAGGCGGAATAAGGAATTGGGCAGGATCACCATGACTCTTTCAAGGGCAAAAAGTAAACGTACAAGATAGGCCCTTCGCAGAGGGAAGGAGAGGTTGTCATGCGCTTTTGAGGTTTAGATGTGTGTCATGTTAGTGTGGAGGAAGGTCACTTTATATTGCCTCCTGTGATAAAGAACTTTATTATGCAGTCTGTCGCTTTTATGTCTTCCTCATCACAGGTTCGTACAAAGCTTATTTTCCACACACTAATAGATCATACATATTAGGGAGCAATTTTTATTGCTTGCACCGATGACAACTTACTTGAGGGATTTTATTCAATCCGTAGGTAGGTATGGTGGACTCTCATGGCACAACTGGGTTGAAGGTTTATGGATACACAAGTAGTATCTCTACTTGGTGCAGGAGTTTTGGCTAATATGAGGTGGAAGCAATCGTCACATGCTAAGGGATCTCTAGTCATATAACATTGTTTGGAACCAAGCAAACACAATTCATTATGTTGTCTTCCTTGTCCAACATCTACTTCTACGGATGCAATAGTTTAGTGAGTGTTCACAATCATAGATGATGTTAAGGATGGTATATTTATATGTGAACCTCTCCTTCTTTATCAGTTCCTATTAATTGCAACAATGACCAAGGTCTACGTTTGTCTCCCCTCAACAAGTTTCAATCATCATTCTTTTTATATGTGAAGCCATCACTTCCCATAAGATCATTACATGATCTTTCATGCTTTTGTTCTTTTCTCATTCTCTTGATCATGGCATGAGGCAAGGCCGTTTAACTAAGACACTCTTTATTATATGGCGAGCTCGAATACATCGGGGGTGACACAAAGCAAAACTCAAGCCTAAAACACTAAGACCTTTATTCTACTAGAGAAATATAAAACCAAAAAGGAACGAACTAATAAAAGGGAAAGGCAAAAGATGTGATTGTGATACGATACCGGGGCAACTCCCCCAAGCTTGGCACAAGCCAAGGGGATTGCCCATACCCATGCTTAGTTGTTTTCCTTTGGAGGTGATGGTGGTGGAGTTGTTGCAGAGGTCTTGAACTTGTTTAATTTCCTCTTGAACATAAAATTCTGCTCCTTCAAATTATTAATTTCCTCTTAAAGCCTCAACACCCTTTGGCATAATTCCTGCTTACTCTCCTGCAAAATACGAGAAGGGACACACAAAATCTTAGGCTTCTTCCTTGAGTCAGGGAGGCTCGACTTCTTAAAGTCCACATGCGTGTATCCATGTTGAGGTAGAGGAGCCCCCTCCTCATCAGAACTTGTTCTTCCTTCCCCTTGGGATCATAATCTTCTTCCTCATGTGTGGTCCACCCATAAGGATCCAAGTCCCCATAGACCTTGGGGTTAGCAAGGTAATCTGCCACATAGCTCTCCCCCTCTGAATTTGGAGACGACATCTTGCTTTATATCTGCGGCAGAAAACAAGCTCGAAAGGAAATGAGAGGGAAATTGCATGATACAAGGGTCATACCTTACGGGAGAATATATAATGATTTTATTCCGGCCAGAAGGAGTACTCCGCAAGAAAATGGAGTCCGGGAGGCACACTAAGTGGACACAAGCCCCCCAGGCGTGACCAGGGGGCCCGCGCCTAGCAGGCTTGTCGCCTCCTCGTGTGCTTTCTGGACTACTTCAATTTTTTCTATTTTTTCAAAAATTCCAAAACGGAGAAAAATTCCTACTGGAAAAGTTTTGGAGTCTGTTTACTTACCGAATCACATACCTCTTCGTTTTCGGAGTCTGAAACAGGCTGATAAATACCCCTTAGGCACTCTTCCGGAGTTATGGTATTGATAATATTGCTTTCAACATTTATGGGAGTATGTGAGATATAATCCTTGATTCTATGCCCATTTACCACTCTCATAAAATTTCCTTCCGTGTTGTTGATCTTGATGGCACCAGAACAATATACTTCCTCAACAATGTAAGGGCCTTCCCATTTAGAGAGAAGCTTGCCTGCAAAAAATCTTAAACGAGAATTATATAGGAAGACATAATAACCTACATTGAACTCACGTTTTTGTATCCTTTTATCATGCCACCTCTTAACCTTTTCTTTGAACAACTTGGCATTTTCATATCCGTGAGTTCTCCATTCATCAAGCAAGCTAATATCAAATAACCCCTTCTCACCAGCAAATTTGAAATCAAAGTTGAGATCTTTGATTGCCCAATAAGCTTTATTATCTAGCTCAAGAGGTAAATGACATGCTTTACCTTACACCATTTTGTACGGAGACATCCCCATGGGATTCTTATAGGCAATTCTATAAGCCCACAATGCATCATCGAGCTTCTTAGACCAATTCTTTCTAGACCTATTAACAGTCTTTTGCAGAATCAGTTTAATCTCTCTATTTCTTAGCTCTACTTGACCACTGGACTCAGGGTGATAGGGAGATGCAATTCTATGGTTGACATCATACTTAGCAAGCGTTTTACGGAAAGCACCATGAATGAAATGTGAACTACCGTCGGTCATTAGATATCTAGGGACTCCAGATCTAGGGAAAATAACTTCTTTAAGCATCCTGATAGAAGTGTTGTGATCAGCACTACTGGTTGGGATAGCTTCTACCCACTTAGTAACGTAATCAACGACAACTAGGATATGAGTATACCCGTTGGATTTTGGAAAAGGTCCCATATAATCAAAGCCCCAAACATCAAATGGTTCAATGACAAGTGAATAATTCATAGGCATTTCCTGACGTTTACTGATATTACCTATTCTTTGACATTAGTCACAAGACAAGACAAACTTACGGGCATCCTTGAAGAGAGTGGGCCAATAGAAACCTGATTGCAATACCTTGTGTGTAGTTGTATCTCCCGCATGGTGTCCTCCGTAGGCCTCGGAGTGACACTTCTCTAGGATCTGTCCCTGTTCACATTCAGGTACACAACGCCTAATAACACCATCTACTCCTTCCTTATAAAGGTGAGGATCATCCCAAAAGTAATGTCTCAAGTCAAAGAAGAATTTCTTCTTTTGCTGGTATGTGAAACTAGGTGGTATATATTTGGCAACGACATAGTTTTGGGTACTGCCCTTACTTGGACAAGCATCCCACTTATGATTAACCTCTCTTGCAATCATCCGCAACTACGAAAGAAGAATTAAGACAAAGTCTAACCATAGCATTAAACTAGTGGATCCAAATCAGCCCCTTACGAAGCAACACATAAACTAGGGTTTAAGCTTCTGTCACTCTAGCAACCCATCATCTACTTACTACTTCCCAATGCCTTCCTCTAGGCCCAAATAATGGTGAAGTGTTATGTAGTCGATGTTCACATAACACCACTAGAGGAAAAACAACATACAACACATCAAATTATCGAACGAATACAAAATTCACATGACTACTTATAGCAAGACTTATCCCATGTCCTCAGGAACAAAAGTAACTACTCACAAAGCATAATCATATTCATGACCAGAGAGGTAATGAATAGCATCAAGGATCTGCACATATAATCTTCCACCAAGTAATCCAACTAGCATCAACTACAAAGAGTAATTAACACTACTAGCAACCTTACAAGAACCAATCGGAGTCGCGAGATGGAGAATGGTTACAAGAGATGAACTAGGGTTTGGAGATGAGATGGTGCTGATGAAGATGTTGATGGTGATGAGTCCCCTCCGATGAGAGGAGTGTTGGTGATGACAATGGCAATGATCTCCACCTCCGGGAGGAAAGTTTCCCCGGTAGGATCGTCCTAGCGGAGCTCTAGATTGGTTCTGCTCAAGTTCCGCCTCGTGGAGGCGGCGAATCCTCCGAAAAGCATCCCCTTGATTTTTTTCTGGAACGAAACACTTCTTGTAGCAAAAGAGGGGAGCCAGAGGGCCAAGTGGGAGCCCACAAGCCCCCTAGGCGCGGCCAGGGGGGCGCGCCTAGCAGGCTTGTGGCCTCCTGCTGGCGCCCCTCTGGTACTTCTTCGGCCCAGTATTTTTTCTAAATCCAAAAAAATCCTCGTTGATTTTACGACTTTTTGAGTTGCACAGAATATGTATCTCAAACTTGCTCCTTTTTCAGGCCAGAATTCCAGCTGCCGACATTCTCCCTCTTCATGTAAACCTTGCAAAATAAGAGAGAAAAGGCATAAGTATTGTATTGTGAAGTGTAATAACAGCCCAAAAATTGATAAATATCAACATGAAAGCATGATGCATAATGGACGTATCACATACTCACACAAATACCCGGTGCACCACTTTACCAAAAGTGGCCAGCTAACTCATCATCACCCTCGGGCATTAGTGGCACCTAACGGGGTTTCCACAAACATTTGATTTATACCAACAACATGCTCATGCTACTGTTACTCTAGCTTTACTTGTCAACAAGATACTTGCATGACCCTCATAGGTGGTAGGATCAAGCTTAATGCATGTGCTCCGGAGGATCCATCAGTAACATCACTTCAATGATTTACCGAGACTTATGATCATATGCAATGAAAATATTTGCTACACTAGCATGCATCATAACATATGCTCAGACATGGTCAAAGGGCTACTTGCCTTGGTCAGCTAGGTATCCGGGGTCTTCGAGGTCTTCCGCTCCGATTCCCTCGTCACACGGATTTTCTATCGTCGTCAAAAGAATAAACAAGAAATAGCTCACTAAAAACAGATCAGAAGGTCATTTTAAAAATGTTCTTTATTACTGATAAATCTAAGTGGTTATTATGAAAAATATTTGCCTCTGATTCCAATGAAGGAACATTTTTAAAATGAACCAAACAGAAGCAAAACTATTCCAATTTAGTCCTTTTTATTATTGTAAAACAGAATAGTTGCTGAAGAATTCATCCAATGGTCTCATTAAATACTACATATTTTTAGGAGAATATTAGTGTAAAAATTATATTTTTACACTGGTTAAATATTTTTATAAAAATCTTTGAACTCAGATTTTAAAAACAAAAGAATAATGGGCTAAATCCCTGGCCTGCCTCGGCCTGGAACTGGGCCGACCCAAGGCTAACCGACAGCTTGCCGAGGCACGCGCGCCGTCAGGTTCGAACTTGACGTGCGGGTACGTGCAGTCAGCGGCTGCGGACAGTGCTGCGGCAACAAAAGTCCTTCCCTGGCGCGTAGGAATTCTTCTTGTTACTTCTCTGGTTTGCATCGGTTTTTCCCTTGAAGAGGAAAGGGTGATGCAGCACAGGAGCAGTAAGTATTTCCCTCAGTTTGAGAACCAAGGTATCGATCCAGAAGGAGGGCCTCGTCAAGTCCAAAGTACCTGCGCAAACACAAACAAGCTTGCACCCAACGCTTCAAAGGGGTTGTCAATCCATTTAAGATTGTTTGCAAAGTGAGATCTGAAGGCGGAAAGTGCAACGAAGTAAAAAGTGTAAGGCTGAAAATATGGTGTGGAGTAGACCGTGGGGGCCATAGTGTTCACTAGAGGCTTCTTAGATAATAGCTAATATCACGGTGGGTGAACAAATTACTGTCAAGCAATTGATAGAACCGCGCAAAGTCATGACGATATCTAAGGCAATGATCTAGCATATAGGCATCACATCCGAGGCAAGTAGACCGATATTTCTGCATCTACTACTATTACTCCACACATCGACCACTATCCAGCATGCATCTAGTGTATTGAGTTCATGAAGAACAGAGTAACGCTTTAAGCAAGATGACATGATGTAGAGGGATAATCTCAAACCAATGATGAAAACCCCATCTTTTTACCATTGATGGCAACAACACGATACGTGCCTCGCTACCCCTTCTGTCACTGGGTGAGGTCACCGCACGGTATGAACCCAAAACCAAGCACTTCTCCCATTGCAAGAATCATAGATCTAGTTGGCCAAACAAAACCCACAACTCGGAGAGAATTACAAGGATATGAAATCATGCATAAGAGAGATCAGAAGAAACTCAAATAAGATTCATAGATAATCTGATCATAAATCCACAATTCATCGGATCTCGACATACACACCGCAAAAGAAGATTACATCGGATAGATCTCCATGAAGATCATGGAGAACTTTGTATTGAAGATCCAAGAGAGAGAAGAAGCCATCTAGTTAGAAGCTATGGACCCGTAGGTCTATGGTGAACTAATCACGCATCATCCGAGAGGTCATGGTGTTGATGAAGAAGCCCTCCGTGTCCAAATCTCCCCTCCGGCAGGGCAGCAGGACGTGCCCTAGATGGGATCTTGCGAAGACAGAAGCTTGCGGCGGCGGAAAAGTAATTGCGATCGTATCTTGATTTTTTTGGGAATATTTGGGAATTTATAGGCGCAAGATCTAGATCAAGGGACCTCCAGGGGGGCCACAAGCCTGGATGGCGCGCCCCCCTGGCCGTGGGGTGGGGTCTTGTGGGGCCCCTGGGGCTCTTCTGACTTGGCTCCCAAGTCCTCCAATCTTCTTCCGTTCCAGAAAAAATCTCGGGGATTTTCTTCCGTTTGGACTCCGTTTCAAAATCTCCTCTAAAAGGGGTCAAAAACATGGAAAAAAACAGGAACTCGCACTTGGAACTGAGTTAATAAGTTAGCCCCAAAAAATAAATAAAAGGCATGCAAAAGATCCAAAGTTTGACAAGATAATAGCATGAAACCATCAAAAATTATAGATACGTTGGAGACGTATCAAGCATCCCCAAGCTTAACTCCTGCTCGTCCTCGAGTAGGGAAGTGATAAAGAATGAATTTTTGATGTGGAATGCTACCTAGCATAGTTGTCCTTTGTAACTTCTTTCACGTGGCATGAACGTTCAGATCCGTAAGATTCAAAACAATAGTTTGCTATTGACATGAAAACAATAATATTTCAAGCAAACTAGCAAATTAATCATGAACTTTGAAAATAACAAGGCCAAAGAAAGTCATCCCTACGAAATCATATAGTCTTGCTATGCTCCATCATCCTCACACAAGTAATGTAAATCAATTACAACCCCGTAATTGGCCAAGTCATTGTTTTCGCACTCTTACTTTCTCAAACTTTTTTTAAGTATCACGCAATACATGAGCGCGGGCCATGGATATAGCACTATAGCTGGAATAAAGTGTGGTGGTGGTTGTGAGACAAAAAGGAGGAGATGGTCACACTGACTCGGCGTATTAATAGGCTATGAAGATGCCCATTAATAGATATCAATGTGAATGAGTAGAGATTGCCATACAAGAGATGCAAAACATCCAAAATCTCCTCTGAAAGGGGTCGAAAACATGGGAAAAAACAGGAACTAGCACTTGGCACTGAGTTAATAAGTTAGTCCCAGAAAATAAATAAAAGGCATGCAAAATATCCAAAGTTTGACAAGCTAATAGCATGAAACCATAAAAAATTATAGATACGTTGGAGACGTATCAGGCAGCGAGGGGGAGAGAGCTGGGCCACCGACAGGTGGGGCACACTTGTCGGGGTCATCTCCTACCTCTGGCCAGAGAGGAGGAGGAGCACGCCGGCGAGGCTGCCGACGTTCTCAAACCCCAACGAGGACAGAAATGGGTTTGGCTCGACGCCGCCTACCTGCTGGTGGTCGGAACAACGACGGAGGGGCACGGGTTCGTCGACGACGAGGAGGCCACGGCGGCGAAGTTTCGGGAGGTGGTCGAGAGGTTAGCTAGAGGCACGTAAATGCTTGGGAAAGTTGGATGAAAGCTTCCTAAGGTCGAGGGGATCAGTTTGGTGGGTCGAGGAACGCAGGAGCCGTCATGTAGCCGGAGATCGACTGGAGCTCCAAGGCAGAGGGGCCTCGGTCGATCTCGAGCACCGGGGCACTTCTAGCTTGCTGGGGTGGCTAGGGAGGTGCTAGTGGTTGTGGCGAAGCTGTCTGAGGGGTGCTGGAGCGAGGGGGGGGGCTATTTATAGGCCCGCGACGGTGATTCAATTCGGGAGTGCCAGTGACTCACCGTGGCGCGCATGGGGGTGCATAGAGGAGATGGGGTCGAAACCACCGTCTCAGGGCGTGGATTTGGACTACCAGAACCATCGGCAATAGAGGGAGAGAGATAAGAGTCAAGCATCAGTGTCCGTGCAACCTTGGTCGGTTCTGGTGCACGCGGGCATGCGTCGCACGAGCTCTAGCGCAGGAGAGGAGGGGCCCTGATGGTCGCTTGATGCAGAGGGGTTGTCGGGGAAGAGGTTGGATACCTCGGGGGAGGCTGGAACTGGTCGAGGGCATCTCCCCCAGAGCGCAGTTTTGGCAAGTGCAGTTTTGGCACGCCACGGCATGCTGTTGTGCTCTGAGGCACTTTGGACATGTCTAGTATGTCCTGGCACTGGCTGGGAGTGAGGCTAGCCGTTGGTGTCACGTGGGTGCTTCGGCTAGTCAAGGGAGACAAGGAATACAGGTGCTGTCAAGTTTGAGCTAAAGCTTAGATTGGGTTTTTTGGCATTTCTACTTTGAACCAAAGAGGGGCCAGTTGACTGGGGCTGGGCATTGGTACTGGCCACCTAATCTGAGAGTTTGGAGCAAACGGGTTGGGTTTAGCTATGGGTTAGAGGGGCTTTTACCCATCTGTCAGAAGGTGCTCGATAGTGGTTTGGGGTAGTTGCACCCAACCACTGATGTTGCATCTATACAGGTTTGGGTTTGGTGTTAAAACATGGGGTTTCAACAAGTTTGAGCTCCATTGGACAAGTTTAGCTTTGTAAACTTGAAAACACCACTATTTGACCAGATTTGTCCCTTCCAAAGAGAGTGTGGGCAAACTAAGTCCCACAAAACCCATTTTTGGTGTGGAACCCTCATTTGAGGTATTAGGCACCCCTGCAAAGTTTCAGCATCAGTGGACAAACTTTTCTATGTAGAGTTGCTCTAATTCCAATCTGGACAGAAAGGGGTTTTAGGGTTATTTGGGGTCCTTAATCAACTTGGATCAAAGTGAAATTTTATGCGGACACCAAATATGGCTTAGGGGTATCACTGGAATTTTCTAGGATTTTATTGAGAATATTTCCTTTGGAAATATTTCAACAGGTCAAAACTGACAGAAATGGTTTTCAGGGTTTTACTCAAATAATTATAAAAAAATAGGGGCTTAAAATCTTATGTATGGAAAATATATGTCCTTCTGATGATCTCCAAATTTAATCAGATTTTTCTAAGGGAGAAAAGTATTTTTCCATGTAGGTATACCATTTCTGGCCTAAAAAATGGACATGCAATTAAATTAGGAAAACAATTCACAAAATAATTAATTTGTGGTTTTGGAGCACTAAATGAAGTTAAAATCAGATCACCAACTTCGGGTAGAAATACTCCTTGCCATCAAGGGCATGTAGTGCAACTCAAAGTAGGGTTTTACCTAGATCAGAAACAAGTAAAGGTTTTTGGAAATAATTCAATATTGTGAAATGGGGTTTTTATCATCACATGATCATCACACAAACATCCAATGACAAACATGACACTCACGTCATTAGCTCTAGAAAAGTTATAACAAGTTCAGGTTTTTGCATTACACAGAAGTGGTAGTAAAAATAGGGTGTGACAGACCTATCCCTGTTACAAGAATCTCGTCCCCGAGATTCCTAAGCTAGGTACTAAAAAGGTCCGGAAACTCAGAGCGAAGATAGTCTTCACGCTCCCATGTTGCTTCAGCTTCAGTGTGATTGCTCCACTGAACCTTGAAATACTTGATGGTATGGCTTCTGGTGCAACACTCTGCTTCATCCAGAATGCAGATCGGGTTCTCATGGTAGGTGAGATCCGGCTGAAGATCGATGGCTTGATGGTCAATGTCCTTGTAAGGATCGGAATAGTTTGGCGCTTGAAGACACTTCCGGAGTTGTGACACGTGGAAGACGTTGTGCACACCCGAAAGTTTCGGAGGTAGCTCCAACTGATAAGCAACTTCTCCACGCCTTGCCGTGATCTTAAAAGGTCCAATGAACCTCGGAGCAAGTTTCCCTTTAACATGGAAACGCTTGGTTCCCTTAAGAGGGGTGACACGGAGGTACACCTGGTCTCCGAATAGCTCTTTTGTCGCGACTTGGCTGCCTATAGATTTTCTCGGACAAGTTGCACCTTCTCTTTTGCCTTGTGCAAAACTTCCGGCCCGAAAATCAGCCCTTCACCGGTTTCAGACTAGTTGAGCGGGGTGCGACACTTTCATCCGTACAACACTTCAAATGGGGCCATTTGGAGACTGGACTGGTAGCTGTTGTTGTATGAAAACTCAGCGAACAGCAGACAGTCTTCCCATTTGGCACCATGCGCCAAGACACAAGCGCGGAGCATATCTTCAAGTATCTGATTTACTCTTTCCGTTTGTCCGCCCGTTTGTGGGTGGAAAGCGGTGCTGAAAGATTGCTTGGTTCCGAGGGCTTCTTGGAACTTCTTCCAAAATC